>NW_019154097.1:52235135-52423659 GCF_002288905.1 Enhydra lutris kenyoni
TTATGGCTTTGGCCTTGTAAATATTGTCCACATTTGAGCCAGGCAGTATAGTGAAATTCACTTTTTTATTTCCTGGAGTTATTAATTGCCTTTAAACAATTTTTTCTGGAATATCTCAGAATCTCTTTCTTCCAGTCTCTTAGAGCACTTTTCATTTGGTCAGATCTGTGTGAGCTGCTGCTTTTCTTGGAGATTTCCTTCCTAGAGTTTTCCATCTTCCTGTTCCAGTGTGGTTTGGTTGATGCTTGGGCCTGTTGTGGAGCCATTGTCCTTTAGACTCCCTTTACCTTTTATGGCTTTGGCCTTGTAAATATTGTCCACATTTGAGCCAGGCAGTATAGTGAAATTCACTTTTTTATTTCCTGGAGTTATTAATTGCCTTTAAACAATTTTTTCTGGAATATCTCAGAATCTCTTTCTTCCAGTCTCTTAGAGCACTTTTCATTTGGTCAGATCTGTGTGAGCTGCTGCTTTTCTTGGAGATTTCCTTCCTAGAGTTTTCCATCTTCCTGTTCCAGTGTGGTTTGGTTGATGCTTGGGCCTGTTGTGGAGCCATTGTCCTTTAGACTCCCTTTACCTTTCTGCTGTGTTAGACCTCCTGTTTCCTGACTCCCTTGCCTGCCTTTTTCTCTGCCTTACTTCCTTGTTTTGGTAGAGCACACCTTTCAGTAGTTTTCTCTGAAAGAATCAATCTACGGAAGGCAAGTTTTTTGGAGACCTAGTATGCCTGAGAATGCCTTTAATTCTACCATCATACTTGACTGGCGTTTCGGAAATAATTTGCCCCTAATATTTTGAAGGAATTAAAGATTTTATTTATTTATTTGACACACAGAGAGAGAGAGAGAGAGATTACAAGTAGGCAGAGAGGCAGGCAGAGAGAGAGGGAGAAGCAGGCTCCCCGCTGAGCAGAGAGCCCGATGCGGGGCTCAATCCCAGGACCCTGAGATCATGACCTGAGCCAAAGGCAGAGGCTTTAACCCACTGAGCCACCCAGGCGCCCTTGCAACATCACCTTTTAAATTCCAGTGTTACTGGAGTGTGATGCTATTTTGATTCTTGACCTTCAAATGTGAACCTTTTTTTTTTTTTAAATTATTTTCTAAATGCTTAAAATCTTTTAGAATTACTGAAATTCGTGCTTCACCGCTTACTGGCCATGTGGTCTTGGACATGCTTTAGGGGTGTGTGTGTGTGTGTGTGTGTGTGTGTGTGTGTGTGTAAGAGGAATAGTGCCTACCTTTTCTATGAAGACTGAAAGGGCTTATACACATAAAGCCCAAAACATTGTTTGGCACAAAATAAGCCTGGTAGGTAGTTAACACTGTTACTCTTTTTTTTTTTTTTTTTTTTTTGAATGTTACTCTTCTTTTCATCACTGGTGTTCTGACATTGAGCATGGATGTGCCTTACTCTGGGTTCCTTTGCCATTTGCTCTCTTGGGTACTCCATAGGCCATACTGATCTGGAAACAGGTCCCTCAGAATGAATTCTTTTTTGTAATTTTTTGGTATTAACATTAATTCTGTCAGTATTTTGTAATTCCCTTCCCACCACATTTTTCTTTTCTTTTTTAATAATTTTCTTTTTTTTTTGTAATTAAAAAAATTAATTGGGGCACCTGGGTGGCTCAGTGGGTTAAAGCCTCTGCCTTCGGCTCAGGTCATGATCCTGGGATCCAGCCCCACATCGGGCTCTCTGCTCGGCAGGGAGCCTGCTTCCCCCTCCCTCTCTCTGCCTGCCTCTGCCTACTTGTGATCTCTGTCTGTCAAATAAATAAATAAAAATCTTAAAAAAAAATAAAAAAAGTTTATTTATTTCAGAGAGAGAAAGAGCATGTAAAAAGGGAGAATGAGAGGGAGAAGCAGACTCCCCGCTAAGCAGAGAGCCCAATGCGGGACTCGATCCTGGGACTCCAGGATCATGACCGGAGCTGAAGGCAGTTGCCCAACCAACTAGTCACCCAGGCACCATTTTTTTTTTTAAAGACTTTTATTTATTTGTTTTAGAGAGAGAGAAAACACCTGTGGGTGAGTGGGGGAGGGTTAGAGGGTGAGGGAGCGAGAGTGTTGAGCCAACTCCACGCCCAGCATGGAGTGTGATTTTGGTGGGGAGGGTTGATGTCACAACCCTGAGATCATGACCTGAGCCGAAATCAAGAGTCAGGTGCTCAACTGACTGAGCCACCCGGTGAGGGTGGTCTCCTTTCCATTCCTGTCTTGTTTTCTTTTCTCTCCATTGTAAACCGCATGGCTGTCCTTTCCATGAAGTTCTGGCATTTGGGAAAGGGTTTGTCATGACCGATCTGTGTTGTCCCGGCTTCTGGGATCCAGCCCACTCCCCTTCCCCTGGCCGGGGTGCCCGCATTCCTTAGTTCCTGCCATTTCCACTCAACAGGACTCCTAACTTTTGGCCCTGGGGTCCTAGAAGGCCTTAGACCTCGGTGAAAGGGAGGGGAAAAATCAGTGTGGAAGTGAGAAGGCCCGGAGCCCTGACTCCAGGCTGGGGTGGACGCATTTGCACATCACCATGGGGGCTGCGGCCTTGACCCCTCTGGGCTGCTTCGGGATTCCCTTTATTTCGACTTGAGTACCTACTTTGTGGGCTGGGCTTCTGGCTGGGGCCAGGCAAAGTCCCAGCCTGCCGGGGTCCCTGGAAGTGGGACTGGAGTTCAAGCCAGATCAGCCTTCTCTGGTGGCGGGAAGCTGGAGAATGCCTGCTGGGGTCTGACCTGGGTGCCAGGGGCAGAGAGAGAGAGAGAGAGAGAGAGAGAGAGAGAGAGTGTGTGTGTGTGTGTGTGTGTGTCCTGGGCAGAGTGTGTGTGTGTGTGTGTGTGTGTGTGTGTGTGTGTGTGTGTCCTGGGTGCCGGGGGCAGTGTGTGTGTGTGTGTGTGTGTGTGTGTGTCAGGGTTGGCTCCCAGCAGAATGGGGAGGGAGGCCTGGTAGGCGGTGACTCAGAAAGGGAGCTGGAGGAACAAAACCCAGTAGCTGGAGCTGGAGGGGAGGTAGCTGGGGAGGGGAGGTGGGGCGGGCCCAGCAGGACTCCTCCCCTCCTGGGAAGGCCCTGCTGGAGCTGGTTGATCTGGCCTGGTGGCTTCTGCCGCTCCCAGACCTCTGCTTGGTTGGGGGGAACCTCCACCGCTGCCTCTGTCACACTGATGGGAGCCCGGGGACAGTGGCAGTGGCCCAGCCACAGCATCAAGAGAATGTAGAGAAAGCTGTCTGCCCACCATCCCAGCCTGGAGCTTTGTCCGTCCGCCTTGCTTACCCACGTCCCAGCCCTGCAGTCACGGCCTCTTTCCTGTCCTTCCTTCATTTTACTTTAGAGGAAAGTAAGGCCCAGAGAGGTTGTGGTACCCCCTCGAGGCCACACAGCTGGGAAGCCAGGGAATCTAGAAGTGAGGCCTGAGCTCTCTGCTGGCAAGCCTGGGGTTGAGGAGAACTAGGTCCTGGGTAGGAATTTTTCTTTCTCTTTCCTTTTTCCTCTCCTGCCTCATTTTCATTTATGTACTTGGCTTCAGTTTGTGCGGATTTTTCTCAGTGTTCATAAAAATTACCCAGAGTGTGATATTTACTGTGTTAAGGTTCAGATTGGACGCTCTCCCCCTCCCCCCGACCTTTCTTCTGTGGATATTTGTTGTTGGGGTTTAAGATACACAGAGAAATGGGCACAGATCATAGATGTACGGCTGTTATATTTTTCCCACAGCCTCCCCCCCTTCCTCTGCCCACATAATTCTGGGTCATTTCCCCCTTCCCTGTCCCCAGATGACCCCATCGAACCCCCAGAGATTTGAGCTGTCTGTCCACACACTTCATGTGCGGTACGAGGAAGTGTGCAGTGTATGGTCTCGTGTGTGTCTTTTATAGTGAGACTTTTCCGTGGCCCTGGTCTGGGGGGGTTGTCTTGCTGGAGGTGTTCCTCCCGTGGCGATGTCACGGTGTGCTTATCCAGCTGTCGATGGACGTTTGGGTTGTTTTCGGATTTCAACTGTTCCTGGTGGTTAGCCTCTTAAATTTGGACCGGCTCTGCTCATTCCTGTGCCTCGCCTTTGGGTATATCCCCGTGGGGGCAGGTTTCCATGTTCTGCCAACTGTTCTCCAGAGTAGCTGGACTGTTTACGCCTGCTCCCCACGTGTATTAATGTTTAATATTGTCCCACATTCCTTAAGGACCTTAACGCCTCTTAATTCACATCTCCTCCCCGGTTTGAGAGGCTGAGTACCAGGGCACCAGGAGCACGAGACTCGCGATGTCGGGATCATGGGTTCGAGCCCCATGTTGGGTGTAAGGATTACTGAAAAATAATAAACTTAAAAAACCCCAGAGAGAGGCGCCTGGGTGGCTCAGCGGGTTAAAGCCTCTGCCTTCGGCTCAGGTCATGATCCCAGGGTCCTGGGATCGAGCCCCATATCAGGCTCTCTGCTCAGCAGGGAGCCTGCTTCCCTTCCTCTCTCTGCCTGCCTCTCTGCCTGCCTCTCTGCCTGCCTGTGATCTCTGTCTGTTAAATAAATAAATAAAATCTTTAAAAAAAAAAAACCCCAGAGAGGCTGAGTAGTCATTTTCCTGGCCATTTGGATGAATTTGCCACCTTCCCGGTGCCCATTTCTATGTTCTGTTGTCTTTCTCTTACTGATTTGTGGGGATTCTTTATATATTCTGGACACAAACCCTCCCCTGGTGACATGATGCACAGATCTATTTCCACAGGGTGGCTCGCCTTTTCCTTTTCTTAATGGTGTCCTGGGATGAATAGACACTTCTCATTTTTTAAAAGTTTCTCTCTTTAGATAATAAGACCAGAGCAAGCGGGCTGAGGGGCAGAGGGAAAGAGAGAGAATCTCAAGCAGGCTCTCCGTTGAATGCTGAGCCCAGCGCAGGGCCGGATCCTACGACCCTGAGACCATGAACCTGAACCCAACTCCGAGTCAGACGCTTAACTTCGGAGCCGCGCAAGCACCCCTGGACATTTCTTGTTCTAGTGCAGTTCCGTATAGCAATCTCAGCCTTTTGGTTTGTGTTTTCTTATGGTTTGTAAGAAACCTTTGTTTGCCCTCCAAATCTGAAGGTATTTTCCAGTGTGGCTCTTCTGGAGGCTTTCCTGTTTTTGCCTTTTGGGTGGAGACCCACAGTCCACCTAGAATTGGTGTTGACGTGCCGTGTGAATGAAGTTAGGGGCTCTATCCTGGCTTTTCCCCGCACAGATGTCCAGGTTGACCAGCCGCCTGTATCGACGGCACCATCTTTCTTCTGTTTGTGTACTTGTGGGGCTGTTCGTGGACTGGCCTGTCTCAGATCTGCTCGGGTACCCCTGTGCCGATGGCACTCAGGCCTCCCTCTCGTGGGTGTTATACTTTTGGGGTGTTTGATAGCAAAGACCTCCCACGTTGTTCTTCATCCTTAAGTCAAGGTTGCCTTGGTTCTTTTTGACCCTTTCTGTGTGTGTGTTGTTTGTTTGTTTTAAGATTTTATTTATTTGAGGGAGAACAAGAAAGCACAAGCAGGAGGGGCAGAGGGAGCAGCAGAGGGAGAGGAGACGCAGACTCCCTGCTGAGCAGGGAGCCTGAGGTGGAACTCGACCCCAGGACCCTGGCACCTGCCCCTCCACTTTCTGTCTCTATGAACTTGGCCACTCCAGGGACTTCATAGAAGAGGCCTCCGACTTTTGTCTTGGTGTTCGTCGTGCTGTGTCTGGCTTATTTCCACTTAGCGTAACATCCTCAAGATTCATCCATGTTGGAGCACGTGGCAGAGCTCCCTTTCTTTTTAAGGCTGAATCATGTCCGGTTGCATGGATGGGGCACATTCTGTTTATCCAGCGGATCCCTGGGTGGCTCCCACTTTTTGGCTCTTGTGAATAATGCTCCAGGGAATGTGGGTGTGCACAGACCACTCCCAGATTCTGCTTTCCATTTGTGTGTAACGTTTGGGGATTGCGCACGCGGGTGCGCGTGCGCATGCGCGCGCGCACACACACACAGAGCTGTCGGGATTTGGATTGGAGTGCACTGAAACTCTCCATCAATTTGGCCACAGTGAGCATCCTAGTAAGTTCATCTGCTGGTTTCCTTGGGAGGGACCCCCAAAAGTGGGTCTCTGCCTTTTTCCAGTCTTGAAGAGTTGTGCTGATTTGCTTTCCAAAAGCCGGGGATAGGTTGGCCCTCTGCTTACCCGTTCCCTGGCTGCTTCCCGCCTCGCCCCCTCCTTCCCCACAGCCAAACCCCACATGTGCTCATTTGATACATGAAAATGACATCATCCCGTTTTAATACTTCTTTGTAATCCTAACGACAAATTTTCACCGGATTCAGCCATTTACTGTCGTTGGTGATTTGCTTAGGATTCTTACTGAATGATAAGACTCTTTATACAGCGAGGGTGGCAACCCACCCTCTGGCTCAGATATTACAGAAGTCCCAGGTCTCGGGATCAGTGGGAGTCTGAAGGTCATTTTATCCGGAGGGTCCTCACACTATTTTCAGCTGCTGTCATAGAAACGCCTGAGTCACATGTCCGTGCTCTGGGCTGGAATGAGCTCTTTTCTGGGCGATCACCCTGATTTGATCTTGCTGATGAGATGCTCTGATAGCCTTTGGTGAGACCGTCAAGGATGCAGGCTCTTTTTCCGAGGCCAGAACCTTTTAAACAGAAAGGGACAGTGTGTATGTTTCTGTTGTGGTTCAGGGGAGGGGCCATGGGGAGGGAAAATAGGAAAATAGGGTCCGGCGTCCGGGTAGTGTGGCCGAGTGCAAGAGTGTAGATTTTGGAATTAGAGCCTCAGTTCTTCATCTGCGAAAGGGTTCAGAACTCCCCCGCACCTGCCCCCTCAGCAGGGTTGGGGGGGTGGGGGGGGCTGGGGAGACAGAATGAAGCAAAGCCCTGAAGCCTTTTAGCAAGCCTTATGCTGGCTGAAAGCATCCCCGCTTCTCCTTCCCTCAGCCCAGCTGATCCTGACCTTGTCCATCCCTCCCATCCGTAAATCCGAATTGAGCAGCTACTGTGTGTGCAGTGTAGGGCGCACTTGGGGTGGAGTGAAGCCACATTTTAACGCAGGGGCCTGCAAACTGGCCAGATTAGGTCCATCTCCTGTTTGCTTTTTGTTCCCCTTAAAGCTTTTATTTATTTAGGGTGCTGGTAGGGGGAGGGGCAGAGGGAACCAGAGAATCTCAAGCCGACTCCATGCTGAGGCAGAACCCTATGGGGGTTCAAGCTCACAGACCCTGACGTCATGACCTGAGCTGAAATCAAGGAGTTAGCCGCTCAGCAGACTGAGCCACCCAGGCGCTCCACCTCCTGTCTTTGTAAATAAAGTTTTATTGGAACAAAGCCCAATAGTTGAAGTGGTGTCCGAGGCTGCTTTCCCTGCAGCAGGCAGAATAGGCCCACCGTGTGTGAATGATTTATTATCTGGCCCTGGCAAGAAAAAGCTTGCCAACTCCTGCGCCAGTGGGTGGAGGGGAACAGTAAACAAGGAGCTACAATAAAGGAGGGACTAATGTGTGTTTGGTATGATCGGTGGTGATAAGCACTATGGAGAAAAATAATTCAGGAAAGGGTGTGGGGGTGGGGTGGGTCACAGTCTAAAATAGAGTGGTTAGCAAAATAAATAAAACAGCAGGGTTAGGGAAGGCTGAATTCATCAAGTGTGACTTGAGATGTTAGAGAGGGGAGTGATATATATATACAGATGGGAGTTTACAGATGATCTGCCATATCTGCAGGGAGGAATGGATTCCAGGCTGAGGTGCAAAGGCCCTGGGGTGCAGCCGGTGCGGCTGTGCCATTCCATGTTCCAGCCCAGCCCATTTACAGTGATAAAGTCCTTCAGTATTTACTAAACCTTTGTACCCACCCTGATCGAGTACCCCTCCCTGCTCCCACCTGTGAGGACTTCAGGTGCCCATTTTATATAGTCAGCTTCTAGAGGGGTTCTCAGTGACTCCCATTGGTTACAGTGGTGGGAGGCCCCCAGCCAGCTGAGGTGGCCTCACTGTTACTCTGGGGGGGTCTACTAGCAGATGGGAAGGGCAGAGCCCCTTTACATAATACATCTGGGTGGACTTCATTCCCCAGCCCCTAGCACACAGTAGCACTACATAAGCGTTGAGGGAGGGAGGGATGGATGGACGGATGGACCAGATGGATGGACACACGGAAGGATGGACCTCGTCTGGATTCGAGTTCTGCCTTCTGGTGATCTTGGCCAGCCTCAGTGGCAGCAAAACCCTGACACTCTTCCTGTTTTCCAGGTATCAGTGAGGGAGTGGTGATGGCAGAAAGCAGGCTGGCCAGCACCCCCCAACGCTTGGCTCCCTCCTGTTCCTGAGGTCCTTGTCCATGGCCAGCAGTATGTGGGGTGGAAGGGGCAGAGATGTTGGTGGGTCTCAGCTTGGGGAGGACAGGAAGGGGCACAGACAGGGGGCTAAGGTCCCCTTGCCCAGCTCCCTGCTGCTCATGCTCCCAGAGGGACCCTGAACCCTTCCCCCAGGCAGTGGAGGGGGCCCACTGTATGTAGCTGGGCCTCCGTGCCTCCTTTCTTGCCCTCTGCCCCCCAAGGGCGTCCTTGCCCTCTCCCTGGGGCACTGGGGACCAGAGAGGGAGAAGACCATTTTCTTTTCCTTTTTTTTTTTTTTTTTAAAGATTTTATTTATTTATTTGACAGATCACAAGTAGGCAGAGAGGCAGGCAGAGAGAGAGGAGGAAGCAGGCTCCCCGCTGAGCAGAGAGCCCGATGCGGGGCTCCATCCCAGGACCCTGGGATCATGACCTGAGCCAAAGGCAGAAGCTTTAACCCACTGAGCCACCCAGGCGCCCCGAGAAGACCATTTTCTAAGCGCCTCCCATGGGGGCTTCCCTCCCTTTCCTTCTCTCAGGGCCCAAGTAGCAGTGGCTGGCTTGAGCTAAGGGCCTGCCACGGTGGGATTCCCAAGCTGAGGGCTTGGAGTAGCGTTGCCTAAACAACGTGGTCCCCCATGCACCAACCCCTGAGCCTCAGTTTCTCAGTCTGTAAAATGAGGGTGAGAAGGTTCTTGTGCCCCCAGGGCTGTGGGAGGTTGAGCCAGGATGGGTGACTGCTTTGGGCATTGGGGCACCCTGGGCAGGGAGGCTGGTCTACGGGTCTAGCCTGGCCCAGTGGGGGACACTACACTGCTGGCTCAGACCTCGAGAGCAGAGCTTACCTGTGGCTGCTTGTTCAGTTCAAGGTGAAATTCAGATCATGCACAATGAGCCATTTGAAAGTGTGTGATGCAGTCGTAGTCAGTGCATTTGTAATGGGCAGTCACCAGCTCTCTGGTTTCTAAATTAAAAATTGATTTTAGGGGGTGCCTGGGTGGCTCAGTGGGTTAAGCTTCTGTCTTTGGCTCAGGTCATGGTCTCAGGGTCCTGGGATCGAGCCCCACATCGGGCTCTCTGCTCAGCGGGGAGCCTGCTCCCCCCCCCCCGCCTGCCTCTCTGCCTACTTGTGATCTCTGTCAAATAAAATCTTTATTTTTTTTTAATTTTATTTTTTTTTTTATTTGTCAGAGAGAGAGAGAGAGCAAGCACAGGCAGACAGAGTGGCAGGCAGAGGCAGAGGGAGAAGCAGGCTCCCTGCTGAGCAAGGAGCCTGATGCGGGACTCGATCCCAGGACGCTGGGATCATGACCCGAGCTGAAGGCAGCTGCTTAACCAACTGAGCCACCCAGGCGTCCCTCAAATAAAATCTTTAAAAAAAAATTGATTTTAGGGGTGCCTGGGTGATTCACTCTGAAGTGTCCCGACTCTTGGCTTTCCTCGCAGGTCGTGGTCCTCGCTGTTGATGGATCAAGCCGCATGTGGGGTTCTGTGCTCAGTGCAGAGTTGGCTTCCAATTCTCTCTCCCTCTCCCACCTGTGTGTTCTCTCCCTCGAATAAATGAATAAATAAATAGAAAGTAAAACTTAAAAAAAATAATAAAAGTAAACTTGGATTTTAAGGAGGGGCAGGTGGAATTTGGGTAGAGGAAGCCGTCCTACTCAGACCCTGACCTTGAGCATTTGCTCTACTTCTCTGAGCCCCAGGGTTTGTCCCGATACAGAGTGAAAACGTTGGGCCAGCATTGCCGGACACCTCACAGAAGCATTCCACAAATCACCTTTTACTCTGTGATCCACCTTGCACAGCTTGGAGATGTTCAGAAGCCTGCCCAGAGTCCCAGAGCAAATGGGCAGTGGAGCCAGGGTCGGACTTCCTGTCATCCCTGCGGACCCCTCTGTCACCTCCCTTCCCAGGGTTGTCAGAGGCCCCATCCCCGTCCCCACTCCCGTTTCCGGCAAAGAGGAGCCTTCACGGACCGTGGCTAAATGAAGTCTAAATTAATTAAAATTTAATAAAATTAAAGATGTGTTTCCTCGCCAGCCACACGTCCGTGCTCTGCAGCCACAAGTACCGGCGGCTCCTGTAGGGTCCGCACAGAGAGGCAGCATGCGTCCGACACGGTTGGCTATGGGCCCGGTTGCCTGGTGTGTTCTGAATGGCAAGCTGGGCACTTGCGGGAACCCTCTGACGGTTACTCTGGTGGGCTCCGGGGTCCAGCTCTGCTCCTGGCCGGGGGCGCTATGACTTGAGACGGTTGGTTGTCCTCAGTCCCCTGAGAAGATTCCAGAAACGACCCGTGGGGCAGTGAAGTGGTTTAGGCACATGTGATGCCAGGTTCCTGTCCCTGTTGGTAGGGTGTTGGCTGTTACTCTTCTGGAGGATGATCAAAGATAATTGTGTGTTGTGGGTGGCTGGCATTAGTTTCCCCGGACGCCCGGAGCAGGTGGCACGTCTGGCCACCAGGGGGCAGCCTGGGATCAGGGTGGGGGCCGGCCTGGCGCTCAGCCCAGGGTGGGAGTGAGTGAGACTGGAGGATTTCCAGCCAAGTCTAGGGAGAGTCCAGTGGGTCCCCAGGGGTGGGTGTGAGGAGCAGCAGGGGTGCATAGCTAGATTTTGAGGAGAGCACCAGGTTTGCTGGGGTGGGGGGCGGGGCCTCACCAAGCCTCCTGGAGATGCAGCCAGATGGCCTGTGATGGCACATGGTGTCCTCGGGGGTCAGAGGGTGTACCTACCCTCTCTCCTAATCCTGACGTGTCTACTGCTTTTGCCCCGAGGGCATTAGAAACAGTGTTCCCATCGTCTGTCCAAAAAGTGACACCTGCTACATGCCGGTCAGGTCCCGGGCACTGGATGTGGCAGGGAGGGAAGGATGATGGAGGGATCTATGTTGTAACCAGGTGTCACCGGTGGAGGCTTGGATGCGGTGGCCAGGAGGGCCCCTGGGAGAGGTCTTCAGGGCGACCCAGGGGCTGGTTTGATGTGGGGCTGGCGTGTCCATTGGACATGGTTGTGAACCTGTGGTCTGGGAGGGGTGTGCACTGGCCCGTGGTTTTTCCAGGGCACCGGCATCCTGGCTGGACCCAGGGAAGGGAGTTGGGGCACCGTTGAGCCCCTGTGGCAGGCGGGAGCCGTTGGTGGCATCCGGGCACCAACGCCCCACCAGGCCTTGGGAGCCGCTGGGCGGGTTTCACAAGCCTGGGCAGGGGCAGGCCTGGGCCACCCGGCTTCCGCGCGGCCCAAGGCAGGAAGAGTTGGTGGCTGATGTAAGCCCTTGCGCAAACCTCTGGCTGCCGGCTTCCGGAGCCTTCTACCCGCCTGCCTGCCTGCCAAGGAGGAAGCCTGGGGTCTAGCGGGGCCCAGAGGCCCTGCTGCCCGGGCTGGGGCCACATGGGTGTACTGATCGGCCACCATGGCCCTCGGTCCCGAAGGCTTGGCTCTGGAGTCCGGTGAGGGGGCTGGGTGAGGCTGGGCTGGAGCATGGGGGGCTCCCCAGACGCGGGGTGCTGGATGGCACATGTGGCCAGAAGGTGTCCTCCTGCCTGCTGCTGTCTCCACTCTGGAGGACCAAGGCAGAAGCCCTGCCCCTGCAGCCTTGGTTTCCCCGCCTGCCCCCCAAAGGGAGTGGGATGGACGTTCTGGCATCCTGTGCCCCCGGGAGGCAGCGAGTGAGCACCTGTTGTATACAGACCCTGCGTACGGGGCTGCGGGAGACCCAGAGGTGGGACAGGGCTTTGGGAACCCCCTGTGGCCTGGGGCCCCCCCCCTGGAATCACTTCCCTGGGTCATTGCAGACGGTACCTGCTTCCGGGGTTGCAGAGAATAGCTCCTGCTGGATGCTTTGTGACCCTCCCGCTCAGCTCTGTGTACAGGCCTCTGCCCCTCCTCCTGGGGGCGTTGGGGGAGGGTTCGGGATCCCTGCAGACTGTGTGCTGCCGCTGCGTTGTTACTCTTGTTTAGGTCACGCTTCCCTCTTAAGGGAGGCGTTAGTGTTCCCATTTTGCCGATGAGCGAACTAAGGTCAGGGGAGGGCAGTCCCTTGCCCAAGTGTCCTAGGCTCCCTCTGGCCGGTGACCTGGAGGCCTGCTGGGATCTTCTCCTGAGCGGTGGGGTGTATGGATCCTGAGGGCCAGTGCTCCTCGGGGCCACAGTGAGGGGCGTCCCTCCTGGCATGGGCCTGGCCAAGTGGGGCGTGGCAGGGCCCGGTGCTTTCCACCCAGCCCCCCCCCCCCCCCGTGCCTTATTCCCCAAGCGGCAACTGGCCACCGCATGCCCCATCTGAGGGACGTTGGGTGGGAGGCCTGGGGCTCTCCTTCCTGTGCTGTTTCTCTCGCTGACTCCCTGTAGTCCTGGGATGTTTGCTGGGTGTGTGTCCCCAGCGGCGGGTCCCTGGCTGTGGGACCAGGCACTCTCCACCCCCCCCTCCAAACCCTAGTATCAGCTTCCTCATGCCTTAAATGGGTGCACAGTTCCTCCCTCACCAGGCTGGCTCAGAGCTCCACAGGGTCCTCACCGGGGAGGTAGGGGGAGGGATCCTCCTGAACTGGGAGCTCAGAGCATGAGGGGGGTGTATGTCATGTAGACCCTGAGCCCCCCACCCCCACCCCCACCCATTCACGCTGTTGCCTCAGGAGGTCCCTGCCCCCAGCCGTGCCTCAGCGTTCATGGGCAGGTTGGAGGGACTGTCCCCTCCTGCTGAGCACTGGGTGTCTTGGAGGCGAGGGCCTTCTGTGGTGGTGGGCTTCTTTCTGGCCTGTTCCTCTGGGGCTGTGTGTGCAGGTTTTTCAAGTACTGGGTATGGTTGAGAGGACAGGCCTGTCCTGAGCCCAAGGGTCTGGGGCAGGCCAGGAAGGTTTCTTTGGTGTTCCTGACAGTGTCAGCTCTGAGAAGTGGGGGAGACATGGGGAACTCGGGGTGTTGGGCCGGGCAGTGGGGGCGTGGTGGGTGCCTGACAGCCCCCCCTTCTCTCTGCAGGCGAGGCCTTCTTGGGCAGCTTTGTGGCCAGCGGGATGGGGCCCTCAGCCTCGTCCCATGGGAGCCCCGTGCCCCTGCCCTCTGACCTCTCCTTCCGCTCCCCTACCCCCAGCAACCTGCCTATGGTACAGCTGTGGGCTGCTCATGCCCATGAAGGTAAGGAGTGTGCCAGGTGGGCGGGGCTGAGGGCTGCTGTCCCTTCCACCTCCGGTCATCTCTCCTGCGGTGGCTGGGGGTGGGGGGCGAGCCCTGGTCATTCAGCCTCCCTGCTGGTTTTCAAACGCTCAGTGCTTCCTCTGGTCCCTGCCACAGGGCCTTTGCACAAGCCAGTTCCTCTGCTACAGCCCCTAACTCACCCACTGTTCATCCTGTAGGACTCAGTGGACCCCCCTCCCCTGGTGTACCTCTCAACTTGTGAAGACAGATATTTTCTTACCAGAGTGAGCTCTGAGGGCAGGGCCTAGTTTGTTCTGCTCACCATTGACTCCCTGGGGGCCCTCGATAATCACTGTTGGAGCAGTGGGACCAGGGCCAGAGGGCTCTCCTGTGGCAGTTCCTCAGTGGCACTCCAAACTGTGGGCATCTGGGAGCTCTGCAAATCCTGGACCCCCCTGGGGCCACACTTCCCTCTGTCAGTGAAGAGATGGGCCTGGGGGACTGTGAGCTCCTTCCCCGCCTCTGATGGACTTTGGATGCTGGGTCCTAGGAGCACCTGCTGCAGGCTGAGGGCTTTCCTGGGCTTTTCACGGCTCACCGTCTGCCCACGTCCTCTGCCAGGGTCTCAGCAAGGCCCTATCATCATCTGTACCCATCGTGGGGTGGGGGTGGTCCTGCCTCTCCAGGCCTGGGATGGTGGGCAGTCCTTTGGGACTGGGGTCCCATTTGAGCCTCCCACTTCAGCCAGCCAGGGCAGGGCCGGGGGTGTGTGGGGGGACCTGGAGAACAGAGAGGCTGCCTGGTGTCTCCGTGCTGCCAGTTTGTGCCACTGCCCTTCCTGACTCCTTTTTCTCCCGTGTTGCAAACACTAGTCACGTAGAAATGGTTACAGACCTGTGCACGCACTGCACAGCTGAACTCACCGTATCCCTCACCCCCGACCAGCTGTGAGAGAGGGACTGCTAGGTCTCTTTCCCAGATGAGAAGGCGTGGGGATCCCATGTGGTGTTTCATTGGCGGAAAAGAGATCATGAGCATCAGGTGGTCTTGATTATTCGGTGATTGTTGTTAACGCGCCATTATCAAGGAACGCCATTATCAAGGGCACTGTGGGAGGAGTGTGGGTCCCCTGCGGCCAGGGTCAGGCCTTGGATCTCTGGTCTTAGAGGGGGCAGCTGGGAGCACGTGCTACCAGCGTCTCAAGATCTCTGATAGGCCTGTGGTCCAGGAGGACCCCCCAGCCCAGGCAGACCCTCAGGACCCTCCCCCAGTGCCCAGTGCCCTCCAGCCCACCAGTCTGCCTGACTTTCTGGGCCCTGCTGAACGGCTCTTGGGCCTTCGTTCTCCGTGGGCCCTTGGAGGAGTCTCCTTTCTCTGTGGCTACCCTCCTGTCTTCTCTGTCCCATGGAGCCCTGATTCTGGGCAGCCCTGGTGGGAGGAGACTGGGAGGATTCTCCCCAGGAGACATTGACCCAACAGCTGCAGATGCTGTGTGGGCTGACAATTCAGATCAGGTGAGTGACCTGCTCGGGGTCACACAGCAGAGAACGGACTGATTAAACCAGTAAACCGCTCCACCGGTCTGTGCTAGGCCGAGGTGAATAGTCCCAATGATTCCCATTAAATGTCAGGCTCCTCTATACTGGGTGACTTTAGCCAGGGGTCTTCTCTGAGCCTCTGTTTTCTCATCTATAAAGTGAGGATCCTACCTGCTTCACAGAATTTCGTTGAAGTTTCCGTGAGAATAACAAAGGCAGAGCCGTTGGCAGTGTTGGGCCTGTGGTTAGGGTTGTCATCATCCCAGTTCCCTACCTGGTTGGATCCATTTGATTCCTCTTCTTGGGGGTTTTGAGAGCCCGAGCCCCTTGGGCTGCCTGGCCTGGAGGGAGGCCTGAAGTGCCACAGTCTTGGGGGGAGCTAGCCGTAAATCTCAGGACCCCGTGAATAAACCAGGCTAAAATATTTTATTTTCAAGAAAAAGAGAGGGATGGAAGGAAGTTCCTCGTGGGAGTGCATGTGGTGGGACAGTTCAGTTTTTCTCTTCTCTTTTCCAGGCTTCTCCCATCTGCCCAGCGGGCTGTACCCATCCTACCTCCACCTGAACCACCTGGAGCCCCCCAGCAGCGGGAGCCCCCTCCTCAGCCAGCTGGGCCAGCCCAGCATCTTCGATACCCAGAAAGGTATGATGAGGGGGGCAGGAGAAGGGAGACTGGGCTTGGGGGCTAACTTCTGAGGGGCTTGTCTGGGGCCCCCACCACTACCCAGTATTGTTCTCTGAGACCCCTGTTCCTAAGCTCCCCCCCCTCCCCGCAGCCTTCTGGTGCCTTCTGGTTGTGCTGTGCTCGCCCAGTCCTCTTAGGCCCTTAAAACAGTCCTGTCCTGCGCCCCCTTTACAGGTGAGACTGAGGCTCGGGAAGGTCAGCAGCCAAGGCGAGATTGGGAACTCAGTACCCTTCATTTCCAGAGTCTCCCCTCCCAAAGGCTGCGCCGAGCACCAACCTCCTCCTTAACCTGGGGGTTACAGAGGGCCCCGCAGGGACCCCGCTTCTGGCTGGCTCGAGGGAGGACACTCTCACGCCCACACCCTCTCTCCCCCACAGACGGCTTCTACCTGCCCGCCCCGGGGGCTCCGGGTGCCCTGCACTCTCACGCGCCCTCCTCCAGGACCCCGGGCGGCCACTCCTCCAGCGCCCCGGCCAAAGGCTCTTCGCGGGAAGGTCCAGCCAAGGAGCGGGCGGGCCGCGGCGGGGAGCCGCCCCCGCTGTTCGGCAAGAAGGACCCGAGGGCCCGCGAGGAGGCTGCGGGGCCGCGCGGCGTGGTGGACCTGACCCAGGAGGCGCGGGCGGAGGGGCGCCAGGACCGCGGGCCCCCGCGCCACGCTGAGCGCCTGTCGCCCTTCCTGGCCGAACTGGGGCCGCCGCGCGGGCCGGGCGCCGCCGCCGAGTGCAAGGGCAAGAACCCGCCCCCGCCGCCGCCCCCGCCCCCGGCGCTGAGCCTCTGCAACGGCGCGGGCGACACAGGGCTCCCCGCGCTGGTGGCCAAGGAGGCGGCGCGCCAGGACGAGAGCGCGCGGCTGCGGCGCGCAGAGACCCTGCTGCCCGGGCCGTGCCCTTGCCCCTCGCCGCTCCCGCCGCCACCCAAGGGCCCGCCCGCGCCCCCCACCGCCCCGGCGGGGGCCTTCGCCGCGCCACAGCCCGCGTCCGCCGGCGTCTACACCATCTTCCCCGCGGCGGCGGCGGCGGCGGCGCGCGAGCCGGGCCGCGAGCACCGCGTGGTGGCGCCCACCTTCGTGCCTTCCGTGGAGGCCTTCGACGAGCGCCCGGGGCCCATCCAGATCGCGTCGCAGGCGCGCGACGCCCGGGCCCGGGAGCGCGAGGTGGGCAGGCCCGGCGTCCTGCAGGCGCCGCCCGGGTCCCCGCGGCCGCCCCCAGAGCGGCCTGAGGCGCTCCGCGAGAAGAACTCGGTCATCCGCTCGCTCAAGCGGCCGCCGCCCGCCGAGGCCCCGCCGGCGCGGGCCGCGCGCGCCTCCCCGGATGCCCGGGCCTACCTCCCCGCCAAGGAGCTGCTCAAGCCCGAGGCCGAGCCGCGGGCCTGCGAGCGCGCCCCCCGCGGCCCCGCCGCCGCCCCCCAGCAGGCCTCCAAGCTGTTCGGCCTGGAGCCCGCGCGGCCACCACCGCCGCCCGCCGGCCCTGAGCCCAAGTGGAAGCCTTTCGAGCTGGGCAACTTCGCCACCACGCAGATGGCTGTGCTGGCCGCGCAGCACCACCACGCCAGCCGCGCCGAGGAGGAGGCGGCCGCCTCCAAGAAGGCCTACCTGGACCCCGGGGGCGCTCTGCCCCGCGCCGCGGCCGCCTGCGCCAGACCCGGCGCCGACGTGCATGCCGCGGCCCACGGGCCAGGGGAGGCCTCCGCCATGCAGAGCCTCATCAAGTACAGCGGCAGCTTCACCCGCGAGGCCGTGGCCGTGCGCCCTGGCGGCTGCGGCAAGAAGAGCCCTTTCGGAGGCCTGGGCACTATGAAACCCGAGCCTGCGCCCACCACCGCGGGCGCCCCGCGCACCCAGGCCCGCCTGCCACACCCTGGCGGCCCTGCGGCCGGTGGAAGCCGGCAGTTGAAGCGGGACCCGGAGAGGCCCGAGAGCGCCAAGGCTTTCGGGCGTGAGGGCTCTGGGGCCCAGGGAGAGGCAGAGGTGCGACACCCGCCCGTGGGCATTGCGGTGGCCGTAGCCCGGCAGAAGGACAGTGGCGGCAGTGGCCGGCTGGGGCCTGGGCTGGCAGACCAGGAGCGCTCCCTGTCGCTGAGCAACGTCAAAGGTGGGTCTCCGGTCCCACCTTTCACCATCTCCATTTTTTCACCCTCGCCTTCCAAATCCTGTCCACCTTTGCTTCTCATCTACCTGTCTCAGGCTCGTTTTGGCCTCTTCTCCCCACTCTCCTACCGTTTGTCCTTTATTCACTTGTGGGCTGCGGCTGCTATTTTGAAATTGACTGCTTTTTCCATTATGCACGTAGAAAAATGTGTAAAACGGAAAGGAGGAATGACAGAAATTACTCTATTTTCCCAACACCCTGAACACTTTCCGATCATTCCCTGTTGCACCTGCAGGGTTCCTAGACTACCCCCAATGCCTCTCCCTGCATTCTTCATGCTTACCATGTAGCTTTTCTCCTCTCCCTGTTGGGAAATCATTATAAAAATTTTTCACGACCTTCACTGTCCTGTCTAGAGCACACACCATAGTTCAGCTAACCATTCCTCTCGTGGGCTTTCCCCCCCCCTTCTCTGATGTTTTTGTGCTTGTAATGCTGTATGGAATATTTCTGTGCGTTTCACCTTCTTGGTATTTTGAGTCATTTTCTAAGAATAGGTTCCTAGGAGCAGGCTGGTTTTAAGTCTTCAGTCCTTAGTTCTTGAGGGAGTAACTGCCTTACCTAGTTCGTTGTTCCCCAGACCTAGTGTGGGATCTGGTGCATAGTAGGTGTTTGATAAGTGAGTGAATGAGTGACCGAGGGTGATGGATAGAAACTGGGTCCCTGTGTTCTCATGGGTTTTGACGTTTAGTACCTCCGTGCCTAAAAAAAAAAAAGGCTGTTGCTAATTTCGGTGGGCAAGAGTGGTGCGTTTCTTTTAAGTATTGGTGAAGCTGAGTCTTTTTCTAGGATTTGGTCCGATGTGTTTCTTTTTGTCCCTTGCATATGCGCTGTTGGAATGGGGTTTTGGAGGGTTGATGTTTGTGGCATTTTTTTTTGGAACTGTGGACTTGATCTGCCCATTGTGGAGCCGAGAACGCTTCCTACAGGTTGGGTGGGTGCTAGGCTGTAGCCCCGACCTGGATGGTGTCTAGTGTGTTGTGGTGTGGGGTTTGAGATTATTTCCCACTGTCCTTGCTCTTGTGACTTCTCAATAGCTGGCCTGGATTTCTTCCCCGTGCCTCTGTTCCCAGTGTCTGGCCAGCTTCCCTTACTCAGCTGGTACCCAGCTTAGACCTTACCCATGTCCTGGGCCCCTGTCTCTGGCACCCACGTGGCCCCCTTTCCTATACCTCCCAGACTTTACTCCTGGAGGCTGTGTAGGCATCTGGAGTGAATGTCTTCTGGGACCCACTCCCTTTCTTGGTCTGGCCCACCTGTGCTAAATTCTGGACTTTGGCCTCGGTCCATGGCGCGTAGCCACCGTCCTGTCCCTGCTGTCTTAGCCCTGCTCTCCCAGGTGCGCCCAGGAAGGCACAGGGCTGCCCTGGGACTCCTGCTGGCCCTCGCCCCAGCCATTTGCATGCACAGGGTAGCTGCCGGGGATCTTCATCCAGCCTAGAGTGAGAGACACTCCCTGGATGTTTGTGGGATGACTGCGCCCATGGTTCTTTCTGGAGCCTGAGTGAAGGAAGCCTGTTCCCTGACCCAAGGGGCTGGCCCCAGGCACTGCCTCATTCTGGGATTGAAGGAGTGGATGGCAGCACAGAGGTGGCTGGCTTCGTGAGGGATGAGCCCTTCTGCTAGGACAGAGGTTTGCATCCGGGGAACCTTTTGGGAGGCCCGAGATCTCTTTGCGTCCTCTCTCTGAAGGAATGGTCATGTGACATGGCATTTCACCCCTGTTGGGGGCTCAGAGTCCTGAGTGTCTGCCCAGGTCCAAGGGACATGTGTCCGTGGGGTCCTGTGAGAGAGAGAGAGAGAGAGAGAATGCATGTTTGAGTATGTGTGAGAGAAAATGTATGTGCTTGAGAGAAGACCTATGAGAGTGCGCACGTGAACATGCGTGAGACGGTGTGCGAGCGCTTGTGCACGTGACTGTGACAGGGTATGTGTGACATGGACGGAGTGTGTGTGTGTGCGAGAATGTGTGACAGTGTGACACTGTGTGACTGAGAATTTGTGATGCTGTGATAGTATGTGTGCGCGTACGAGAACGCGTGTGACTGTAGCGGTGACTGATAGTGATGGGTGCGAGTGTGGGTGTGAGTGTGTGAGACGGTGTGTGTGAGGGTGTGTGTGAGGGTGACAGTGTGACTCTGACGGTGCGTGTGACTGGCAGTGACGGTGGCAGCATGTTACTGTAGTAGGGACGTGAGAGAAATGTGTGTGACGTTATGTGTGACCGCGCGTGTGACTACATGAGTGTGACCTCGACTGTGTGTGAATGAATGTGTGAGTGTGGCAGTGGGATATGTGAAAGTGACAATGTGTGTGATGGGGCAGTGTGACTCAGTGACAGCGTGTGACAGTGCGTGTATGTGGAACAGCGTATGTGTGTGACAGAATGTGGGGAAGGAGGGAGGGAGGAAGGAGGACCTACCTGATGGGCTTGGGATGAGACGTTCAGGCGTTGGTCACTGGCGGCCTTCGGAAAGTAGGCAGCTGGGTTCTTTCCCTTAACACAGTTCCCGTCAGAAGTAGTGGTTTTTCCCAATACTGGCACACTTGGGGAAGGGCAGGAATTGGGGGCACCCCAGCCGAGCGGGTGGTCGTCAGCCTGTGCCTCCTGGTCTCCTCTCACCTTCCTTGTCTCTTGAATTTTTGGAGAGAGCCTTCTGCTGGTCAGTGCGTTCAAAACCGGTCTTTGCCTCATCAGGTGTGTGACCTTAAACAGGAGGCCCGAGCCTTCTGGGCCCCGGTGTCCGCACTGACCATGCAGCTGCTGGGCACACAGTAGGTGTGTCATAACCAGGCCTGCCTTCTCTTGGCACACGTTCAGCGTTTTGGGGTCTGAGAGCTTGTGGCAGAGCCTGTGAGTTCTAGATCTTTTGGAGAAATGCCCCTGGCGGCCCATACAGGCCCGGAGATGGGGTAAGGACAGGCGTGACCTACAGCCATGAGCCCGAGTGACTGGTGGTGCGTCCCCGGATGCCCAGCACAGCCACTGTCATTCAGCGGGTGGCCCCAGGAGAACCTGGTCGTTAGGTGGAACCAGCCCAGGCCCCCAGCAGCCCCTGGCAGGAGGATCTGTTGCTCTCTCGGCTTTCCCTTTAGGGAGAGCGGGCCCTGAGGAGGTGAAGGGACTGGCCCAGGGTCCCTGGGCTGGAAGGGGCAGGCTGAGCTTGAACAGACCTCGGCCCAGGTTTATGGCTCCTACATTTTCTTCTTGCCCGTTGGTGTCACCGCTGTGGTGGAGGCATGGGGGTGGGGACTCTGGCAGGAGGGGCTGTGGGGGTGCGCCCGCGTCACCCCAGACAGAGCTGGGGTCGTGTGGTGTCAGCAGCAGTGATGGCCCCGGATCCTAGAGAGTGCTCGGTCAGCCTGAGCCGGCAGCAGCCACATCACACCTGCCAGAGGGACACGGGATGGGGTTGCCGTGGGAACCAGGCCTCAGTCCTGGCTTCTACTGGGATTGGAGAGGCTGTGGCCTCGTGGTCCTGGGCCCTGGGGCAGGGCTGCAAATGCATGATAACAGCAGTGCTGCCGTGTCCCCAGCACAAGTGCTGTGCAGCTCCGTGCGAGGTGCAGGAGCCTCAGCGGCCGGGAAGACACTCCGATGCCAGTCCCAGCCAGGGAAGCCGCCTTGTTGGTCCGGGGTGTGACCTGGGCAGGTTGCTTGGCCTTCCTGTGCCTCAGTTTCCTAATCTAGAGTGGGTTGAGTTCTGGGACCCACGTCCTGGGTTGACGACCCCTGAGTGAGTGAATGCACGGAGAAGATCTAGGGTCCTTCTGGGCACAGAAGGGCTGGGGTGAGGTCTGTGTCTCTGGACCCTGCCCCACATGCCTGGGTCATGGAGGAGGAGCTGGTCTCCCACCGGCCTGGGACTCAGCGTGGAGGAGTGATTGGGCCCTCTGGTTCACTCTTCCTCTGGCTTCCCCTCCCACCTTGAACAAAATCTAAACCACGTTCCCTTCCACAGTCTCCAGGACCCTGTCGTCTGTACCCACCTCTTCTGTTATCTCAACCCCAGGCACCTCTCTTGCTTATTGGTCTCTCTAGCCACCATGGTCTCCTTGATGTTCTCTGGCACGCTTCTGCCCCAGGGCCTTTGTACTTGCTATTCCTGCTACATAGCTCATTTTTTCTGTAGATATCTTCAGGGCTCCTTCTTTTTTTCCCTCCCTTCCTCCCTCCCTTCCTTCTTTCTTTCCTTCCTTCCCTGCCTATTTATTGAGCAGCTCCCCCTGTGCCAGGTGTTGTGTTGGGAAGAGGTACACAGCCAGGAGCGGGACTCCTTGAACCAGAGCAGTACATTGGGTTATGGAGGAAGCAGGTGGCAGACTACCAGCAAGCAGGGTAGTAGCATGTTGTGGTCACTGATGGGAGGGAGACACATAAGGGAGCTTCGTGGAGGAGAAATGGTCTGGGAGGGCTTCCTGGAGGAGGTGGCTTTGAAGGCGAGCTCTGACAGGAGAGCCTAAGCAGTCTTGGGGAAGGGCACTCTGGGTAGAGGGAACAGCATGTGTGGCCCTGAGGTGACTGGAGTGCGGAAAGCCAAGGTCATAGGGGCATGGTTCTGTGGGGCTGGCGGTCTGCGGGAGGGGCAGTTGTGAATAGGTGACAGGTTGACGTGGAAGGAGAAGGGTAGATCTGTAGTTCAGCCAAGCCTGGGTAGTGTGGGCATGTCCTCTTTCTTCAAGAGACCAACCGAATTTGGAGGGAGCTGCTCTGGGGCTCTGACTTGAGTGACCTTGGGGCTGGTGGGTCCCCTAAGGTGGGTGGGGCTGCAGACAGGTTTGCGGTGGGAGGTAGGGCCAGAGATGGGAAGCCGCTGACACCCTGAGTGATTGGTGACAGCCACGGCAATGGAGAGGCATCGGGCCAGAGGACAAGGGACTTGGATCCAAGATACCCTGTGGGCACTTGTCCCTTTCGAGGACGTCAGGAATTAGTGCCAAAGCCTGTACCTAAATCCAGGGTGGCCCAGGGAGTGGGAGGCCATCTCCTCTGGGAGAAGGAAGCTGGGCGCACATGCTGACTTCCCAGCCCAGCCACAGGACGCTAGGTGGCCGTCCACACGTCAGCCCTGCCTGCAGCCCCGGCTGTCCTTCTGGCCCTCCCTACCTCGGGGGATCCCTGAACAGGGCCCCTTCCAGTCCTTTATGAAGTGGGCGAGTGGGCTCAGGCTCCCTTTGGATACGGGAGCCACACTGACACCGGAGGCCAGGGGCACCCTGGCTGGGTCTCAGCCCAACCTGGCTGTGGCACTGCGCTCCCTCGGAGGGCCTCTCCCCTCCCTGCCTGGGGCCCGGAGGGGTTGCGGTGATGTTGAGCTGGCGGTGTCTGCTCAGTGCCTTTGCCGACCATGGCCTTGCTGAATGGTAGAGTGGGTGGCCAGGGATGTACCTCGGTGTCCCCCAGGGGCAGGCTGTGAAGCCACGTGCTCCCTTGCCCGCCCGCACTCCTGCCAGGCTGCCGGATGCCCTCGTTGTTGGTGCTGATCCGCCAAATGCTCCCTGAGGTCCCCTGTTGTCCTGGCCCACCTGCGGAATTTGCGGGCCATCCTCCCAGGTGCTCTCACTGTCCCAGTGTCTCTAGCTGCCTCTGTACTCCTTTCCCCAGTGCTAGGCTGCTGGCTGTCCCCCTGGGGACTTGGTCCATGGGCACATGGGCTTGGGTTGCTGGCATGCTCTCTCAGGGCTCTTGCCCTTGGTCTTGGGGCTGGCAGGCTCCAGCCTTCCCCAGAGGACAGGGAGACACCCTGGCACCCCTGAGCCTCTCCTGGGGGCTCTGTTCTTTGCTAGCTCCTGGTTTTGGGGGTACGGGGGGAATAAAGAGGAGATGGCAGCATTTCAAGTGGGGTTCTTTCCCACGAGGGTGGGGGCTGCTGCTGGAGCAGTAACACCTGTGTGCTGGGGGGACCGGGACCGGGAGTGGCCTCCTCCCTGAGCATGAGTCCCAGCCCCAGTGGGTTTCTCTTTTGACAAAAGTCTCTGGTGCTTTCTGTGTGGTCTCTGCTGCCTCCCATGCCCTAGTGTGCCCCGGACTGCCACATGCGTCCCGAGTTCTGGCTTGTGGTGTAGAAAACGCCTAGGAAGAGGGGCTGGGACAGGAGTGGGAGGAAGGTGGCAGGCCGAGGAGGGACAGAGGAGACGGTGGGTGCCCTCCGTGGGCTCCTGCCCCGCCCCACCCCCCTTCAGTTAACTGGCTGAGTGCCAGGCTGGACTTGGGGACCTGCCTTCTCTGCTCTGAGGGGTCTCTGGGGGCTGGGCAGCTCATGGGAGGTGTGGTGGTACTAGCTTGGGTGGGTGGCATGTGCTGGGCAAGGGTGGGGACGGGGGAGCCCCAGTGGCAGCTCCTGCATTTTCTGCTCACCCCCACGTAGATCATCTTTTCTCTGGTTTTATTCTCCTGTCTCGATTTTGGAAAGATTAGCTGCATGCCTGCAACAGCTAGAACCCCGATGAGACTTCCATGGGGCTTGAGGATGGTGGCGGATTCCCTGGGACCTGGGTCTGGCTGTGCTGCTCTTTTGACTTGAGGTCTTCCCTCCATCCTACCCACCCCACCCCCAGAATCTGCCCTCCCACCCACAAAGTAGCAGAGCTGCGACAGTGAATGTACTTGGCCTTCTCGAGGGATCCGTCTTACAGCATGCTGGGCGGCTCCCCATGCGAGTGCGAGTTACAGACGGGCCCTCCGTGGGGTGTGGAAGGGCCTGGCACCAAGGACATCTGGCCGGGAGGGGGGGCTCGCTGGGGCCCCGGGTTGGGGGTCACCACCTGTCCACTCCCCTCAGGGCACAGCCGAGCTGATGGTGACTGTGGGGATGAGAGGACCAGGCACCGGGAGGAGCGGCTGTTGGGGGCGCGGCTGGACAGAGACCAGGAAAAGCTCCTCAGGTGAGGGCTTGGGGGCTACCCAGGGGCCGGGGCGCATGACCCTAGTGGGTGTGGCCTCTTGTCTTGGGAGCTGGAGCTATCCTGGCCCACGACCCTGATCCCAGGCCAGATGGCCCCACAGTCCCTCTCCAGGGAGTGTATGTCCCCCTGTCCTGGGGGAGGCCCTGGAAGCCATTCTTTTCTGAGCCAGAGCTGGTTCCTCTTCATGCTGGGTGTCCACTGGGTATTTGGGGTGATAACCCTCCTCTCCCCCATCCCCTCCCGAGGCCCACGGGGCTGTTGCCAGTGCCTGTTTCCCTTTCAGAGAAAGTAAGGAGCTGGCTGACCTGGCCCGTTTGCACCCCACGAGCTGTGCTGCTAACGGCCTGAACCCTAACCTCATGGTGACCGGTGGCCCATCGCTGGCAGGCTCCGGGCGCTGGTCCGCCGACCCCGCAGCCCATCTGGGCACTCATCCCTGGCTGCCCCGCTCGGGTAGCACGTCCATGTGGCTCGCCGGGCACCCCTACGGTGGGTGTGGGATGCGCGGGTTGCCCTTATCTGGTGCTTGAGGATAGAGTGGGCCCCACATGTTCTTGCCTGGAGCCCAGGGCTGGTGCTGGGGCATGACTGTGCGTGGAGGGGAGTTGCTTGTGGGACCCGTGCCCAGAGCAGGCTCCTGTCTTCCTGCGGCCAGGGCCTGGGCCTCGCTTCCTCTCCCTGCACTTGAGCTCCCTCATGAGTCCGAAGAGGGCGGTCACTAAGATACCCACCTTGTGGGGGTCCCTTGCTGAGCCTGTTAGGGGCTGGTGCCCAGGGGTGGGTGGCTGTGGACATGCTTGCAGCCTGTCACCCCTCAGCTTCCTGCCTGGAGGCCCCAGGAGATGGGGGTCTGGGGAGCGGACAGCAAGGGGGTGGGCCTGTCCCCCCGGCTCCTGGCCTTGACTCGGTTCTGGGTCCTCCTAGGCTTGGGCCCACCTCCTCTGCACCAGGGCATGGCGCCTGCCTTCCCGCCTGGCCTGGGGGGCTCCCTGCCATCAGCTTACCAGTTCGTGAGGGACCCCCAGTCGGGCCAGCTGGTGGTCATTCCCAGTGACCACCTGCCTCACTTTGGTAAGTGGTGGCCTTTGGGTGGAGGGCTCTTGGGTAGGAGGCAGACCGGGGCTTCGAGGATGTTCTGATGTCCATGGTTTCCCTGTGTCATAAATCCACAGGCATTTTTATTTTAATATTCTCCTACCCAGAACCAAAGCAGGTTTTCCTTTCTGGGGTCTGCACACTCCCCACTCCCCCCCCACCCCCGGCCCTGTGCTTCCCATCCCTCAGGAGTCTGCTTGGCAGACCACTGGGTGTGGTGGGGAGCAAGGGATTGGAGACCCCCTGTTGGCATGCTCTTGCCTTAAGAGTTCTGGGACATCCCACCTGGGGTGTGGATGGAGTGCCTGGGCCTGGGCCCTGGGCTGGGGAGGTGGGTGCAGAGGGAGGCTCCGGGCCAGCCCTACCCCACCTCCAGAGGGGGCGGCCGGGGGCGCTGGGCGGCGGATGCAGCCTCATTGTGCGTCCTGCCCCTAGCGGAGCTGATGGAACGGGCCGCGGCGCCCCCGCTCTGGGCTGCCCTGTACCCACCAGGCCGCGGCCCCCTGCACCACGCCCAGCAGCTGCAGCTCTTCTCCCAGCAGCGCTTCCTGCGGCAGCAGGAGCTCCTGTACCTGCAGCAGCAGGCGGCCCAGGCCCTGGAACTGCAGAGGAGCGCCCAGCTCGTGGTGAGTGGGTGGGGGGAGGGATGGTGACGGGGTGGGGAGCCCGCCGCAGCCCCCCAGGGATGGAGAGGCAGACGGCTCCACAGGCAGGAACTCAGCAGTTAAGAGCTGTGAGCTGTGAGGGAGAAAAGAGGGCAAAGAGGGCAGGGGCTGGTGGTCAGGGAGGGCCACCTGGAGGAGGAGGAAGCGTTAGCCCACAGACCCGAAGGAGTTGACCATGGACAAGCCCCTCGGGTACAGGGAACAACGTGAGCAAGGCCCAGAGGTGGATGGAGACTGGCAGGGGCAGGGTGCGGGGAGCAGCAGGGAAACTGAGGCAGGAGAGGCAGCCTGCTGGACTGGGGAAGTTTGCATTGGATGCTGTTTTCTGAGCCCAGGCTGACCTCCTCCTTGAGCCCCCCCGGCCGGGCTGCCAGCTCCATGGTCCCGGCTCCCTTCTCAGGCCGGGGCTGGCCTCTGACCACCATGTTGACTGATCGTGAGAGATGGGAGACATGAGGGGTTCCCCACGTGGTGGGGCTCCCAAAAGTCCACAGCCCTCCTGCCTCCTTGCAGGACATCTGTCCTCTGCTTGGCCTGTCCCTTTTCCTTCAGGCAGTGGCCACTCAGGGGAGTCCACCGAGGTGGCCCAGGCAGCAGGCAGGGCAGCGGACAGGGCCAGGGCCCGGGGTGTGACCCTCAGCTCTGGCGTATCTGGCTCTGTGCCCTTGGGTAAATGACTTAACGTCTCCGGGCTTAGGTTTCCTCCTCTGGAAAGTACCAGGAACCCTGCGTCATCAGGATTATCAGTCAGATTTAATAATCAGGAGAGTGGTTGGTGCTGGGAGCATTTCTTCCCAGTATATTTTCTGTGACTGCCTGGCTCCTTGCCCCCCTCACCTCCCCCACGAGCACTGGCTGTCCTTCCATTGCCTCAAAGAGCATCAAATGCAGGAAGAGACCCCCCCACCCCCCACAGGCATTTTGAGACCCAAAGGTGATAAGGCAGGAGCGTACTCAGTAGGTAGTGAGTTCCCCGTGAGGGTAGCTATTCTAATGCCATCAAAGTGTGGGGAGTGGGGGAGCCTCACGCCGCTGCCCTGCCCTCCTTGTCCTGCCTGCAGGTTCCCAGCAGGGCCAGGCTGGAGGCCCCGCCCTTCCTCGCACCAGCCCTGTCTGGGGTTCCACAAGGAACGCTGTGCTTGTTACACGCGAGTCAGGATGGAATGTCCATAGCAGGCCGGGAGGGTGGGCAGCCTGCGCCCTGGACCCCGCTTGAGGGGCCCCCGGGGATGGGGGAGGTGCTGGGTGATGGCTCCTGCTGTGCTCACCCTGCCTGCCGGTCCCCTCCCCAGCAGGAGCGGCTGAAGGCCCAGGAACATCGGGCAGAGATGGAGGAGAAGGTGAGCAAGCGGAATCTGGAGGCCGCAGGCAAGGCTGGCCTGGCCGCCCCGGGCCCTGGGCTGCTGCCTCGGAAGCCCCCCGGCCTGGCTGCTGGCCCCACGGGCACCTACGGCAAGGCCATGAGCCCGCCACCATCTCCCCGCGCTTCCCCTGTGGCTGCCCTGAAGGCCAAGGTCATCCAGAAACTGGAAGATGTGTCCAAGGCACCCACCTATGCCTACCCCGCCACGCCCAGCTCCCACCCCAGCAGCCCGCCGCCCGCCTCCCCGCCGCCCACTCCTGGTATCACCCGCAAGGAGGAGGCGCCTGAGAATGTCGTGGAGAAGAAGGACTTGGAGTTGGAGAAGGAAGCCTCCAGCCCCTTCCAGGCCTTGTTCTCGGGTAGGAGTGAGGCTCAGACCCCCGGGGGCCGCATGCTGCTCGGACTGGAGTGGGCTCGGGTTCTGGCAGAGCTGAATCCCGCCACCGGTCCATTACCCTCCATGTGTCTGGCCCTTCCTTCCTTCCTCTGTCTGCTGGGTGCCTGCCGTGTGCCGGGTCTGCTCCCAGGCTCTGGAATGAACGCATGAGCATGGGGGGCTCGGCCTTTCTCGGGCCCCACTTCGGGAGCACAGTTACGTTCGAACCTACCTTGGGGTGCCTGGGTGGCTCCGTTTGTAAGGTGTCTGACTCTTGATCTCGGAGTCATGAGTTCAGGCCCCATGGTGGGTTCCACAGCGGGCACAGAAGCTGTGGTATAAAAAAACAAAACAAAAAAGCCCAACTGTTTCCGAAGGACTCATTCTGAGGATTAAGCAAAGCTAAGAACTGTAAGGCACACTGTGGCTGGTCCACGGGAGCTGCTGAGTGGGCACAGTGAGAACAGTAGCATGGGGAGTCCCATTCTGGGGGTGCCCCCCATGCTGTGAGCACAGTGCTCTTCCCATCGCGGCCTGGGTCAGTGGGACGTGCAGCGGTGGCCTGAATGGCATGCCTCCTCCCTGGTGGCCCTTATGAGTGTGAGAGCGTGGCTGGGAGGATGTGAGTTCCAGTTCAGATTCTGCCACCAGAATGCTGTGTGACCTTGGAGCAGGTGGCTGCCCCTCTCTGGGGAGATTTGATACCATGCTCCTGTCTGGCACGGAGTACGTGCCTGGGCCCCAGGAAGTGCTGTGTGCACCCATCTCCCCCTGGTCAGCCCAGGGAGCACTGTGGAGATCCGCCCGCAGACTGTCCTGCTCTTGGAGAGGATGCTCCGAGGTGGAGAGGGTAGAGTGGGAAAGTCGGGGGGAGGGCAACACTGTATTACTGTTACTTCTTGAACAACCTGGATGCCCCAGCTCTGCTCTAACGGGATGGGGTGGGAATGGTGGACTGGAGATGCCCTGGGTGGGTGAGGACCGTGGGTGGTCTACTGAGTGTTTGCTTCTGGGCTAGCCTCATGTTGGGTGCTGTGGGGTTAGGGCTGGGGAGAGAAAGCAAGCCGATGATGATTTCTGCTTCTGAGACCTGAAGCCCCTCGGGGACAGGATGGTGGCTGACTTTTCTCTCTCTGGTCTGGACATGCCAATGTCCCCACATGCTGCCAGTAAGAGGTCACAGTTCCGTAGGCTGGCCGGGACAGGCGGGTGGCCACAGGGTCTCTGTCTTGGCTGGTGGGTGGATGTGCATGAGGACATGGGGGATGTCAGATGGACAGGTTAGGGGGCCGCTGCTGACTCTCCATGTCCTCGGCAGATATCCCACCCAGGTACCCGTTTCAAACCCTGCCGCCACACTACGGGAGGCCCTACCCATTCCTGCTGCAGCCCACAGCGGCCTCCGACGCCGACGGCCGGGCCCCCGATGTGCCGCTCCCAGCCGATGGGCCCGAGCGCCTGGCGCTGTCTCCTGAAGACAAGCCTATCCGCTTGTCCCCCTCCAAGATCCCAGAGCCTCTCCGCGAGGGCCCCGACGAAGAGCCGCTGGTAGAACGGGAGGTGAAGGCCGAGGTGGAGGACATGGACGATGGCCCTGCAGAGGTGCCCTCCTTGGAGTCTCCCCTGACATTGGCCCCTGAGGAAGCCCTGGCAGCCCCAAGCCCCGTGGCTGGCTGTGGAGGCGGTCTGCTGGAGGCCCAGGCGCTGAGCGCCAGCGGGCAGGGGGGCATGGAGCCCCCCGGGGGCCCAGACTTCGTGGAGGGGGCCGAAGCGCGGGTCGATTCCCCAGGCCGGACAGAACCGTGCACAGCCGCCCCGGACCTGGGGGTGCGACTGACGCCAGAGACACTGGTTGAGGCCAAGGAGGAGCCCGTGGAGGTGCCTGTCGATATGCCCATGGCCGTGTCCATGGCAGAGGCGGTGCCTGAGGAGGGCCTAGCACAGGCAGCCCCGAGCGAGCCCCGGCCTAGCCTGGAGTTGGCAGATGGTGACGTGCCCGCCGGGGAGGGGGAGTGCCTGAGTCTGGAGGCCAGGGAGGCCACACCTGTGCCCAGCGGCTCCTGCTTCCTGGAGGAGGAAGGCTCTGACCAGTTTCTGCCCGGCCTGGAGGACCCACTGGCTGGTATGAACGCTCTGGCAGCGGCTGCGGAACTGCCCCAGGCCAGGCCTCTGCCCTCCCCGGGCCCCGGCACCCAGGCCCTGGAGAAGCTGGAGGCGGCACAGAGCCTGGTCCTGGAGCAGAGTTTCTTGCACGGGATCACCCTGCTGAGCGAGATCGCCGAGCTGGAGCTGGAGAAGAGGAGCCAGGAGGTGGGAGGTGAGCCGCAAGGGATGCTTGGTTTCTAGGGCATTTTTTTTTTTTTTTTTACATTTTTACTTTTGTAAGAATTTAAAGATTTTGAAAATCCTCAGGAGATGGCTTATTTGTGTCCGTTTTTATTTTTTTAAGTGGGGGCAAAATCCACATAATGAAATTGACCATTTCAGTTGGTTACAGGTCAGTAGTATTCCGAGCGCCTTCATGTTACTGTGCAGCTGGGTCTACGGGTTTCTTAGTGATGACGTTTCTCCTTGTTCCGTCAGTGCTGGATTTTGTACTGGCACCATTCTTGGTGTTGCAGGGGACAGGAACTCTCCTTTGAACTTAGAAAACGGTGGGGGAAATTGATTGGCTCTTGGAACCTAAGTATATAGTGGCAATTAGTAAGTTTCAGGTATGGCTGGATCTAGGCGTTTCAAGTCATCAGGAGTTTCTTTCCCTATATACCCTTTCCCATCTCTCTCTCCAGCTGCTCCATTTTCCTCTCTGTTGGCCTCATTCACAGCAGGCCCACTGCCCCCATGGGGGTCACCAGCACTTCCTTGCAGGCCTACAGGCCTACGCGATTCAGCAGACTCTAAAAAGAGGCCACCGCTTTCTTGGGTACCTCTGGCAAATGTACTTTGATTCATTCTCATTGGCTCTCTGGGGTTCATGCTCTCTGCAGAAGCAAACTGTGGCCAGGGAGATGGGAAGGAACAGGCTGATTGTTCACTGCCCCTCACAGGGCTCTCCCTTCTGGAGGGCAGGGTAGGGTAGCCCTCAGAAGGAAACAGGTACTATCAGCAGAAGGGCAGTGAATTCTGGGCCAGGCACAAACCCACTGGTGTTCAACACAGAAACTCAGGGCGTTCCAAGAAATGTGTGCAGAAGGAGCTGTGGGCCAGGCGAGCCTCACCACCCCACGCTCGGCCCAGAACTGGCATGAAGGAGGGAAGGGCCCAGGCAACAGCTGTCAGGGTGGTAATGTGTTGCTAGTGTTTTGGTGCATTTTTTCTAGAACTTTTTCTGTACACACACCACTTCTAAAATTAAGATCATTTTGTAAACAATGTTCTGTGAGCCGCCCTTTTCACTTAGCGTATCTCTATGAAATATTTTTCAGAGCTGTGTGTCTTGAAACATTTTTTTAGGAACAGTCAAGTTTTCTAGCTCGTGGAGGGCCTAGCCTTCAGTAATCTAGTCCTAGATGGTACTGCCCTTTGTTTTGTTTTGTTTTGCTGTTGTAAGTAATATGATGATTATGCCTGAAGAAAAATCCTTGGCCATCCCCCTGATTTTCCTGGGGGGTCTGTTCCCAGGGGTGGAATTGCTAGGTCAGAACCAAGGCCACATTTTCAAGGCCTGTTCATTGCCATGGTCCTGTGGCCCCCTGGAAGCCTGGACAGGTGCCGCCCACTCCCCCACAGGGGTCTGTTGTTGGGTTCTTGTTGTCGAAAAGTTCATGACTTCTTTTCTCTTGTTTAAATAGTTTCGTACAAAAAATTATTTTTCAGAAGAAAATGAAAATCCTCTGGAGTCCTGCCAACAGGTGCTGGGTTTTCAGTGGGGGCCGCAGAGGGCCCAGCTGGGAAGGAGGGGCTGAAGATGGGTTGCCTTGTTTGGGGACTGCTGCCCACCGTTGCTCCTTTGCACGCCCCTGCCTCATTTTCTGTTTGGGAGTCCTGCTTGCCCTCATTTAACTGTGTGCCGGCACGGATTTTGGACAAGGCTGTCCACGTGCAGCCCTTGACACTGTTGGGTGGTGACAGGCAGTAATAGGTGGACACAGTGGGAAGGGGACAGGGTGGAAGCGGAAGGCCAGGGATCCTTTTCTTGATAAAGTGACCTGAGGAAGGTCAGGGAGGAACTCTTCTGGGGGAAACATTCCAGGCTGACAGAACAGTAGGTGCAAAGGCCCTGAGGTGAGTGGTGGGTGTGGCTCTGTGTGTGACATGTTGGAACAGGAGCCAGGAGTGGAAGGAGGAGTAGTGGTGGCCACAAGGAGCTTGGCGGGTAGGGCAGGGGGTAGGTCCCTGGGCACTCCTGGAAGAGGGTTTGGAGTTGCAGTGATGGGATCAGACTTCAGTAGGGTCATTTTGGGGGCTGTGTGCATAACTGATGCCAAGACGGGGTGGATGCAGGGAGACCCAGGAGGATGCTCCAGACCCTGGGGGTGGGCGGGGCAGGTGGAGGCGAGGAGTGGGAGGATTCTGAGTGGAAGTTAAGGTGCAGCCAGTGGGCTTTTGCCAGGCTCTGGGTGGGTATAAGAGCAAGTCCAAGGTTCCTGGCCTGACCTGTGGAAGAGCACTTTCCAGGAGGTGGGGGATGGGGGACTGGGGGGGGGGGGATGACTTTGTGACCTGCAGGTGGTTTCTGCTGAGGAGGTGTGGTCCAGGGCTGGCTGGGTGGCCCTGGGCTGGATCTATGGCCCTGGGCTGGCTAGTGCACTTGGGAGGTGCCGGTGTGTAGGGGTTGTGTGTGCTGAAGGTTCTGGTAGCCCTTTTCTCTTCCCAGCAGCTGATGACAGGATACAGAGCATCAGTCCTCCACAAAAGGCCCCAGGTGGTGCTTAGAGCTGCCCCATGGCCATGGGTCACATCGTGCTGGTACCTCCACAAGGCTGGTGTGTTGGTTAGCTGGGGCTGCTGTCACAGACACCACAGACTGCGGGACTCAGATATCAGAAACGTGTTGTCTCCTTGTTGGGTGAGGGGGCGGAAGTTCTAGACCGGGGGTGAGCAGGGCTGGGTCCTGTGGAGGCCTCTCCTGTGTCCTTGCATGGTTGCCCCTTTGTGCCTGTGTCCAGAGTTTCCTTTCCCATAGGGACACAGTCCTCCTGGATTAGGGTTCCTCTAGTAACTTGACTTTAACTTGATTTCCTCTTTAGAGGCTCTCAAAATAAGGTCACTTTCTGAGGTCCCTGGGTCAGGACTTCGGTGTGTGGATTTGGCAGGGGACACAGTTCATCCCGTAGCAGCTGGCCTAGGGTCATCCCGGCTGCCGTGGGCTGTCAGTCGTGAGAGCCCCAGCAGGACTGGTTTGGAGGGCGAAGGAGGAGACAAAGGTGCACCTTGGTCCCCTCCTCTGTAACGGGGTGGCCCTCTCTTGCCTTACCCAGCAGCTAAGACTCTGATGGCTCGGAAGACCTTGTGACCCCGCACCAGCTCCCCTTGTGAGCTGATGGGGTTCACTGAGTTGCTGCCTCAGTTTCTGCAAGGATACGGAAGAGCAGAACCCCCGGCTCTTAGTCGGTGGTGACATGCCTGGTTGTCACTGCTCGGGGGAGTACTGCTGACATCTAGTGGGTGAAGGTAGGAGATGCCCCTGCAGCGCCTGTAGCGCATGCCCAGGACAGCCACCCTGGGGGGGCCGAGGAGGAGCTGAGCCAACTTGGATGGTGCCAAGGTCGAGAAGCCCTAAGCCATGCGAGAAAAGTCACTGATGTTGATTTTATGGAACTATACGCATCGGTAGTAAAGAATATACTTTTTTCTTTGGTACACATGAAAAACTAGCACCTCAGGTACACTCAAAAAAACCGATCACACATTAGATCACCGAGAAAACACAAGTTTAAAAACAAAACAAAACAAAACAAAAACTCCTTTAACTTTGGGAGAGACTGGAGGGGAGATGACCTCCCATGAGCCGCTGCTGAGATGCTGGGTTGGTGCACCCTTTCTGGAGGGTGGCTGGAATATTTGTCAGTACGTACTGACAAATTTACATACCTCGATTATGTTACACAGATGGGAATTCTTCTAGAACACGCGTGTCCTGACTGTGTGCCTATCCACCCACTACCAAAAAAAAATTTAGAAATGACCAAAATGTCCTTTTATTAGTAGAGGGTTATTTATTTAGATTGATTAAGTCTCCGCAGTGCCAGAGAATTTTAGGCACTGTTACTGGGTCTGGCCATGTAGCGTTGCTGTTACGCTGGTGTTTTTGATCTGTAGAGGTTTCAGTGTTACAAGGTTCAGGCTCATAACGTGGTAGATGTTCGTCTTGTGCTGCAAAGAGAGGTGAGGTGTTCTTCCATATGTGTGGATTGGTGCCATTTCTGTGTTTATAAAGGATGCCCACGGACATCGCTTGTGTTCGAATACGGGCACATGTTTCTGGGGTCTTCTACCAGAACGTCTGCTGTGGCACTTGCGGTGGCAGGGGCAACTCTGTTGGGGAGGGGAAGGTGTTCTTTCTTCACCCCTTTCTGCCAGGTTTGCGTTTTTTGTGTTCTCATATTACTTCTACAGTTTATAAAACTTAACTCAGGCTCCTTTTTTTCTGGAAGTGAAAAGTGTGCATATTCCTCATGGAAAATGTAAAGGGCAGATAAGCAGAAAGAGGCGCACTCTAGAAAGTACCTCTGTCGGCACTTGGCTATTCGGCTACTTTGTGTAGCAGTGGACATTTGGAACAGGGTCATGCTGTGTGCCCTGACTCTCGCTCGTTCTCATTTAGCACCATGCACCATTTCTTGCTTCTCGGAAAGGCTGCGGTGTAGTCAGCATCTTGGGGGCCACCATGTGGCCTTAGGCAAGCCCTGAGCTGGTCCTGGGCCTCATTCTCCTCCCTCTTTGGGGTCGGGCTGGCTGCCGTGTCCAGGAATCCTGCCCCCAGGGCAGGCATAGAAGTATGGGCTCACCTGCCTCCCATGTGCAGGTGCGGAGCGGGGCCCAGCGGTGCGGCCCTCGCTGGAGAGCCTGCTGGCAGCCAGCAGCCACATGCTGAAGGAGGTGTTGGACAGCCCCTTCGTGGACCCACTCAAGAACCTGCGGCTTCCGCGGGAGCTGAACCCCAACAAGAAGTACAGCTGGATGCAAAAGAAGGAGGAACGGGTGAGGTGTTCCGGGCCTGTTTTTGCCTGCCTGTGGGCTCTGGGGTGGGTCCCCCAGAGATGCCATCTTGCTGGGGACATGGCTGGCTTTGGAGTTGGAAGGTCTTGATCTGAGTCCATCTTCCGCCACTGACTTGCTGTGCAGTCCTGGGTGAACTCTTTTCCTTTTCTGGGTCTCAGTTTAGCCGTGGGACAATGGGCGACAGCCTGATGGGTCGGGAAGAGCAGGCCTGGCTGTGCCCCTCTCTGCCTGTGGGCCCCGGGCAAGCACCTCACGTTTCTGAACCTCCATCTATAAGTGACGTGTAACATGATGGGCCACGCTGCTTAAGCAGCTGTCCTGGGCCACACAGCCTTTGCTCAGCCCTTCGGACTTGGGTTTTGATCCCTGTTCTGCGTTCTGCCCACGGCCTTGGCTAATAAGTGGCAGAGATGGGGTTCGAGCTGGGGCCCCATCACCATCAAGCCTCACCTCTCCTGTGGGTGGTGGGAGCTGGTGGGTGTCGGCGTCCTCACCCCGCTCTCCCTGCAGATGTATGCCATGAAGTCGTCCTTGGAAAGCATGGACGCCATGGAGCTGGACTTCCGGATGCGGCTGGCCGAGGTCCAGCGGCGGTACAAGGAGAAGCAGCGAGAGCTGGTGAAGCTGCAGAGACGCCGCGACCCCGAGTGAGTGTGCCCCCAGGTGCATCCCGCGGCCCCGGCCGGCCCAGTGACAAGGCCACAGCAGGCGGCGCCCTGCTTGGGCTCTCATAGGCGTTGGCGCTCAGTAGGTTGGCTGTGGTAGGCCATTAGAGGTGTGTGTGGACCCGAGTGACGTGTGCGTATCGTGTGTCCTCCTCCGCGCCCCCTCTACCCCCCCAGGTTCACAGCCAAGCGTGTGATTCTTTTTAAGGGACAGGCGCGAGGAACCCCATAGAAGCTTGGCACGCAGAGGCCCTGGCAGGCCGAGGAAACGGACCCACGCCCTGAGCGCCCTGTCGCCCCCCCGCAAGAGAGGGAAGAGCCGCAACAGTAGCGGAAAGTAAGGCTGGCCCCTCGGTGGGTCGGGAACTGGCACAGAGCTCGGAGGGGAGGAGCACGGGCCCGCATAGGGCCTGCGTCTGGGCACCGGGGACCTCGAGTCCCTCGGACTCTGACCCGCCTGGTTGGTAGCTCTCAGGAAGCACAGTGTGCGCTGCCCGGGCCAGGAGGGTGAGCCAGGCGAGTGGCGAATGGACAGGCAGACTCATCCCCCCAGCACTGAATGGCAGATGAGCCCAGGGAGAGAGGTGTCCGTGCCGTCAGCCAAGCGCTTCCCCCACCTTCCTGCCACACCTGCTTCCTCCACGGTTAGGGACGAATTCCTGCCCTTCTCCACGTACCTCCTCCCTACAGAGGGCTTCGCTGAACTTTCAGCCCCGCCAGGACGGGCTCTGACTTGTGCTGTCACTTGGTTCCCTGTGTGACTGACAATGTCATTCCTGTCCTCCTGGCTTGTTGCACCTGAGCCTGTGACCCAGGGGTGCTCCTTTGTGTGTTCCTTGAGTGGCAGCAGAAGCTGCGTGTGGCACCTCTGGAGGTTTTCTTGAATGGTGGCTGGAATGAGAGCTCTTCCTCCGGGCTGGGCACGGGTAGGAGTGATGCTGCGATCTTCTGGGTGTCGGGAGTAGCATGAGCCGAATGAGGCCCATCAGAGCAGCGGGGTTGGAGTGCACCTTGGCCTGGGTTTTTGGGGCAGGGCAGACACTAGGCAGCCTGGTGCTTGGCTTGAGGAAGCAGAGGGGGCCGCAGGGTGGCTTCTGAAGGCACAGGAGAGGCAGTGGGTTGGCCACAGGTCTTGTCAGAAGACCTCCCCAAGGGCCCCCACGAATTGCATTTATCCTTCTTGGATGTTCCTGTTGGAGGAGAGGATGGAGACTGGAAGAAATTCCCTACAGCCGGCCAAAGGAGGGTAGGGAAGCAGTTCCTGAAGACAGCAGAGGTTGGGGTCGCCAGCAGGCAGCCCCTGCATCGGAGTACAGCCCCCCGAGATGGACACGCTTTCCTGCTTTTTCGTCCCAGCTGCATCCAGTGTTTATTGTGACCTTGGGCTCTGTGCTAGCTTTTTGGAGCCCGTTTCCCCCTGTGTAAAAAAACCAGCATGTAGAACATTGTTGTGGTTGGAGTATAAAGCCCTGGCATGGGAAAAAGCACATAGTAAGCACCAAGTAAATATTAGTTGCTCTTATGACTCATGAGGGTTTAGCTTAAAGTAGGTAAGAGAAGCCTTCAACCTGGGACCATATTCTTGACTGCGTTAATCCCAGGGTTGCAGGAGACCAGCCGGAGACCCTTAATCCCCCTCCCGTTCTGGGAGTTCTTTGACATTTCTGATCCTTGTTCTTGGCACGTTTTGATAAGGGGTGTGTGTGTGTGTGTGTGCGCGTGCGTGCGTGCGTGCGCGAGCGAGCATATGTATGAAGAAGCACAAGCGAGAAAGAGGCCAGCAGAGGATACTGCCGTGGAGAAGTGTTTCTTCTTTCCTGTTAAACTCTCATTCTGCCCCATTCACAAATAGAATCCCAGGACCATAGCTTTGCAGGATCTGTTTCCCCAGATTCGTCACTCTGCCATCACTGTCTGTGCTTCGACATCCGGAGCCCAGCCTTCAGGGCCGTGAGGGCGGACCCCCCCCCCCCCCCCCCCCTTGAGTCTTTCCTGGCCAGGGTGTTGACCAGCTGTGCATCTGGGTTTCAGGCTGAGCAGCAAGCCTCTGCTGACGTCGGAGGAGTACGAGCTTGGAGCAGGCATGAGGAAGAGGCACAAGGGACCTGAGGAGGAACATGATGGCCTTGTTGCCACGGGGAAAGCGAGGGGCAGGAGCCAGCCTTGGGATGAGCACGAATCCTCATCAGACTTCATGAGTCAGGTCAGTAAGCTGCCATCCTAGGGTAGAAGGTCTGGAAGGTGTGCCAGAGTTCACACTCCCTCTACAGGTCTGTTGATCATCCTAGTCCTGCACAGAAACTGTAGAAATAATTGCTTTAGTACCGGAGGGACTGTCCTCCAGTCTTACTGGGCTGGGGGGTGGGGTGGGGCATGGATCAAGGCCCAGAGGAAGTCAGAAACTTAGAAGTAGCACAGTCTCAGGTAGAGCTGGGACTGAGAGACACACCCCCTGTGTGTGCTCCATGACCCTTTGTTGAAGCCACAAAGAGAGGCTGCAAGTTCTTAACCAAATAATGCAATTACTGTTGTTTAACAGTGTAATTGTCTAATGAGCAGCTTCACCGTTCTGTAGTTCTGAGAAACAAGGGCTTGATGCCATTGTAATTTCCTTGTGAACTCTCCGGGGGTAATGGAGTGAGAGCCAACTCCTTGATTTTTCTTATTTCTGCAGAGCATTGAAATCGTCCACTTAAGGCCCGTATCTCTAAATACTAATGTACCTTGTCATCCCTCCTCATAAAGCTCCACAGAAGGGAACTCTTTCCGTTGATTTGGCCATCAGAGGGAAATACATAAGGGAGACTGGATCCAGGAGGAGTTAACAGAGCCAGTCTGTATGTTAGGATCCTTTATTTGCAAATCGTGAGGGATGCTTCTTGGCTGTTCAAATGACCCTATCCCTCCTTTCTCGCCCGTATGATATGTTACCTGACTAAAGAAAATACGGCTAAAATGTTCAAACAAGGGGCGTTAATGGCTTTGAAACTGCACATTTCCTTTAGATAGCAAACGACTACAGCAGACAGGGCAACCAGGAATTTAATCTGAGATCTCCAATCGCTGTTTACTGCTTTGGGCATCCAAGGCACACCCGAGGCATTCTCTTGGCAGCTCCCGCCCCGTCACTTGGATGGGCCAGTTTAGGATGTGTTGCAGTCTTCCTGGGCTGCTTCAGGTGGTCCAGTTAAATGGATCAACCATGCTAGGATTTGAGGTTTCTATCTTGGTTGCATGCCTCCCCCTCCCCCTCCCTCGCCTCCTGGCGCATCAGCAGGGCCGCTTGCTTGAAGGGCTTCCCTAGGAGGCATGAGAGCGTTGGGGAGAGCCAGTGGCAGTGCCACCATTAGCGATCGCTGCACCCACGGTAACAGCACTGTGATGAGAGCTTCACGGGCCTCATCTCAGTTCACCTTCACGACAACCCCAAGAGGCCTGCCTGTAATTCTCATTTTCCGGATCGGGGAGAAGAGAGGCTCAGAGGGGTTGAGCAACTTGCTGGAAGCCACGGAGGCAAGGAGAAGGGACCGGAGCCCCGCTCCGTCAGAGCCCGTGCGCTGAAGCCCGCTCTCGTCTTTTCGCCAAACGTCTTAACGCGTGACTTCCCGACTTCCCTCTACAGCTGAAGATTAAAAAGAAAAAGATGGCCAGTGACCAGGAGCAGCTGGCCAGCAAGCTGGACAAGGCCCTGTCGCTCACGAAGCAGGACAAGCTCAAGTCGCCCTTCAAGTTCTCGGACAGCTCTGGGGGCAAGTCCAAAGCGAGCGGGGGCTGCGGCAGGTACTTGACGCCCTACGACAGCCTGCTGGGCAAGGACAGGAAGGCGCTGGCCAAAGGCCTCAGTCTGTCCCTCAAAGCCTCCAGAGAAGGTAAACACAAAAGGGCCGCCAAAGCCAGGAAGATGGAGGTGGGCTTCAAGGCCAGAGGCCAGCCCAAGTCGGCCCACTCCCCGTTCGCCTCGGAAGTGAGCAGCTACTCCTACAGTAAGTAGTGGACGCCGCGCCACCTCGGGCCGCTTCCTCTCTCTCCTCAGTCTCCTCTGTCTCTCTCATGGGCGCTCGAAGGTGTCTTCTGCTTCTGCGTGGGCTCCAGGCCGGAAGTGTGGTGGGGTGCTGGGCGGGGGGCGGGGGGGAGGCGGAGGGTACGGAAAGCGGAAGTGCCTGTGATTGGTGGGTGGGAGGGGAAGTCCGCCAGCTTGTGGCAGTCCTTCGCGCCTTTGCGGGAGAACAGTCCGTGCGGAGGCCTTTGCGCCACAGAGTCAGCGGCTACTCAGCCTAGAGCGGCCGTTTGCGACGACCGACCGTAGAGCAGAGCCTACCTCCTCTGCCCACAGGCGGCTCTTAGTCCCCTGGCCGGGTATTCGGAGGAACTGCGTCTGTTCGCAGAGCGCACGCCGTGCCAGGAGGTGCTGGGCAGCGCACTGAGGGCTCTGTGGGCCTTGTTGGCATCTGTGTTTCCCACAGCACTCCAGGTGGCTGCCCTACGTTGTGCCCGGGGGTGGACCGCCCGGGTCGGGAGCGTCGAACCGGGAAGCGCACCTGCTGCTGGATTGAGGGGGCTTCTCGTCCTCTCACTGGCCGGGGCCTGCTGCATGGGAGCTCCTTCCCTGGGCTCTCGGGAATGCGGCTTTCCTGAGCCGCGGTCCCCAGACTTGGGCCTGGGGCCTCCTCTAGTGGCGGGTAGTAGGTGCTCCTGGGTGTGCTTGCGCGCCTGCGCAATGGTTGGCCTTTCACGGCCTTCGGTGGTGGTGCATAGTAGGTGCGCCTGGGTGTGCGTGCACGCGGGCAGATGGCTGGCCCTTCACAGCCTTCAGTGGCATGTAGTAGGTGCTCTGTGTGTGCGCGTGCGCACGCCCGGGCAGATGGCTGGCCGTTCATGGCCTTAGGTGGTGCGTAGTAGGTGCGCCTGGGTGTGTGTGTACGTGTGTGTCTGGGCAGATGGCTGGCCCTTCATGACCTTTGGTGACATGTAGTAGGTGCTCCTGGATGTGTGTGTGCGTGTGTGCCTGGGCAGAAGGCTGGCCCTTCACGGCCTTCAGTGGTGTGTAGTAGGTGCTTCTGGGTGTGTGTGTGTGTGTGTGTGTGTGTGCGCGCGCGCGTGCGGGCGGGCGTGTGCACAGGCAGATAGCTGGCCCTTCACAGCCTTTGGTGGCACGTAATAGGTGCTCCCGGGTCTGTGTGCAGTCTCTGGTGGCTCTGGGACGCTGTATGGCAGATAGTAGGTGCTGTGTGTGCAGATGGCTGGTCTTCCATGGGCCTATGGTGGTGGGTAGTAGGTGCTCCTTGGTGTGTGTGTGAGTGGAGCCCCAAATGCCCAGAACCCAGGCGCACAAGCCAGTGGCTGCTACAGAAAGGCCTGGAGGGGCTTCACATGCACCTCCCAGCAGTCCTCAGCAGGGTCTGTTGCGGGAGTCCCCATGCCCTGACTCAGGTGGAGGGCTTTTTTGTTTGGTCTGCCTGGGTGTGGGTATCTGGGCTTTTGATTGGCTGCACTTGGTATATAGGAAGAGTGGTTGAATGTCAAGTGCAGGAAGGTAGACACCTGTAATGCTATTAAAGTTTGTTTTCTTGAGGAAAGGAAATAAAGTGTTTATGGACTTGGAGTTAAATTATTGTTGCCCTCACAGGGCTGTTGTGAGCTCTAGTGAGTTCATGTTGGTAAAAGCTGGCTATGGCATAAGTTTAAGCTGCTGCTGTTGTTCGTGTCTTTTTTTGTTTTTTTGTTATTTTTTTTCTTTTAACATTTGTAGTTTGGTTACTCAGGACTAATGGGTCTCTAGGGCTGATGTAGAGACAAATATGTGAGGTAAACAGCTCCTTTGTGCCTTATATGTTGAGGACATGCTTGATTGCCATTGCTTTTGTGGCCCTCAACTTTGGTATGATATGACCAGGTCCATGGCTACCGAGCTCATCTCAGAACTCATAGCCCCAGAGGAGAAGGAAAGAAGGACTCTCTGATATTTCCATCTCTGGGTTTTAGAATGTTGGAGGGAATGGGGAGTTGCTCTCTTGACTGCAAGAAGCATCCTGTCTTTGTACATCTGGAGGCCAGAGATGAGCTCAGTTCCTGAGGTCTTTGGCGTGCTCTGAGCTAGTGAGTCCCCTGTGTGCAAATGTTTGCACGCACAAAGCCATATTCAGATTGCTTGTCTGTTACACTGGGCGTCGAAAATTCCACTGTCCAGGTGAGGGAAGGGACTTAAAGTTGCAGCAGAGTGATCAGATCTGTGTCCAACTAGATGCTAGCTATAGTAGGTAGCTGGCTCTGAAGAGAGTTCCTCGTTTGTTTGTTTAAGTAAGCTGCATGCCCAGTGCAGAGCCCAAGGTGGGGCTCGATCTCGTGACCCTGAGATCAAGACCCGAGCTGAGATCAAGAGTCGGCTGCTTAACCAGCTAAGCCACTCAGGCATCCCTCGTTTGTATTTTTCACGTAGGCTTTTCTGTAGGTAGATGAGAGGACGCAGTCAGAAAGAAGCCAAGAGTGTTTTCTGGCACAAAGATGGATGGCAGGACACAGGAAGAGAGAAAACTGCTTTGTTTTTCAACATTGGGTTGTTGGGGTTGGGGGACATGCCTGGTGGGAAGCCAGTTCGCTCGTCATCACCCACGGTGTTTCCAGCCTGGGATGTGGGCTTGGAAAGGATGGACAGGCCTGATGGGGCTTGTCTGTGTTAACTCCCTGCCTAGAGTTTTGAGGCCATCCTGGAGTTGGGTCTTGGTTGGAGTGGAAAGCATAGGTAGGTACAGGCGGAGGCAGCCAGAGGACGGACACTGCCTCTGCCTCTGCCTCACTCCCGCACCTGACACGTGCACATTCCCGTGTAGTTTCTTGTGGGCCTGGAGATGGCAGGTGCTGCCAGAGCTTAGCTCTGTTCGTTACTGTTCCTCGTGTTCAGAGTGGATTTTATCAGATCATGGGATTACAGTCTTTGGCTGTGGAGCCGTTTTTTCCAATGAAACCTTGCTGGACAGCCCAGCCCCATTTATAAAATGGATCAAAATGGCATGAGGACGTTTGGGTTGGGGTTGGAAGGGGCCAGAGCTGTGCCCGCTTGATGGTCTGCCTTCTCTAAGGCTGGGTGATCCTCTCCCAGGAACGTTTAGGAACCCTGGCCTTCCCGCCCTGTGCAGGAAGGCGGGAGACTTGGGGGAAGCCAGCAGCTGTGTGCTGGTAATGACGCCCTTTGATAGGAAGCCTTGAGTTGGAACATCACTTGCCAGTTTCCTTGGTGTGACTGCGTTCGATGGCCATTGCGATGCTGCTGGGCGGGGAGTTGGGGCGAGCGTGTGTGTGGTTGCTCCCCAGTCTGCCTGCGCCGCCCAGCACGCCACCGCAAACTGCTCTTCTGGGGTAGAAGAGCTTTACCCGAGCCCTTCTTTTCTTGCGTCTTGTCTCTCCCTAAAAGGAGCCGTGGGCTGGGTTCATGGCCCTGGCTCAGGCCTTCCTGAGAGTAGGGCTCTTGCCTCCCCCGGGGCCCGGAAAGGCTGTTGGCAGAGGTGGCTGCGTGGCGGGTCTGGAAAGGACGAGCTCTGTGAGGCCTGTGGCCCGGGGGCCTCCCAGGCGAGAGTTGAGAGTTCCAGGCCAGGGAGAAGAGGTCTAGGCGGTGGGACATGGCCTGTTGCACGGCTGGTAGGCACTCGGACCTGGCACTCACCAGGGCGTTCTCAGAGCCACCGAGAGTGACGAGGGACACCAGCCCCTCCATCCCCTCCCAGCGCTCCATGACTTACTTTATTAAAAACTACTTTGACTGCAGATACGGACTCAGAGGAAGACGAAGAATTCCTGAAGGACGAGTGGTCTGCCCAAGGCCCGTCCAGCTCCAAACTGACGTCTTCCATCCTGTGTGGCATGGTGGCAAAGAACAAGCCCCCCGGAGGCCCCAAGCTGACCAAGAGGGGTCTGGCGGCCGCCCGGACTCTGAAACCCAAGCCGGCCGCCGGCAGGAAGCAGCCCTTTTGTTTGCTGCTTCAAGAGGTCGAGGCCCGTTCCTCCTTCAGCGATTCCTCGGAGGACTCGTTTGACCAAGGTTACTAGCTCCAAACACAAAGTACCTTCCGTGTTTTCTAGCGAGAGAGTGAGTGAGAGAGAGCGCGAGAGAGCGAGCGCGAGCGAGCGAGCGCGCAGGAGATGGCAGGAGATGGCGGGCAGAGGTGGCCCACCTGGGACGCCTCGGGAAGGGCGGCCATCTTGGTTCTTGGCAGCGTAGCCTGCTGTATCCGCCCGAGTCCTTCTATTTTTGTTCTTATTTGTACCTGTATCGTTGCGATAACGCCTCGGCCTGGCTCTTTTTGAGCCTTTATACGGACTGTTTTTAGTCTCCCCCTCCTCCGCGCTCCCCCTCTGCCCCCCTCCTCGCCTCCTCTGCCCCCCTAGACCGCAGGCCTGGGTCGGGTTCTCTCGGAGGCCTCCCGGAGGGACATTTTGTAAATGGAATTCTGTCGTGTGGGCGTGTGACTTGATGTTTGTACCGCGATTTTTGGTAATACCAAGCTTTATTAAACATACCGAGTTCATTTTTAACTAAACCCGTGTGCCTTGTCTCTCTTGCTGTGTCCTTACTAGACCATTAGGTTGCCGCTCCCCTCATTCGTTCCTCCTTCCCCTCCCCCTGCCTCCCCCACCCCTACCTCCCCCAAGGGCTAGAGCTGGAAGAGGCGGTCTGCCACTCTTCTCTGTTACTCAAATATCCCTGGTAGCTGTTGGCATGCGTTCATTTCTCAGGCTTAAAGTCCGCTGTGCTCACCTCCAGCTTCATCTTTTGTTTTTGTTTTGTTTTGTTTTTTAGCTGCCTGTTTGTTTTTTTATTTTCTTAAAGCTCTATTTCTGTGTAACAGCGGTTTAAAAATATAAACACTTGTTTTCTAACACGTATTTCTGTTTTAAAGGGCGTGTAGGCAGTGCAGGGTCAAGACCATTTGCCGCCCCGAGTTTTGTTGTGAGATTTGAAAGCGTGGGCTTCACTGCCACGTTGAGCGGTGGGGGGGCCCCGGGCTTCGGAGAGAGCACTGGCCTCTGAGCCCACAGGCCTGGTCAGCTGGCAGCCCCCTCACCCCGATCTGCCTCACCTGTTGGGAGAGGGTGGGATTCTGTGATCCCTGAGGACATCCTGGTTCTGACCTTCTTGGGTTAGAAGCGTCCCAGGGACAAGTAGGGGGAGCCAGGGGATCCTTAAGTATTTCCTCACCCTGGTTTAGGGATTTGCTTCTGGGTGGAGCCCCTTCAGGGATTCCCAGAGTCTAGACCCCATGCCCCCTGGGGTGGGGCCCAGGCATGCAGAGGCCCACCTGGATGGGAACTGGCTCAGGCCCTGGGACCAGAGGCTACCCTGACTCCAGCCGTGCTCCCGTTCCTGGTCTGCCGTCTCCCTGCCCGCACCTTCCATCCTGACTTGCCGAGGTCCATTTTGGGTGACCAGGACATGGCACAGCAGAGAGCCAGGTGCCCTTGGGACCCATGTTCTCTTGGGCTGCTGCCACGGCTGAGTGAATGGAGTTTGAGCCGAGGAAGTGGGGAATTCACTAACTTACCAGTCAGCCTCCTTTGCCCCTAGTCCTGGCCTCTGGACCAGTCTGGCTGGTTCACCATTCTCTTTCCTCTCTCCCTGACCCGCTCCTCTCCCCTCTTGGCTCCTCCCCTTTAAAGCCAGAGTTCCAGCTTCTGTGAGTTGAAGCTGTCCTGCCTCAGCCCTGACCCCATAGAGAAGCAGGCAGCCCCTTCAGATGTCTTGGCACAGGGCCGTTGCCCAGAGTGGGCAGAGGGAGCCAGGGGCCCCTCAGAGCAGGCCAGACGTGGCAGTGGAGAGAGCCCAGATAGGGGGAGGCGAGGGGCCCTGTTTCACACGTGCACAGACACACACACACACACACACACACACACTCTCTCTCTCTCTCTCTCTCTCTCTTTCAACGCTGGTCAGGTCTTGACAGGGATATTTGGGTAATAGGGTCTTCCTGACATCCGGTACTAAAACACCTGACTGCTTGGCTTTCTAGTGTCTGCTCTCTCCCCCCAGCAGCTTGACCATACCCTCACCCTTGATCCCTGCCCATGATGCTTTGAATGTCTGTTTTGGTCTCTTGCATTTGCTCTCACGCTGCACTCTGGACGCAAAGCGAAGGCTGGGAGTAGGGCAGACGGCGCAGCGGGTCACTGAGCTTGGGTCCGAGCCTGGCTCGTTGCTCCGTAGGTAGGCAAAACCCTTTTCTTTGTGTCCCCCTGCACCTCCCCTCCTCGGGGTTTGCCCCCATCGGCTATGGCAGCAGCGGATTGCTTTGGCATTTATCGATCGGGTTTTAGAAAACCAAACCAAACCAAGTTACACCAGACAACCCCACATACCGAGCCAAGAGTTTTTTGGTTTTGGTTTTTGTAAGAAAAAGTTTTTCTGTATTACCTTGGGCTTCTTTGTTGGGACTTTTCCTCCCTCTGCCCTTGGTAGGCTCTCTTGCCTCAGGTGTGGACAGCTCCAGAAAGGCTTCCTTGGTCCTGAGATACCCCCCCGATCCCCGCCACCGCTGCTCCCCCTGCCCCGCATACCCCAGCCTGAGCAGACCAGCCACCATGGGAGGCAGCCAGTGGGGGCTTTTCAGGCTCATAGCAGCCGGAGGTGGGGAGGGTCTCCAGAGACCAATCTTGCTTTGTGGGAAGCGAACCCTGGTTTTGGGTTTTTCCTTCCAAGTACTTTTTCCATGTTGAGGTGCGGGGATTGGGCTGCTGCTGGCTGACTGGTATCCAGTAGAGACATTCCAGGCATCCAGAAACCCAGAGCCAGCCCTCCCCCACTGCACATTGCTGGTGGGGAATCTTTCTGGATGGGGGAGAGTTCTGGAGTCTCCACACCTGAGCAGCCACGGAAGGTGTTCTCTAGAAGGGAAAACTGGCCACACATCTGATTCTGTGCCCCCACCCCAGCCAGCCACCGCCCCCCCCCCCCCCCCCCCCCCCGCCCAAATTGGCCGACCCCAGGGAGGCCTGATGTGGGGGACCCAGGCGCTGCCTTAAGTCTGCCTACACTTAGCCTGCTTTGCCGCTGTGGCCCACTGGGGCAGAGACAACCATGTGATGTCCGCAATGTGGATGGGTCGCAAGTGTGCACTGCCTGTCTGCCGCCTGTCTGCCCCGCTGGCCTCCATCCTGCTTCATCCATTGCTCTGGGAGCCGGGCCTCCCCCACTTCCTCTCCCTCCTCCCTCTCCTCCCCATCCTCCTCTTCCTCTTAACAACCCTCTGTCTCTGCCTCCTTCCTTTCTCAACGCCCTTCAGGGATTCCTGAAGCTCATGTCCACCTCCCTCACCCTAGAGACCCAGGCTCCCTCGGAAATTTGGGTAGGCAGACCCCCTGCCGCCCTTGGTGCACCCGGGGCCACCACTTGGGGCTGCTGGGTTGCACCCAAGCAAGCAGAGGTGGCTCGGGGTGTGGCAGGAGAACATGGAGTTGGATGGCTGTGTCTGCCCCTCTCCATTCCCTGAGCCCAGGCATTCCCTGCCCAAGATAGAGTGGGGGTCGGGTGGGGTGGGGCATGGGCCACCTCCTTATGTCCCTTCTCTCTGACTGCTGCAGAGAATTGCCTCTGGCCTTGCCTGGCCCTGCCCTGGGCTAGTGGCCCCCAGAGCCACCACCATGTGCCCAGCACTCCAGGCAGAGTGAGCAGGTGTCCCTGGGCAGTTAGCCCCCAGTGCCCTCGCCTGCCCACTCTCACGGTGTGAGGCTGTCTCCCCGGGAAGGTCAGGAGCAAGGTTGTAATCTCCCTGCAGTCTCTGTTCTTGGTGGAGAGCTTGGTTGACGTGCAGGGAGCACCCCCTTCCAGGAGACACTGGGTAACAAGGCAGCCAGGGAGCCCTGGGTTTGAGTTCTGCCTGAGTGCTGGGCCATGCCAAGCCTCAGTCTCCCGGCGCAGAGTGAGGTGAGCTGACCTACATGCCCTCCCTCCCTGGCTCCCCGTAGGTCAGGAGGCATAGCCAGCTTGTGGCTCCCTTGGCCCTGGGGACAGCGGTTTCTTTTTGTACAACAGGCTGGTCCTGTTTCTGTTTGGTCCTTGTTCAGCCTGCAAAGTGCTTTCTCCTTAGCTGGGTGAGTTGGGAGGACCGGCCCATGCCACAGATGAACAAAAGTGCTCCCAGAGGGCCAGGATTTACCCCAGGCTTCCCAGCTTAGGGGAATTGCTGGGAGTCAACTTTGGACCCCAGAGCCTGCTCAAGAAGAGATCGAACTCTACCTTCTCCTGTCACTAGCCCCAGAACCCATGCCCCGCCACCCCCACCAGTCCCCTGAGTCCCCGGCACCCTCACCCCACCCCCTCTCTGCCCCTCCCTGGCCTCCTCTTTCCTCTTCTCCTGCCTCCTTTCAGCCTTCATGTTGTACATCGGGGCGTGTGTGTGCGTGTGTGCGTGAGATGGTGGAGAGAGCTGTCTCCAGTCCTTGTCTGTGTGTCTGTCCCCTTCCCCACGGCACAGGTGCATGTTGGTGTTCCCCTTACAGAAACCCTCTGATTCCCAAAGCTGCTGCCCACCTCTGGGCTGTCCGGGATGCCCGCGTCTTGGGCTTGCTTTGATGGGGGCACTGGGCCATTGGCGGGGGTAGGGGGATCTGTGGGCTGGTATCGGAACCACCCCCGGCTGATGAGGAGTGAGGTTCTAGGCTGGAGCCGTGCACCCCTCGCTGGTGCTCCGGCTGAGTCGGGGCGGTGGGGGGCGGTACCTGCCGAGGCCAAGGCTCTGACTCGCCCCCTGTTTTCTGCACCAGATGAGAGCTCCGAGGAGGAGGAGGACGAGGAGGATGAGCTGGAGGAGGAGGAGGACGAGGCCGCCGGTGGCTATAGGCTGGGGGCCCGAGAGCGGGCCTTGTCGCCAGGCCTGGAGGAGAGTGGGCTGGGCCTGCTGGCTCGCTTTGCAGCCAGTGCCCTCCCCAGCCCCACAGTGGGGCCGTCGCTATCAGTGGTGCAGCTGGAGGCCAAGCAGAAGGCCCGGAAGAAGGAAGAGCGGCAGAACCTGATGGGTAAGTACGTACTGGCAGGTGGCACGCAGGGACACCACTGTCCCGTCCTGCAGGCCGGAAACGGGCTCGGAGAAGGGTAGGGGCAGAGCTGGGGGCTGGGGGAGCCCTGCCTCATGGGCCGGCCCCATGTGAGCAGCGTGGTACTGGTACTTGCCCCAGGAGGGGTTCCAGAGCTATGCAGGCTAACCTTCACTGTTCATGCCCCTGACTTCCCCTGTCATAGCCTGACTCCCCCATTTTAGGTGCCTGGTGATAGGTAGCTCCAGGAAGCAGAGAGGCCTCAGGTCTGCACTGTGGGGGGCTGTAGAAGCCCAAGGGAGAGGCCGCTCCAGGCAGGGGACACCCAGGCTGACCCATGAGAGAGAGGTGGGAATCGGCTAAGTATACGTAGAACTAGAGGTACAGGCCCGCCAAGTCTGGGCATTCGAGGCGGTTCACTTGGTGAGATGGGCATGAGGCCTGGGGTTGGGACCTGGAAAAAGGTCATCACTGTGGGTGGTCGTGTGCCATGTCACTGTTAGCTGTGCTTACTGTCCCATTTCCCTGATGGGCAGATGGAGACAGCTGGCCCTCAGGCTCGGGCAGGAGGCTAGGCCTTGTCCTGGCCCCACTTCCTTCCTCTTTACATCCCCAGTCATATGCCTGCCTTCTTGAGACAAACAGGGGACCACCTTTTAGGCCCACCCCATTCTTGCCTGGCCAAGTGTCTCCTCGTGGGGTGTTGGGGAGCATGTGTGTTCAGGGTGTGCACTCACCTGGCCTCAGCCTGGTTAAGTCCTCGGCCTGGCTTTCCTGCCCTTTTCTGAACCTCTGGGGTCCATGTGAGGCCCTCTGGCAGGGGCTGCGACAGGGAGAATGAGCACTGGGGTGCTAGCCTGTTCTACCCCCTGGGTCTCCCCCAGGTGCTCCTGGCTTCATGTCCTGCAGGCTATAGGACAAAAGCTCATTCCTATGGTCTGTACCGCCTCATGGGACCTCATCTCTGGGGCAGCCTCACATTCTTCAGGCCCTGACCTTGCCTCTTTCAGCTCTTCCTTCTCCCTCCCTTTCACCCCCACCATGTCCTGCCATTGTTCCCTGGGGGATTTGGGCCTGGCTCTTCTGGGCAGTGGCGCTGGCTTCCCTTCTGCTTACTCCTCTTGAGTATTTTTCATACATAAGCAGTTGGAGGGCTCTTAAAGCTCAAACTTGATCAGACCACTTCCCCTGCTGAGAACCTCTGACTGGTTCCGTGATGTCCTGTGGTCACGTGCCACCTGTCTGACCCCTTCCCCATTAGGCTTGTGGCTACCCAGAGAGCATCATCCTGTCCACAGCCCCTGTCCTCATCCCTGAATGCGTCAGCCATCTTAGAATTCGCAGACTTCTGCGTTTTATCCAGGTTCTCAACTGTATTGGCAAAGAGTTCCCCTTTTATACTTTGAAGTCTGAGGGGTCTGTAGTGATGTCTCCTTTTTCATTGTCAAACCAGATAATTTGTTTCTGCTCTGTTTCTTGATCAGCATGGCTAGAAGTTATCAATTTCACCGATTTCTGCTCTTTTTTATTTCCTTCCTTCTCTTCTGGTGTGTTGCCAACCATTTCCTATTTTTTAACATGCAGGCTTAGGTAATCAGCTTGGGGCGTTCTTTTCTTGTGGAGACATTAGAAGTTCTCTCTGAAGCTTGCTTTAGCTGCATCTCACTTGTCTCTTGTCCTTTTTTCATTATTAATCTCAGTTCAACATGTTTCTTAATTTGATTTCTACTTTTCATTCAGTGATTAGTTAGAAGTATTATTTTCCAAATATTGGTGGGGGTTACTTGGTTATTATATTACTGATTTCTAATGTCATTCCATCTTGGTTAGAGAAAATACTCTATAATTTCAGTCTTTTAAAACTAAAACTTTGAGGGCATATGGTATTTCATAGTAAATGTATCATGCGCACTTAAAGAATGTGTATTCTGGGGCGCCTGGGTGGCTCAGTGGGTTAAGCCTCTGCCTTTGGCTCAGGTCATGATCTCAGGGTCCTGGGATCGAGCCCTGCATCAGGCTCTCTGCTCAGCAGTGAGCCTGCTTCCCCCTCTCTCTGCCTACTTGTGATCTCTCTCTCTCTCTCTCTCTGTCAAATAAATAAATAAAATCTTAAAAAAAAAAAAACAAAAAACAACCAAAGAAAAAACCCTAAAACTTTGAGGGCATATGGTATTTCATAGTAAATGTATCATGCACACTTAAAGAATGTGTATTCTGGGGAGCCTGGGTGGCTCAGTGGTTAAGCGTCTGCCTTTGGCTCAGGTTATGATCCCAGGGTCCTGGGATTGAGTCCCGCATCAGGCTCCCCACTCAGCGGGAAGCCTGCTTCTCCCTCTCCCACTCCCCTTGCTTGTGTTCCCTCTCTCACTGTCTCTCTCTCTCTGTTAAATAAATAAATAAAATCTTAAAAAAAAAAAAAAGCGTGCGTATTCTGATGCCATAATATACAGTGCTCTGTAAATCATTCAGTTCTATCAGGCAAGGCAGTGTGATTGGAGGTGTTAAGATCTTGTGAATCTTGGGGCGCCTGGGTGGCTCAGTGGGTTGGGCCTCTGCCTTCAGCTCAGGTCATGATCTCAGGGTCCTGGGATCGAGCCCCGCATCGGGCTCTCTGCTCGGCAGGGAGCCTGCTTCCTCCTCTCTCTCTGCCCACCTCTCTGCCTGCTTGTGATCTCTCTCTGTCAACTAAACAAATAAAACCTTTAAAAAAAAAAAAAAAGATCTTGTGAATCTTTGCTGGTTTTTGTCTAGTGTTACCAGTTGCTTACAGATGGGTATAAATTGCAGGATTTTCTTTCTCCTTGTAATTTAATTCTATAGATGTTTGCTTCCTGTATTTGAAGCTCTGTTATTAGGTACATATATACATTTATGATTTCCTGTTTTCCTGTTAAATTGGTCTTTTTATCATTACAAAGTATTCTTTCTATCTATCTCTTAATATGTTTTGTTTCGAAATCCCTTTTATCTGGTAGTAAACAGTCACTTCACCTGTCTTAGCCTTCCTATTTGCATGGTATATCTTTTCCTGGTCATTTACTGTCATCTTACTTTCATCTTCATACGTATTTATTTAAAATATTTTATTTATTTATTTGACAGACAGAGATCACAAGTAGGCAGAGAGGCAGGCAGAGAGAGAGGAAGGGAAGCAGGCTCCTTGCTGAGCGGAGAGCCCGATGCAGGGCCCAATCCCAGGACCCTGGGATTGAGACCTGAGCCGAAGGCTGTGGCTTTAACCCACTGAGCCACCCAGGTGCCCCTCATCTTCATATTTAAAGTGAGTCTCTTACAGACAGCTTAACAGTTGGGTCCTTTTCCTTTTTTTTTTTCTTTTTTTTAAAGATTTTATTTATTTATTTATTTGTCAGAGAGAGAGAGAGCACACACAAGCAGGCAGAGTGGCAAAGGCAGAGAGAGGAGGCAGAGAGAGAAGCAAGCCCCGTACTGAGCAAGAAGTCCGATTCGGGACTGGATCCCAGGACCCTGGAATCATGACCTGAGCCAAAGGCAGCTGCTTAACAGACTGAGCCACCCAGGCGCCCCAGGGGAGTTTTAGGTTCATAGCAAAATTGAGAGGAAGATACAGAGATTTCTCTATGCCCCCTGCCCCCTACCACATGCACAGCCTCTCCCATTATCAACATTATCCCTCCCAGTGGTTTCACTTGTTACCACTGAGGAACCTACAGGCCACAGACGCGTCACTCCGCCAGAATCCGTAGTTTACGTTAGGATTCGCTCCTGGTGTTGGACAGTCTGTGGGTTTGGGCAGACTTACGTAGGCACCCTTGTACTGTCATACAGAGTAGTTTCACTGCCTAAAAGCCCTCCGTACCCCACCCCTTCATCTGTCTCCTCTCTGCATGCCTGGCAATCCCCGATACTCTGTCTCCGTAGTTTGCCTTCTCCAGAATGTCATGTCGTTGGAATCATACAGCCGGGGGGCTTTTCAGATTGGCTTCTTTCAATTAATCATATGCATTAAGAAGTTTCTGCATGTCTTTGGTGACTTGTTAGCTTGTTTGTTTTTAGCTCTGAATCATATCGCATTGTCTGGATGGGCCACAGTTTGTTTATTCCTTCACCTACTCAAAGGCGTCTGGGACATCTTGGTGACATCCGAGTTTGGCAGTTTTGACCAAAGCTGCTATAAACATCTGTACACAGTGTTTTTGCATGTGGATGTAAGTTTTCAGCTCCTTTGGGTAAATACCAAGGAGTGTGACTGCTGGATCACATGGTAGAAGTCCTTTTGGTTTTGTAAGAAATTGCTGTAATGTCTTTTGTTACAAAGTGGCCGCCCCGTCTTTGCATTCTTTTTTTTTTTCTTTTTTAAGATTTTATTTATTTATTTGACACAGAGAGAGAGAGAGAGCACAAGTAGGCAGAGAGGCAGGCAGGGGCAGGGGAAGCAGGCTCCCCGCTGAGCAGAGAGCCCGACGCGGGGCTCGATCCCAGGACCCTGAGATCATGACCTGAGCTGAAGGCAGAGGCCTAACCCACTGAGCCACCCAGGTGCCCCTGTGTGGTGGTATCTTGTTTGAATTTGCCTCTCCCTAGTAACATGACGTGGGACATCTTTTCGTTTGCTTATCTGCCATCTGTGTAACTTGCGGCGACATGTCTGTTAGGATTTTTGACCCACTTTTTAAAATTGGGTTGTTTTCTTAATGCTGGATTTTAAGAGTTCTTTATCTGGTTTTGGAAAACAGTCCTTTATCGGGTGTGTCTTTTGCAAGTGTTTTCTCCTAGGCTGTGGCTTGTCTTTTCATTCTCTTTATAGTGTCTTTCACAGAGCAGAAATGTAAAATTTTAGGAAGTCCAGCTTCTGTGGATTGGTCCTTTGGTGGTGGTATATCTAAGGGTTCACTGCCAGACTCAAGGTCATCTAAATTTCTCCTACATTATCTTTGAGGAGATTTTGAATTTTGCATGTTAACTTTAGGCCTGTGATCCGTTTTGAGTTAATTTTTTTTTCATTTTGAGTTAATTTTTTTTTTTTTTTTTCATTTTGAGTTAATTTGTAAAGGGTGTAAGATTTGTTACATTCTCTTTTTGCCTGTGAAACTCCACTGGTTCCAATACCATTTGTTGAATGGTATTCATGTTGAATGGTATTTCTCCATTGTATTGCCTTTACTCCCTTGTGAAGGATTATTTGACTATATTAATGGGAGTCCATTTTTGGGCTCTCTTCTGTTCCATTGATCTGGTTGTCTTGTCTTTGGCTGATAACTCGATAACTCGTTGTCATGATCACTGTAGCTTTATAGTAAGCCTCGCAGCTGGGTACTTCCAGTCTTCAGACTTTGTTGTTCTTCCATCTTGAGCTGGCCATTCTGGGTGTCTTGAGTCTCCATGTAAACTTTGACATTAGTGTCTTGGTATTCACTTCTGGGATGTTGTGCGGAATTGTATTGAATCCATAGCCCAAACTGGGAAGAACGAACATTTTGACAATATCAGGTCTTCCTCTCCTTGAGCATGGAAATGATTTTTCATCAGGGTTTTGTAGTTTTCATCCCATAGATCTTGTGCATATTTTGTTAGATTTAACCTAAGTATTTCATTTTGGGGAGTGCTAACGCAAACAGTATCATGTTTTAAATTCCAAATTCGACTTATTAATTTCTAGTATGTAGGAAAGTGAGCAACTTTTTATATATGAAGGTTGTAAAATGCGACCTTGCTGTAATGGCTTATCAGATCCAGGAGATTTTTTTGGTTGACTGTGTGAGGTTTTCTACATAGACTCTTATGTCGTCTGTGAACACAGGCAGTTTTCTATCTTCCTTCCCTGTCAATATACTTTTTTTCCCTTGTCTTATTCCATTAGCTAGGACTTGCAGTATGATACTGAAAACGAGTGGTAACTGGGGACATCCTTGCCTTGTTCCTGATCTCAGTGGGAAATCCTCTAGTTTTTCTCAATAAGTATGATGGAGGGTTTTTATGGTTCTTCTTTATCAAGTTCAGGAAGTTCTCTTCTATTCCTGGTTTAGTGAGAGTTTTTATTACGAATTTGGGTTGGATTTTGTCAAATGCTTTCTATTAATATGATGAGATTTTTTTCTTCTTTGGGCTATTGATGTAATGGATTACAGTAATTGATTTTTGGATGTTGAACAATAAATCTCACTTAGTTGTGGTTTATAATTTTTTTCGTACATTGTTGGATTTGACTTGCTAATATTTTGTTGAGTATTTTTTGCATTTATGTTCATGAGAGATACTGGTCTGTAGTTTTCTTGTACTGTCGTCTTCTGGTTTAAAACTTCTGGTATTAGAGTAATTCTGGCCTCCTAGAATGAGTTGGGAAATATTCCCTCTGCTTCTATCCTCTGGAAGAGATTGTAGAGAAATGGCTTAATTTCTTCCTTAAATGTTTGGTTAAATTCAACAGTGACCTCATCTGGGCATGGCATTTTCTGTTTTAAAGGTTATTAATTATTGATTCAATTGCTTTAATAGATAAAGGTCTACTCAGATTGTTTCTTCTTGTGTAACTTCAGACCTTATGGCTGGATAATACTGCATTTTACGAATGTACCACATTTGGTTTATCTACTTAATGGGTTTTGTTTCCTTTTTTGGGCTGTCATGAATAATGCAGCTGGGAACATTGGTGTCTATGTTTTTGTGTGGACGTGTGTTCAGTTGTGGCTACAGATCTAAGGGTGCACTTGCTGGGTCATTTGGTAACTTGGTATTTAACCTTTTGAGGAAATGCCAAACTTTTCCCAAGTGGCTGTACCACTTATATTTCCCCCAGCACTCTGTGAGGGTTCCCATTTCCTCCCCAGTTCCTCCCCAATACCTGTTATTATGTGTCTTTTTGGTGATGCCTTATTTCTTGGGGGGGGAAGCCATTCTAGTGGCTGTGCTGTGATCTTTCATTGTGGTTTTGGATTTCTCCTGGTGATAGGAGGACCCTTTCTTATGCTTAGCAGCCCTTTGTATGTGGAGAAATGCCTATTTAAACCCTTGACTGACTTCTTAATTGGGTTGTCTCCTTGTCATTGAGTAAGAGTTCTTTGTATATTTACCTGTAACGCTCTAATTAGAAACATGGTTTTGCAAGTATTTTTTCTCCCATTCTGTAAGTTGTCTAAAGTTTTAAATTTTGATGATGCCCAAAGCTATCACTTGTACTTCTGGCGTTTGCGTCTTAAAAAAAAAAAAAAAAAAAAAGGATTGCCCAACCCAAGGCCAAGATCCAGTCCTGTTTGCTCCTAAGATTATGGTTTGTGACTTACATTTCGGGCTGTGATCCATTTTGAGTTAATTTTTGTGTATGTAGGGATGGAGGGGTCTTTTGCCTGTGGACAGCGTTGTCGCCATATCTTTGTGTTGAGAAGTCAGTTCTTTCCCCATTGAATGGTCTCGGTGCCCTTGTGGAAGGAAGATCGACAGAACGTAAATATGAAGGATCATTTCTAGACCCTCTGTTCTAGTCCATCAGTGTAGACGTCTGTTCTTAGACCAGCAGCACAGTCTAGATTACCACAGGAATCTTTGTAGGAGGCTTTGCAATTGGGAAATATGAGTCTTCCATACTTGTTCTTTTTCAAGACTGTCTTTCTGCCTCAGAGACCCTTGCATTCCATATGAATTTTACGATTAGCTTGTGAATTCCTGCAAAAAAGCCCACTGGGATTATGAATAGGAATTGTGTTAAATCAATAGGTCATATTGGGGAGTACTGGCATCTTAACAGTGTAAATTTTTTGATCCATGAACATGAGATGTCTTTCCATTTATTTATGTGCTTAATTTTTTTTCAGCAGTGTTTTATAGTTTTTACTGTACAAGTCTTGCACTTATTTTAATTTGTGAGTATTTTTTGATGCTGTTGTAAATCGAATTCATCTTCGCAGTGTTCGTTGCTAGTGTATAGAAATACAAGTGATTTTTGCATATCGATCTTGTATCCTGCAACCTTGCTGAACTAATTTGTTCTAGTAGGTTTTTAGTAGTAGTTTCCATAATATAAGATCATGTCATCTGCAAATAGAGTTTTATTTTTTGCTTTCAGATGTGTATACCTTTTATTTCTTTTTCTAACCTAATTGCCTAGGTTAGAATCTTCCGTATAATGTCGAATAGAAGTGGGAAGAACAGGTATCTTTGTCTTCTAATCGTAGAGGAAGAACATTCATTCTTTCACCATTAAACGTCATGTTAGCAGTGAATTTTTATGGACATCTTTATCAGGTTGAGAACATTTCCTTCTGTTCCTGGTTTGAGTGATTTTATCTTGAAAGAGTGTTGGGTTTTGTCCGTTACTTCTGTGTCTGTTGAGGTTGTTTGTGTGTTTTTTTTGTCCTTAATTAATATGGTACATTACATTGATTTTCTTATATGTCGAACCAACCTTCTGTTCCTGGAATAAATTTCACTTGGTCATGTGTATAATCTTTTTTTTTGTATGCTTCCCGATTACGTTCATCTCTGTTTATAAATTGTATCTTCCTAAGGGACTGACCATTTAATCATTTAAATATGTCCTCCTCTAACGATTTTTATTGTAAGGTCAATTTTGTCTGATACTTAGTGGAGCTCGTTCAGCTCTTTTTCAGTTGCTGTTAGTGTGGTTTATATCCTTTCCATCATTTGACTTTTAGTCTCTTTGTGTCTTACCCTTCTGTTTTATATCTCTAGTGCTTTGTTGGGTCTGTTCCTCCTTTACCGCCTTATTTCTTGGGGAGGGGGCAGGAGGACAGTACGCTGGGTGGAAGTAAAGGGCACGGACTCAACTCCCTGCTGTGTCACCATGCGGCCTTGAGGCCTGGGCACATGCTCCTCTCTCTGGGCTTCTTGCCTGTCCCCATCCCAGGGCCCTCCAGAGAACACGCGCCCCCCCCCCCACGCACCGTTCTTGCTGCCCCACTGGCCTCGTCAAGTATTTAACCTCCAGCCTTACTCATGCAGTCCCGCTTCCCTCTTCTAAGCACGTGTCCACTGTCCATCACTGCCCTGTCCGCCCGGCAGTCCCGCGCCCTAGGTGACGCCCCTGCAGTGTTGAATGGGGTCTAGGTTTTCTGATGGTGTTTTGTCGGAGGCTGCCGTCAGGCAGGGCCTCATTCCGTTACACCCAACAGCAGAAATCCAGCCTGCGTTTTATGGCCTGCACCCCTAATCAGCCATGAAAGCCCCCAGCTGCCTCCCTGTGCAGTGGGAAGTTTGTTAACAAAAGATTAATTAGTGGCATTGGTAAGCTTTGCCAGTGGCTACCTCCCACGGAGTGTCCCCTCCCAGCCCAGCCCACTGCCCTGGCTGCCTCTGTTGGGTGATGGGGCTGGGCCTCCAAGAGGAGCCCTGGAGGGCAGGCTGCCAGCTGCCCCGGGGTCAGTAGGCCTGGGGTAGTGAAATTAGGGATCTGTTTCTGTGGGGCCGAGCAGGACTGGATAGACAGATAAGGGTGAGAACCCAACAGTGGGCTGTGCGCCTGTGTCGATGAAGTGTGGACAGAGGACTCCCCAGGGTGCCAAGTGGACCTTCTCAGATAGGAGGCTGCAGGTGTCCAAGTAGAGGCCTGGAGAGACATGGTGCTCCAGGGCCCAGCAGTAGCGCAGGTGCTGGAGAACAGCGGGGCATCGGGAGAAGTTTGTGTGTAAAGGAACCCAGCAGCTCCAGGCCTGGATTGAGCCCTGCCCCTTGTCTGTGGGAAGGGCCAAGCCTCAGGTGTGACAGGAGGGGGCCGGGCCCCTGCACGAGTTCTGGCAGGGCCTGTCCTCTAAAAGGGAGTGGGTGCCAGGGACCTCCCATCTCTGAGAAGCGGCTCCAGGAAGCGGAGAGAGGCCCCATGGGGCTCGGGGATTTCATGTGGGCTTTCCAGCTGCTTCCTTGCGGGTGTTAGGCCCTCTCTGGCCTGCCCTGGCTTCTGGGATTCCCATGGGGCATATAGGAGGCAGAGAAGCTCATGTGGGGCCAAGCAGGAATCTTCACGGTCCCTGATGATGTTCTTGCGGGGGTTGGTGGGGGGGATGAGGAGGGAGCAGAGTCTGGGCAGCCACGGTGGGGGGAGGGGGCAGTTTGGGACAGCAGTGGGGCCAGCAGGGCTTGCTGCTCAGAGGCGTGTGGCCCCATGAGTCCTCCCCCCTCCTCCTCTGGGCCTCAGGTTCTCCTCCTGGAAATGAGAAGCCTCCCTTGGAGGAGGGTGGGACCGTGGCCTTCTGCTGGCGGCCAGGGCGTCTGGGTGGGTGGGAAGTGGGGGTGCCGGGAGCCCCTGTCCACAGCCGCTGCCCTCGTCCCGAATGCAGGCACGGAGTTCGAGTACACGGACTCGGAGAGTGAGGTCAAGGTGCGGAAGCGGTCGCCTACCGGGCTGCTGCGGCCCAAGAAGGGACTAGGGGAGCCCGGGCCCTCCCTGGCCTCCCCTGCACCTAGCGCCCGGGGCCCAGGTCCCACCAGCCCCGACAAGGCCAAGCTGGCGGCAGAGAAGGGGCGCAAGACCCGCAAGGTGCGGGGCGCCAAGGAGCCCGGCTTTGAGGCGGGGCCCGAGGCCAGCGACGACGACCTGTGGACACGGCGGCGGAGCGAGCGCATCTTCCTGCATGACGCCTCGGCCGCCGCCCCAGCCCCCAGCAGTGCCGCCCCAGCTGCCACCAAGCCCAGCCGCTGCGGCAGGGGTGGCCCGCTGAGCCCTCGCAAGGACACCAGCCGTGCCAAGGACAGGAAGGACCCCAGGAAGGTAGGTGCTCGGTGCAGGGCCTGGGGGGGTGGGGCGCGGCAGGAAGGGACCTGGCCTCACCCCTCCCTTACAGGGGCTCCCTCCCCTCCCGTCTCAGGGGAGCACCCTCCTGTGGGAGCGAGGTGCAGGGACCCCAAAGGAGAGCACTGCCGAGCCCCACCCCCCACTTGTGATAGGGAGGCGCTCGGCGTGCTTCTCGAGCAAGGGCTCTGGTACGGGTGCCCGTCTCCAGGTCGGAGTAAGTGCCGTCACCCCAGTGAGGAGCTTGAACCATAGGTCAGGGTCTCTGCGGTCACGGCCCTGTGCTACATGGCTGATTGTGCCGCGGACAGAGTCTGACGCTGTCGATCCTCCTGTGGCGCGTGGCTCCCCCCGACCACCCGCGGGATTCTTCCTGAATTGTCTGCCTGGGCTCCCCAGCTGGAGGATGCTTGCTTTCTGAGCTCTCTAGGACAGGCGTACTGCTCCCGTCCTTGCACAGGCTGCTAGGAAGCTCCTGGCCCGCTGTCTCCCCACCCCCGTTGGTGTGGTTGCGTTCAGGCCTAGCAGCCGGCAGCTCAGCAGTGGCCTCTGACTCCGGCCTCCCCATCCCCGACCCTGATGGAGGGTGATCTCTCGGATAACGGTGACATTCTACAGGATGTGGTGTTGAGGGATGAGATTCGGCACTGATTTCCTGTAACGGGCCAGTGAGGCAGGTGCCGTGTTCTCGGGTCCTTGGTGGTGATTGTGCTCACCTGTCTGTCCACGGCTGAAGCCCCGTCAGTCTTCCCCAGACCTTGGAGGGAAGGTGCTGGATACTACAGAATGCTAGTGGTGGTCTCACCAGGTGGTCTGCCGTAGGGCCCAGGTGGCCTCTCACCCCTTTACCACTTCGTACGTCCTTTACTGGCAAAGGGAAACTGTGCTGTCTGCTCACGACCCTTCTAGCACTGACTCCCTGGAGTTGGCGGAGGGATGCGTCCCACAGGACTGCCGCCCAGCCCAGCCCCTCTTCTCACGCCAGTCCCGGGCTGCAGCTTGGCCCCGAGTTTCTGGCGGCCGCACTGGCCGTGTAGCGGGGGTTCCCCGGACCCATGGCTCAGGGTCGATGATTCCCCAGAGCAATGCCCAGAACCCGGGGGGCGCTTTCCTTACTGTGACAGTTGATCAGGAAGCATACAGCGCAGCCACAGATGGAAGAGAGGTTCAGGGCGGGGGAGGACGTGGCGCTTCCTGCCCTCTGCAGGTGCTCCCAACCCAGAAGCTCCCTGAACCTCTTGCGTAGGGTTTTTTGGGGACTTCTTCACTTTGGCAGGATTTTTAACTCAGTCTCTGGATCCTCTCCCCTCTCCAGAGGATGTGGGGGGTGGGGGGTCGAGCTCAGAGTTCCTGGCTTCTCCACCTGGCTTGGTGTTGCTGGCAAGTGGCACCCATCCCAAGGCTAGCTGGGGGCTAACCCACAGTCGCCTCATCAGTACAAAAGGTGCTCTGATGATCCGGGACGTCCCAAGGGGCTTAGGAGCCCTGGATCAGGAGCCAGGGGCGGAGACCAAGTATGTATTTCTTCCCATGTCCCCGTATCACGAGACCCTGTGAAACAGGTTACGCGTATTAACTGGACCTCACAGGTGGCCTTGCTCCCTGCCAAGGTCATGGCTGCTTATGATCATCCAGGCTGAGCTTTGAATACCCCCTAGGCCACACTGGCCCCTGGGCCCTTGGCCAGGACAAGGCACCCTGTGTTGGGGAGGAGCGCAGGGGCTCACTGAGCCCAGCCTTCTGACAGCACAGTGAAGGCCTGGAACAGAGCAGGCAAACTGTTGACCGAAGGAGGACGGAGATGCCCGCGGAAACCCCCCAGGACCAGCCAGTGCTCATAGTTTTGGGAGATACGCTTCCATATCTTTCTGAGACTTGTACATTCCTGTTTGCCATCAGCCTTATTTTACCCTTCCTTTTTTTTTTTTTTTTAAAGATTTTTTTTTTTTTTTTGAGAGAGGGAGAGAGATCACAAGTAGGCAGAGCAGCAGGCAGGGGAGGGGGGACGACATCAGGCTCTCTGCTCAGCAGGGAGCCTGATGTGGGGCTCGATCCCAGAACCCTGAGATCATGACCTGGGCTGAAGGCAGAGGCTTAACCCACTGAGCCACCCAGGCGCCCCTTATTTTACTCTTCTTAAAAGCATTTTTATATATTTATTTTGTGGGGGAGGGGCAGAGAGAGAATCCCAGGCAGACTCCCTGCTGAGCACAGAGCCCGACCTGGGGCTCGAACTCAGGACCCTGAGATCACAACCTGAGCCCAAACCAAGAGTCGGATGTTCAACTGACCGGTCACCCCAGCACCCCAGGAGTTCTTTTCTTTCTTAAAAAAAAAAAAAAAAGTTTCCCAGAAAGGGGCTTTCTAGCCAGCGGGAAAGAAACCGTTGTCAGTGTTGTCTGATTAGAACAGGGGTGTGGAGGTTGCAGGAAAGGAAGGAAGTACAAGTCCACCTAGAGCTTGTCTTGCTGTCCCCGCCCGCCCCCGCCCGCACAGCTGCAGAGACGGTCACCTTAGGGTGAGCTACTTACAACAGATGTTTGGGGGAAAAGTCAACAGAACCACATTACAGACGGTCCTTCGACCCCCAGGATGCCTTCCGATTTCAGAAACGTGAACAGGATGTAGGCATGCATCTGAAACGAGAAAATGTAATTCTGTCTCGTCCCCCTGCAAGTGGGGAGCCACACTGAATACCTTCTGTCCCCGTACTGTCGTCTGCTCTGTCCCTTAGGATGCCATGTGCTATGGATGTCACTTGTCTATTGGGAAGCCATGACGTCCTCAGCGGTCTTTTTAGTATTCGCTCGGGATTCTCTCTTTATGTTTCTTCATTTCCCACATCCTCTGGTCCGTGATCTTGGTTGGTAGTTTCAGGAATGTGTCTTTTAAAAAGCATAAGGTGACCCCCACCACGCCCGATCCTGCCACCTGCCCATCTCCCCTGGGTCGTGCAGACCCTTAGCCTGAGCTGGCTTCTAGAACCAAGTACCCCCACATTGTTCTTTCCGCCGCCGCCCCTGGCCTAAAAGCTTGTAACTGGATCTGTGATGCGCCAGTGTTTCTAAGGTCCCGGGACAGCCGGGTGCTGGTGCCTGATGCCCGAAGCCGGCAGGTGTGCTCTCGGTGCTCTGAGACTGGTTTCCACGCCGTGGGCAGGGGCGGTGGGGGGCAGAGGGGCGGCCCATCCTGCTCCCCCATCCCTGGGGGGCTTGGAGTGTGTTGGACGTGGCTCTCCCCTCACTGCTGGGGTGCCCCAGAGGCAGTTGGAAGGGTTTTGCCTGCTCCTTCTGGCACATGCCTGTGGAACTCACCGGTATTGTCCTGTTTTTGTGGCATCACTTGGAAGTGGAGATCCCTGTGCATCCATCGCTGCGGAGTTAAATGACCTGCACCCCGCCCCCCCCAACACACACGCACACACACACACAGCTGCACATGAGCAGCGGCTGACGTGACTCAGTCTCTGAGTTTATCAGACAAACTTTGGGGAGGAGGAGTTGTAAGACAGGACTCTTGGTAAATTCCCTTCTGTGTTTAAAAAAAAAAGAACACCATGTGTGTGCAGATGTGGCTGCATAGCCCGTGGTTGTACGAGCTGGTGGAAGGTTCTGGAAGGATGTGCCAGGCAGCCACTGGTGATTCTAATTAGTGCTGTGGAGTTGATGGGCCGCACTGGAGAGGAAGTTACACTGATACACACCTGGGTCCTTTTTATTTTCTTTTTACAGTAAGTAACATATAGTAGTAATAAAACAATTAGGATTAAGAACAAACACACTTGCGGGAAGGAGGGGAGGTGTTTTGTTCCTCTCCCTGGAGGGTGAGTGGCGGGGGCGGGCGGCCTCTGATGGCACCTGTGATGCTTCCTCACCCAGAAGAAGAAGGGGAAGGAGGCTGGCTCAGGGGCTGCGCTGCCCCCACCCCGTGTTCCCGCCCTGCCCCCCGACGCTCGGGCTCCCCACACCGGCTCCCCGGCTGCTGCCAAGAGGAGCAAGGCCAAGGCCAAAGGGAAGGAGGTGAAGAAGGAGGTAAGGCCTGCTGTGCCCAAGAGTGAGGTCCCCATGGGCCCCTGCAGACGGGGGTGAGCTGGGCGTGCCCAGCCCCCGCGCCCTCCAGCCCCCGCGCCCTCCAGCCCCCGGCCGGGCTGTTCATCCTCAGACCCACTGTGTGTCTGAAGGTGCTGCGGCAGCACGTGTGGGCTCGGCCCTCCGACGTGTGGCCCCAGTTTGCCTTCCCTCGGGCCTGTGGGCTGAGGCCAGCTGGACCCCTGCTGCACCCGTGGCAGGTGTCCCTGCTGCCGGACGTGTGACCCCGGGTGTCTAGGGAGGGTCCTAAGCAGCAGGGCTTGGGATGGCGCGTCCTCAGGCATTGGCCTGCTGTGCTCTGTCCCCAGAACCGGGGGAAGGGGGGAGCCGTGAGCAAGCTGATGGAGAGCATGGCTGCTGAGGAGGACTTCGAGCCCAACCAGGACTCCAGCTTCTCCGAGGATGAGCACCTGCCCCGCGGCGGGGCCGTGGAGCGGCCGCTAACTCCGGGTGAGTACTGCAAGGCCGTGGGGGCTCCAGCCGGCAGTGGGCGCCCCAGGAGGGTACCTGGGGAGATGTCGGGCTGGGGCCCTGGGGTTGGGTGGGGCCTGGTGTCCGTGGTGAACCGAGAGAGGCCAGCTGGACTCCGGTTTGGTGAGCTCATGGGGTGGGGTGGGGGCACTGGGTGGGGGGGCGGCGCAGAGGCCGATGGCGGAGTCTCGCGGGCCGCAGGCAGAGTGTGGCCTTTGCCCTGTGGAAACAAGAAGCTGTCAGTTTGTCTAAGTCCGTGCAGCCACAGCGGTTTGGAAAGTGCATCCTGACTGCTTTGTCGCGGATGGGTTGGGGGGGTCCAGAGGGGGACGGGGAGTCCGGGTGGGAGGCCCTGTGAGGATCCCGGTGAGCAGCAGTGGGCTGCAGCGCTGTGGGGCAGCACGGACGGAGACGGGGTGGGATGAGGGAGATGGGATGGGGTTGGGCACATTGTGGGGGGGGGGCGTGTGGATGGATGAGAAGGGGTGCAGACAGGTAGTGGTAGGGTGGGCGTGGCGGGAGCAGGGGGGATGTCCCGTGCCATGCTCTGCTGGCTGGAGTATGGGGAGCCGGGAGGATGTCCCCGGGAAGCGACATATGCCTGGCACGCGGCCCCCGGAGTCTGGGGCTCAGAGGGGCGGTGGAGGATGTGAGTTGGGTGGGGCAGCTAGGAGCGAGAGGACAAGCAGGGCTGTGGGCCTTCCGCCCAGCCGGGAGTCAGCTGTGGTGTGTGACAGCCTCGCAGTGGTGTATGGCGGGAGGTGTCTGTCCTCCCCTGTCTGCAGGCCAGCTGGGCTAGTTCCAGCAGCAGGAGGGCTCGAGGGACTGCTCGGCGCTATGGCCGTGCTGCCAGAGGCTCCTGAGGGCAAGTGGGAGCTCCTCCCTTGTGCCACTGGCCAGAGGAAGTCATGTGACCACGCTGGGCACGGAGGGGTGGGCAGTCCACGCGCCCACGGAGAGGCTGGGGCGTGGGTGCAGGTGGCGATGGGCAGGTGGGCAGGCCATTCTGTGCAGCCCAGTGACCTGTGCGGGCTTGTCTAGCCTGGTCGCAGGCGGGTGGAGCCAGGCTCAGGGTCCCACGGGGCAGGAGAGTGGGCCTGAGTGTCGGAAGCAGTGTGGCCCAGCCTGGAGGAGGAAGACTGAGCTGCACTTGGAATTGGGGTGCCAGGATCAGGTGGCCTTCAAGCCGAAGGGCAGAGGCAGCTTCAGGATGAGGACAGGCTTGGAGGTGGTTCAAGGGGCCAGTGAGGGCTGACAGCCTTGCTGGCAAGTTTGGGGTTTGGCTTCCGCTGGGACCAGTCACATTCTAGGTGGAACGTCCTGGACGTTTGGCTGAAGGGGTAGCCGGCCCAGCAGGGGTACAATGACCTGGAGCCTCTTGCCCAGGCCCCAGCAGCCATGGTCTCTAGGGTAGAGGAGGGCCAGCACGAGCAGCCTGTCACCCCTGGTTCCTCCCTGCTTGGAAGCTTTCCAGAGGCCTGGGTCAGGACGGGAGAGGCTGCTCATGGCTCTCCGTGTGTCCCTGTACAAGGCCTGTCCGGCACACGGGTGGGCACACACGTGTACACACACAGCCTGCAGGGGTGGGGGAACGGGAGCTTGGGGCAGGGAGAGTGGGTCTCTGGCTGCCCCCTGGCTCCAGCCCTGCCTCGCCACTGCCCCCTCTGCAGCCCCGCGCTCCTGCATCATCGACAAGGACGAGCTGAAGGACGGCCTGCGTGTGCTCATCCCCATGGACGACAAGCTGCTGTACGCTGGGCACGTGCAGACAGTGCACTCTCCCGACATGTGAGTGGGGCCCTGGGGGGCTGTGTGGGTTGTGGCGCTGGGCTCAGGGCCTGAGGACCCTCAGCTGGTCCCATGTCCAGGGTGCCGGGCCCCTGGGGGCAGGTGGCTTTGCTTCTCAGAGCTGGGTGAATGGCCCCGGAAGCCCCCAGGATGTGCCGGCCTCTCTTGGACCCGGAACCCCTCTTCATCTGGGAAGGAAACAGACCCAAGAGGGGAAAGACTTGCCCCAGGTTTATATAGGGTGTCTGCAGCCCCCCAGGCTCCAATGTCCCACCTGGGAGGTCTGGGGGGCAGAGCTGGCACTTCAGGGTGGGCAGGAGGGTCCACAGGGTCCGTCCTATCAGCGCGTCCGTGCTGTGGCCTTGCAGATACCGTGTGGTGGTGGAGGGTGAACGTGGGAACCGGCCCCACATCTACTGTCTGGAGCAGCTGCTGCAGGAGGCGGTGAGGGCTGGGGTGGCAGCAGCCGGGTGGGTGGGGGCCGGGGCCATTCCTGGTCGACCCGGCGCTCAGTCCCTGGCTTTTCCAGATCAACGATGTGAGGCCGGCCTCCACCCGCTTCCTGCCGCAGGGGACCAGGATTGCGGCCTACTGGAGCCAGCAGTACCGCTGCCTATACCCGGGCACCGTGGTCCGAGGTGGGCCCCCTGACGTCTTCCCGGTGTCCGCCATTCCCCCATTCGGTCAGGCCCCAACCGCGACTGGGCACAGACGCGAGTGACTTATGAGGCCTCTGGGATGGCCACAGCCTCAGGCCCTCGCGAGGGCCCTCTGGCTTCACACCAGCCCCTCAGGGGTCCCGCCATCAGGGGAGCCCTCTTGATCCCTGATCCCCATTTAAGTCCTGGGATGGAGCTTGGGTCACACAGGTGTCACTGCTGCGGGTCTCACCCCCAACTCTAATGAGCAATGTTAGCTTTCAGATTCCACATGTGGACTGAGAAGAGGGGATAGTGGCCCCCCGGGAAAGTTGGGGTGCTGTTAGCAGAGTAAGAGTTTGGGGAGCTGGACCGATGAAAGTAATAGGAGCTGGGACAGCACCCCCTGTAGCCATTGCAGACCCCACACTTCCGGGAGACGGGGGTGTGGATGTCCGTTACCTTACCAAAAACACCACCGCCCGACCCGCTGCCCAAGACAGGACAGCCCGTGGCCGTCTAGCTTCCGTGTAGACACGGGATGGCGGAGTGGGGGTGCTGGGCAGGAGGTCTCTGTGGTCACAGTTCATCGTGATTCAGGTCCCCCGGAGCTTTCTGTGCCCTGGGCCACGATGGGGTTACTCTAGGGACTCCCCAGTCATCCCTCTGAGAATTTCATTTCTCCTGGAGAGTCTTTGTGTAGCTTTCTGAGAAAACCTGTGGGAGGTAAATCCTTCCACTAGGTGCGCACCTGATCGGTATTCAAGCCTGTGCTTAGAGATGGTTGAGCTGGGCATCAGGCCTGGGTTGGAAATGATTTTCTGCCCCCGCCTCAGAGTCACCAGGCCGGTGTCACCCAGCTTCTGATGTCTGAGAAGTTCAATGCTGTGATTACAGCCACGGCTTTGTAGGAGACTTGCTTTTGCTCTCTGGAAACTGTTAGGATGTTGTCATTATTTCTGGAGCTGGAATTGTGTGTGTGTCTCTGTGTGTGTGTGTGTGTGTGTGTGTGTGTGTGTGTGTGTGAGTCCATGTGTGTGCGTTGCTGGGGACTTGGGGGCAGAGGGCTCTGTGAAGCAGATGTCCTCTATCCCCAGCCACCTGCCCTGCCCCCGAGAGCTGGTCCCTCGGACGTGCACTCCCGAGCTGGGCCGCCGGTGGCACCTCTAGCTTTTTCTTCTTGGTTGTCTCTTTTTCACCGTTTGTTCCGCTTCCCGGGGAGGACCCTCCACTAACCGCGCTCTTCTGGCCCTTCCATTCTCTTGAGTTTTTGAAATTCCTGCTGTCATGGGAGAAATTCGCAAGAGATTTTTCTTATTTTCTGAATCTTTCCTTCCCTCTCCTCTCCTCTTCTCTTCTTTCCTTTTTGAACGTTTGTGTCCTGTCTTCATGTTTTGTTTTTTTTTTTATTATTTTGTTTCATATCTTGTTGCTTGTATCCGTGTTACCTTTTTTTTTTTTTTTAAGATTATTTATTTGACAGACAGAAATCACAAGTAGGCAGAGAGGCAGGCAGAGAGAGAGGAGGAAGCAGGCTCCCTGCTGAGCAGAGAGTCCCATGTGGGACTCGATCCCATGACCCTGAGATCATGACCTGAGCCGAAGGCAGAGGCTTAACCCACTGAGCTACCCAGGTGCCCCCGTGTTACCGTTTTTTAAACTTCCCCGAGAATCTGCGGTTTCCCTGTGGGGCTTCTCCAGCTCCCTTGTCTCCTGAGTCCCCCTTCCTCCCTCGCAGGGGGTCCTGTGCTCGCTCTTTGGCCTCCCTCTCCTGGGAGGCTGTCCTTTTGGTCCTGCTGGTCCCTAGGAAGCAGATCGGAAACTGTGTGGATAGGCCTGTGTTGTGGGGACCCCAGGTCTCAGCAGCCGGGGTGTACCGGCTGTAGGCCGGCACCCCGCCCATGGCCCTGTCCTTGGGGTCTGGCGGGGCGTTTGCATGTGGGAGCGGCTCTGCTGTGCGCTAGGCATACACCCGTAGCCTGCCCGCCCTTGCCTCGCCCCCTGTTGCTCAGGGGAGACTCTTGGGGGAGAGTCTTGGGAGCGAGTCAGGATACCGGAATGGGAGTGCTGGTGCTCCTGCTGGGACCACATGCTCTGAAGCTCACATTCTGCACCACTGTATACCTGTACTCACACAGGTCAAGCCCAGGGCTACTTACTGGCTGGTGTGTGCTCCCCTTGTGCCCCTCAGAGAGCAGGGTCCATGGGCCTCCCTCACTCTGCCCCTTCTGCCAACAGGCTTGCTGGGCCTCGAGGATGACGGGGATTTGATCACCGTGGAGTTTGATGATGGGGACACGGGGAGGATCCCCCTCTCCCACATCCGTCTCCTGCCTCCCGACTATAAGATCCAGTGTGAGTGCCGGCTCTGCTGTCCAGGGATGGGGCAGGGGTGACCCTCACGTCCACACCTGGCTCCCCCCTGAGCCCGACTCCGGGCTTTGGCCATGTTCGGACCATTCACACCCAGGGGGTGGCAGTGGCAGGAACCATGGGTGGGGCTCCCCGAGTCGGCATCAGGAAGGGGCTCCCCGGGCTCCCCAGGCCAGTCACTGGTACTGGATGTTCCATGCTCCCGGTGTCCACGAGAGCATGGAATTCCTGCCTCGGCCCTGGGTGTGATACGAAGCTCGGGTCCCCTGGCCAGGCTGCCTGACTTCTAGGGCTCTGTGGTTTTGAGCTTCCTCCGTGTTTTTGAGGCGCAGTCTTGGTTCCGTGGCACCCACGCTGTTCATTTGAGGAGCCCCATGGAGCTTTCTGTGTGCGCAGACACCTGTGCACCCCTGCAGATGGGGCCGCTCTCCCCAGCCGTGCAGCCCCTGCAGGGCAGGCCACGTGGGGTCAGCCACAGGGTTGCCCAGCCCCTGTCCCCCACGACAGACAACACTTGGGTGGCCGGGAGAGCAGAGACCTGGGCCTGAGCCCCCGTCTGTGTGCCCGGTAGGTGCGGAGCCCTCCCCAGCTCTCTTGGTGCCAAGCGCCAAGCGCCGCAGCCGGAAGACCAGCAAAGACACCGGGGACAGCAAAGATGGCGGCACCCTGGGGACGGAGGAGCCCGGCGCCAAGGCACGAGGGCGTGGGCGGAAACCCAGCACCAAAGCCAAGAGTGGTATGTCGGCCCCAGCTCGGCCTTGGCCGAGGCCCAGGGGCAGATGGGAATGGGTGGGCACGGGCCGCACGCCTCTGTGGGGACTTGGTCTCAGGGGTACTTGGACTGTGTGACAGATTGGGAGACAGAGGCCCTGGGAGGCACGTTGGTCTGTTGGGGGCAGAGTGGAGGTTCAGTCAGGTTCACTCCAGCATCTGGGGACAAGTGCTTGGAGCCAAGACAGCTGGGGACCACACTGGGGTCACCACTGATAGGATGACAGTGCCTGGGGAGCCCAGACTGGGCGCTGCTCAGGGGCGCGCAGGGCTGGGCTTGAAACAGGGCTTTCTGGCTCGGGAAGCCCCTGGCCCCGGCCTCACAGAAGCTTTTTTCTTCTCTCTTCTAGATAGAGCTGCCGTCCTGGAGGAGGGGGGCCCAACAGAGGAGGTCCCCAGTACCCCGTTGGCCCTGGAGCCCATCAGCACCCCAAGTTCCAAGAAGAGCCCCCCAGAACCCGCGGACAAGCGGGCCAAAGCCCCCAAGGCCCGCCCAGCGCCCCCCCAGCCCAGCCCGGCACCATCTACCTTCACCAGCTGTCCGGCTCCCGAGCCCTTCGGGGAGCTGCCGGCCCCCACCGCGGTCCTGGCCCCCGCCCCCCTCGTCGCCATGCCCATCACCATGCCCGCCACCCGGCCCAAGCCCAAGAAAGCGCGGGCTGCTGAAGAGGCGGCCCCCAAGGGCCCCCGGAGGCCCGGGGAGGAGGCCGAGCTGCTTGTCAAGCTGGACCACGAGGGCGTGACGTCGCCCAAAAGCAAGAAGGCCAAAGAGGCCCTGCTGCTGCGAGAGGACGCGGGGGCGGGGGGCTGGCAGGAGCCCAAGGGCCTCCTGACCCTGGGCGGCTACCCCTCGGCCGCGGGCGGCGGCGAGCCCAAGGCTGCCCGGCCCAAGGCCACGGACGGCGAGCTGGCCCAGGAGCCCGGGGCCGGGCTCGAATTCGAGAGCTCGGGCCACCCCAAGAGCCCGGAGAAGGGCCAGGCGGAGCAGGACGGGGCTGAGGAGTCGGAGAGCGGCAGCAGCAGCAGCGACAGCGGCGGCGGCAGCAGCAGCAGCTCCGAGACCGAGGGGGAGGAGGAGGCCCAGGGCGAGACTGAGGGGGAGGAGGAGGCCCAGGGCGAGACCGAGGGGGAGGAGGAGGCCCAGGGCGGTGGCGGTCGGAACTGTAGCGCCTCCAGCTCCCGGGCGTCCTCGTCCTCGTCCTCCTCCTCGTCGTCCTCGTCGTCGTCCTCGTCGTCCTCGTCGTCCTCATCCTCCTCGTCATCGTCCTCCTCCTCCTCGTCGTCCTCGTCGTCCTCCTCGTCGTCGTCCTCGTCCTCATCGTCGTCGTCGTCCTCGTCCTCCTCCTCCTCCTCATCCTCGTCGTCCACCACTGACGACTCTTCCTGCAGCTCCGACGACGAGGTGGCGCCTGCCCCCGCGGCGGGCCCGTCGGCCGCCCCAGCTCTCCCCAGCAAGGCGCCCAAGCCAGCAGGCAAGGGGCGCTCCTCGGCCCACTCCCCGGGCAAGAAGGCGCCAGCGCCCCCACCCCAGGCACCCCCGCCGCAGCCCCCGCAGCCCCTGCCGGCCAAGGCTCAGGCCGGGGCGGGGGCCAAGAGCCGACCCAAGAAGAGGGAGGGCGTCCACCTCCCGACCACCAAGGAGCTGGCCAAGCGGCAGCGCCTGCCGTCCGTAGAGAACCGGCCCAAGATCGCTGCCTTCCTGCCTGCCCGGCAGCTCTGGAAGTGGTTCGGCAAGCCTACCCAGGTACCTGAGGCCGGGGGCAGGGCGGGGTGGGGGGGGGGGGGGCGTGTGTCTGCCGCCGTGTGCCCGTCCTCCCATCTCCTCCTGTCTGCCGAGAACCGGGGGCGGTGGGGGGGTCGGGATGAGCCGCGCGAGGCAATCCCATGTTGTGCTGGTGGCCCCCGGGTCTGGTGTCCGAAGCCGTGTCCTCCCCACCCACCCCCAGCAGTGCTGTGTGTGATGTGGGGCCCAGACCTGCCCCTCTGCGGAACACAGGCCAGAAAGCAGGCAGGGATGGGCCCCCAGGGCGGGCATCCAGGCACCATGCAGAGGGGCTCTCAGAACCCCACAGACTCTCGGTGTGGGCTTCATGCTTAGCTGTCCTCGGGGGCGGGGGGCGGGTGGCGTGTGACCCCAGCAGGAGGCGCAGCTTTCGCTTTGGGGGCTGGATCGGGTCCCCGCCCACCCGTGATTGAAGGGAGCAGGTGCTGGTTGCCCAGGTCTAGGGTCACTTGGCCACCCTTGTCGTAGATGCCCCCCACCCCGCCCTCCGGGGAGCCTAGTGGATGGAGGGAGGGAGGGAGTGGCCACGGGTGGCGGGAAGCCTGGTGGCTGTCAGAGACAGGTTGGTGTAGGAACCGTAGCCGCCCACTTCAGGTCGAATTTATTTTCAGCCTTGAGCTGAGAAGGACTTCAGCGGTGTTCAGGACCTATAGGGTTCAGTGACAAGGGCATTGAGAAAGTCTGTCCCCACCGGGGTCCAAGGAATTAAAAGTAGGAAAACGGGATACCACAGCAGGTTGGAAATGAGCGTGTAGGTCTCCCCCGTTGAGGCAAACTGGCCGAGTGCCCTGGCTGAGGGAGTTTCAGATCTGAGTTTGGGATCGCGCTGCTTCCGTGGGGGAGCTCAGCTTTGCTGAGGTCCGATCCTGGGGGGTGCGGTGGTTGCCCCAGAGTTGCTTGGGGCTGTGGTGGGTTTTGGCATTTTGGTGTGTTTCATCTTTGGACCCGCACGTCTGTCTCCATGCCAGTCTATGAAGTGTTTGTTGAGTGACTAAGAAGAACCCAGTGCGCTCTCAGGGCCTGGCCGAGGTGTGCCTTGTGCTGCATCATGAGGGCCCCGGGCTGACCTTAGTCAGGAACGTCCCTGGGGGGAGGTGGATGTGGTCCAGGACAGCACCCGATCAGGCCACCTGGGCGGCCGACTCCGGGCCCCACGCCGCCTGCGGGGGTGTAAGAACGGGGCTGTGCAGCCGGTGACCCGAAGGGCTGTGTGACCGTTGTGGGGGGTGGGATGCTGCTGGAGCTGGGAGCCTGCCCTGTCCCCTTGCTGGGGCTCACTGTCCTCCTCTGGGCCTGGCTGCACGAGTATCCTGGACAGTGAGTGCGGGGTCTGCGGGCCCTCCCAGGCGCCCGTGCCAGCACCGCTACGGAGCAGGGAACAGAAGCCCCTCCTAGCGGCGCGTTGTCCGTGTCAGGCGCTCCGTGTGTGGAGGGGTGAGGAAGGCTCCCTAGCTAGAGCGAGCAGGGCGTCGGCTCCCTCCCAGCCCGCCCCTCCCGCAGGACACCCTGAGCTCAGGGACAGGGGCAGGCCGGCCGGGGCCCCCTGACCCACAGCGTGTCCCGCAGCGCCGCGGCATGAAGGGCAAGGCCCGCAAGCTCTTCTACAAGGCCATCGTGCGTGGCAAGGAGATGATCCGCATCGGGGACTGCGCCGTGTTCCTGTCCGCCGGCCGCCCCAACCTGCCGTACATCGGCCGCATCCAGAGCATGTGGGAGTCGTGGGGCAGCAACATGGTGGTCCGCGTCAAGTGGTTCTACCACCCCGAGGAGACCAGCCCGGGCAAGCGCCTCCACGAGGGCCAGGTGACGCGGGGGTGCTGAGCAGCCCAGAGGTGGAGGCCGGCGGGGGGCGGGGGGGGTCTGGGTTCTGGGATAGCGCAGGATTGCGCAGGGCTCACAGCCTCCCTCTGTCCGTCCCACACGCAGCACTGGGACCAGAAGTCCGGCCGCAGCCTCCCGGCCGCCCTGCGGGCCTCCAGCCAGAGGAAGGACTTCATGGAGGTAGGGACTCGGGGTGGAGGCCAGGCCCCGCAGGCTCTCCGCACCCAGCATGGACGGGGTGCGTCCGGGCCCCCGGCCCCAGCCCTGTGTCTGGCTTGGTGCTGTCTGCTGCGCTGTCTCCCTGCACTTTGGGGCCCTTAGGCCTTTGGGCCTTTGTGTTGGTCTGTGTGTCTGTCGGATCTCTCTTCTCTGTGTTTGAGCCCTGGCCTCGGCCTCTCTGGGGTGGGGCGGAGGGGGTCTTTCTCTGTCTCTGCCCTCAGGGGCCCCCCAGCCCTGACGCCCGCCCGCCGTGCCCGCAGCGTGCCCTCTACCAGTCCTCCCACGTGGACGAGAACGACGTGCAGACTGTGTCGCACAAGTGCCTGGTGGTGGGCCTGGAGCAGTATGAGCAGATGCTCAAGACCAAGAAGTACCAGGACAGCGAGGGTCTGTACTACCTCGCGGGCACCTACGAGCCCACCACGGGCATGATCTTCTCCACCGACGGCGTGCCTGTGCTCTGCTGAGCGCCCCGCGCCCTGCCGGCTGCCTCGCGCCCTGAGCGCCGACGGGGACCCCTCGCCAACACTGCCACGTCTCGGGGACCACGCGCGTTGGTTGTGTGCATGCAAGTGTGCCCTTGGACGGCCCGGCGTACGTGAGTGTGTACATGTGTGTGCCTGTATGCATGCACGTGCGTGCACGCGTGTGCACACGTCCCCAGCCCCCCTCCCACGCCCCCGGGTGCCCCCCCCCCCGCCGGGGCTCCTCTCTGCTATCAGGGTATGGCTCTGCTGGGCCCTGGGCTGGGGCAGCCCCTCCAGCACCTTGTAAGCACTTGGCCGGGCGGGGCCCTCAGGACCCAAGCGCCTCCAGGCTGAGGCCAAGGCCCAGCAGGGATGCAGCGGGGAGGGGGTTTTTCAAGGAACCAAACTGACACTCGCTCTGGGGTTCCTGCTGCTTGAGGGCCCTTCCCAGGGCTCTTAGGGCCCAACCCCCCTCAGCACGGAGTTGCACCCCAAGCCTCCAGCCGTGAGATGGGGTAGGGGGTGCAGACGGCTGCCCTCTCACCAGCCAGGCCAGGCCTGCTCGGGGCTCCGGCCAGGGGCCCGGCCTCTGCCCTCTCAGGATGGCCTGGACTCTGGCGCAAGAGCCAAGTGCCAGGTTGGGGGGGGGGCGGGGGGCTGCTCACCCTGAGGCCCGGGGGAGGCCCACCCCTCCCGGCCTGGTCCGTACACTACACACAACCCCAATGGTGCTGAAGCCCCGGCCCCGGCCGCCTGGAGGGAGCGGCAGCTCTCTAACCTGTACAGTTCTATTGTACCAAGACAAGAGACTCTCCCCGCCCCTGTATCATACGCCTTTAAATGGAGTCAACTTTTTAATTATATATATAAAGATAAATATATATAAATATATATAAATATAAACTTTTTAAAACTGTGAAAAAATAGCTATGAAATTATAAAAAAAGCAAACACATTCTGACGTGCAGAATATTATTTTTTGTTTCCTATTAGATTGTGAGTGTCTAGCACCCAGCTTCACGGGCCTCCCTTGTCCTGAGCACACCCCACACCCCCCCACCCGGCCCAGGTGTACTGTACTCGTCCCCAGAACAGAGAAGCAGTTAGGGAGAGCAGAGGCGGAGGGAGGGAGGGGGGGGCCGGCCGGGCGCAGCGGCCCTGCTCCCCCTGCTCGGCCCCGAGAGCACTTACCAGCCCCTGCGCCTTCCAGGGGGACGGGAGGCCTCGTCCAGACAATCTTAAGGGAAGGAAAAGCCAGACTTCGGTTTTGTTTTTTGGGGGACTTACTGTTTTCCTTTTTTTTTTTTTTTTTTAAGTTTCTTTTGGAATTTTGTTGGCGAATTCTGTGTGATCTTTTTCATAAAAAAAAGAAAACAAAAGAGAAAAAGCTATAATCGGAGAACTGCTGTTGTCTGGAGTGGTTCATTTCGGGACTGGGGGGGACCCTCTAACTTTCCAGGGCCAGGACGGAGGGGGGCACCTCCCCTCATGCCGGGCTGTTTACACCCAAGCTCCCGTCAGTGAAGGGAAATGAAGGGTTTCTCAATGGCCCTGGCCACATCAAAAGCCAGAAGTGGCCGTGCTGGGTGGCTGAGCTAGGGGACAGGACCATTGGTGCCAAAAGCACTCTGGGCCAGTCCGAGGCTGGAGGTCTTGCACTCCCAGCCACGCCCACATCTGCAGACCCCAGAACAAGGCCAGTGCAGTGGTCTCAGGGATCCTGGGCAGGGGTGGGGATGTAGGATGCACCCCTGCAGGGTTGGGGAGAGGCTGGGCCCTGCTCCTAGTGCTGCCACCCCCGCCTCCTGCCCTGTCAGCTCTCAGGCTGACCCCACAGGTACTTGCCCAGCGACCTGCCGAGGGAAGGACCCTGGTGGGCCTTTTGATCAGAGAAACCGAGTCACCGGCCCCCTGGCGGCCACACCCACCTGGAGCAGTGTGCTCGCGCCACCTGGTGGCCCTTTGTGGTATTGCCTTCAGGTCTTGGCTCCCATGGCTGCCCACGGTGCCCACCTCGTGGGGCGGGGTGGAGGGGGCGGTGATACCTGCCCAGGGGGTCCCGGTGGGTGGGTCCCCGAGGCTGCAGGCCTGGACCACAGCCCCTCTGATGGCCAGCCCCTCTGTGTAACCCTTCTCCAAGGGACTCACACCAAAAAGTGGACCAACACCACTGCTTGGGGAAACTAAGACACCAAACCATACAGAAAATTGTTCGTATCCCACGAATCAGCAGCATGAGCAAGACTGGAGCCCAGCACCCTCAGCCTCCAGTCCTGGCTCCATCCCTGTGGGCAGGGGGCAAGCTCTCCCTGCCTTTTGTCTTTTTCCCTGTTCAAAAGCATGGGGTGCAGCCCTTCTCCCTGACCGGAGAGCTGAAGGAGCACCAGGGTGCCCTACGCACCCCCAGATGCTTCCAGCGCCCACGCCACTGTCCACCGCCTGGCTGGTGCGTGGAGATCCTCCAGCTATGGGACTGGTTCACCCCTGCCCCCCGCCTAGGAACTTCAGGCCTGGATACGGACAAGGCCACTTGACAGATGGGAAAACTGAGGTCCCAGCCATGTGGGTGGCCCCGTCCCGCCAGGACCCCTTCCCCAACCCCCAGTGAACGAGGTGGTGGGGACAGCCCCCACCCGCACAGATGCTACTCAGAGGCCGCAGCTGAGCAGGTCTCTGCCTTCATCTTTTAATGGCCAGTGCGGTACAGTTAGTGGACAGACGAGGGACAGGACACAGGGGCGGGGTGCTCACAGGGGTGCCATGGGCGTGGCAGGGCAGGCTCTCCTCCCCTGGAAAAGCCTGTCTTTGGCAAAACGCTCTAGGATTCCCTCAGTTCGAGGGTCCTGGCTGGGCAGGGACCCCGCACCCCTCCCTTCTCGCAGGGACTCACGTCCCTCCTTGGGCCTCGCTGAATGAAGATCAAGGACTCAAGCAAGCCATGACTTCAGCCGGAGTGTGACCCTTGTAGCAGACAGGTGGAGCAGCCAGAGACGTGATGGGGGTCCCCAGGCAGGTGCAGACCGCCAGGCCGGTGGCATCAGGTGGGCGCCCGGGTGCACGGCAGCAGGGGGAGGGGGGCACCCAGGCTGGTGCAGAAGCTGTGGTCGGTCGTGGAGAGGCCAGTGGAGACCATGGTCTGAGGCCACTGGGACCCAAGGCTACTGTTCCTTCATGGCAAATGCATTTTGCTTGGGAGAACCAGTGTTTGGGAAAAAGGGCGGGGGGAGTGGGGAGCCCCTCTCCTTGAGGACTTATGTCCATGAGGAGGGCTCCCTGGTGAAGGAGAGCTGGGGTTGGGGGGCCACGGGTGGGGCGGTCGGCTCTCCGGGCCGGGGATGGCCGTGACCCTGAGGTCACTGCACACACACGGTGAAGGGCAGGTGTGAGACAGAACAGGGAGCACAGTGCTGGGTGGCCTGGGGTGGCCGATGGCTCAGCAGAACCCTGGGGCCAGAGTGACGGGCGTGACTGTCACGGGGAGGAGGCCGGGGTCCCGCAGGCACTGTAGGCAGGGGGGTGGGAGGGGGCCTCGGGCCTCGGGTCAGGGGCTATGGTGCAGGGGGTGCCCAGGCCTGGTTCAGAGGCCGGAGGGGAGGGAGAAGTTGGCGGACGTGTGGAGACAGCTGCTGGGAGTGTCCCGCGTGAGGCTGTAGGTGCAGTAGGCCACCGCCGAGCCCAGCGTCAGCCCCGTCATGTAGGACACGGTCATGGTGTTCCCTGCGGACGACACCGGACCTGAGGCGGCGGGCAGGGGAGGGCGCTCAGAGGACCAGCCCGGCGGCCCGGAGTCCGTGCTGCAGGCTCCTTGGGCGTGGAACAGGCGGCCAGCCGGGGACCGTTATGCCCCAGGGGATTCACGGGGTCCCCAGGCCCTGCTGCTTCACTTGTCTCCTGCCCCCCACATCTCCACATCCCTCCTTGTCATGGACAATCCAGGACGTCTAAGGGCTTCTCGAACCACAGTGCCCAGAACACACTGCAGGACCTCGTGCCCTCGACCCCCCTTCCCTTCCATCTCAGTGGGCGGCGATCTTGGAACAGCCCCAGCCTGGGGACTCCCCGATTCCTGTGTCACGTCTGGTCTCCCAATCCACCAGCCAGCCCTGTGGGCTCTACCATCAAAACCAATCCAACATCTACCACTTTCTTGCAGAGACGCAGCACCCGCCCTCTCAGAGCCCCAGTCGCCTACGGTCTGGACGAGCTTACCCTCCCTCTTCCCTCCCGCCCCAACCCTGCTGTTCCCTCCTCCATGTCCAGGCAGCACTGGAAGGGGTCTTAACACACATTCTGGTCCTGCCCCTCTTCGGGCCTCCCACCCCTACCTACCCTGGCAGACCCCCAACCGTGGGCTATGCTCCCTGGCTTTCGAAAGGGCTGTTCCCTTGCATTGCCTCACGGCTGGCTCCCTCCCCACCTCCTCCAGCTCTTTGCTCAAAACTCACCTCCCTGGGGAGGCCTTCCCTGACTACCCCGCTTACATTGCAAATTCCCCAGCCCAACAACCCCATTCCTTTCCTCTGCTTGGCTTTTCTCGGTCATGCTTCTGTCCACCCCTCAACACGTTGCACGTATTGTCATGTGTCACCTTGAGACTGTCAGCCCCACGAGCACGGGGATCATTGCCCCAGGTCCCCGGTGCCTGGAACCGGGCCCGGCACAGTCGGGACTCAGAGTAGTTGTGCGATGCCCGGAGGAATAAGTGACTGATGCACATTCCGCCCCTCTGAGCTCCCTGAGCTCGACTTGACCTTGGAACCCCGACGCACCTGGTGGCTACATGGCCTTGGTTTCCGTGGGCCTCCATTTCCCTGCCTTACCTGCCAGCTCGCGCTGCTTGGGGCTCACTTTGCCCGCCGCCAGGATCATGGGTACGCTGCCAAAGTAGCCGCTGCTAACACCCATGAGCAGAGAGAAGACGCAGGGCCAGGCTGGGTGGCGCAGGGTGGGCGCGCCGCTGGGGTAGACGCACAGGATGAAGAGGGGAATAAAGGCCACGCGCAGGCAGGAGCAGGCCAGCAGGTGGGGGCCCCGCCAGTCCACGGGCAGAGCCGCCAGGATCTGTGGGGAGCCGGGCACGTTCACGGTCTCTCCCAAGCCCACTGCCCCTCCCTACTGTGGCCCCCAGACCCGGTCCCTGTCCCTGGGGGCTCCCAGCCCAGGGTGTGTCCCTGTTCTCTGTCAGCTGTGACCACTCAATCCATAGAATCCCTTGTTACAGCAAAGCACAGTCCTTGCTACACTCTGCTTCCGTCTGAGCACTGTATGGGTTCCCCCCGTGTCCCCCGCACCTTCCCAGGGTGCAGACCTCCAGGCTCTTGACCCTGCCTGAGAAATGAGGCCCTGAGGGTCTGGTGTGCCTACAACAGTTTGCGGAGCAGGAAGTAGCCGGATTAGGGGTCGAGCCCACTAACTCAGCCTTGCTCCCTCGTGAACCAGATTCCTTTCTCGGACCACGCTGCTGTGTGACCTCAGGCAAAGGGCTTTACCTCTCCGAGCCTCATGTTCCTTCACCCCAAGAAGGCCCCCATCAGGCCTGCCCTGGAGATGACAATCTTGAGCTTACCCTAATCCTGACCTCTAACCCTGCCCTGCGCCTGTAGTTCAGGGCGCTGTGCCCACGTTTTCCTGACCCCTTGGGGGACCTGCTCCCTGGTAGTACTTTCTGTGCTGCTCCAGAAGCCCCTTAGCTAAGGAGCACAGACACAAGGATGAGGTCAGCTCCAGCCTTTGTGGGAACCGCCAACAGCGAGGAGCTGCCCTGCAGGGTCACTGGGGCCCCCCGTGGGGCGGGGGAGGGGTACGCTGTCTGGGATGGCTTCTTAGTTTGGCTGCTCCCCTCCCCACTCGGGAGCTCAGGTGTCCTCAGCTCAGGGCCGGCCCCTCCCCGAGGACCCTCCCCACAGGGCCCCGGGGTCTGCTACCTCGATCCCATCCCAGGGGCGGGGAGGGGCTGCAAACCTGCCTTGCCCACGAAGTCGGAGAGGTTAAACACGGCCATGATGAGGATGGGCAGCCACTCGCCCAGGACGCAGTGGCGAACCTCAGACTCGAGCCCCGGGAATAGGCACAGCGTGATGAAGTAGGTCACGGCGATGGAGAGCATGTCGGCCCAGATGGCGCGGGCCACAGTGTAGCGGTGCAGCAGCAGGGCTGTGGGCGGGGGCCGGGGGTCAGGGGGTGCCCCCAGCAATGCCCAGAGGACAGCCCCACCACCCCATCCCCTGTCCCCACCTTGGAAGGAGGGCCAGCTCCGTGTCACTCTGGGCTGAGGCATGTCGAAGCGCGTGTAGGCGCCCCCGCCGGTCACCTCGTGGGCCGGGCTGTCCTTTGGGGACCCGCCATTGACCAGGCCTGGGCCTTGGTGCTCCTGGAGGGAGGATGGAGCCCGGTGGGCTATGGGAGGGGAGGGGCTCTCCAGCCCCCCAAGTATCTGCCCTGGCTTTTCCCTCGGCCCCCAGTGCCTTTCCTATGGATCTTTGCAGCTACCCACCACACAGGCCAGGTTTCAGTCCAGAGGCCACTTCTCGGGGAACCTCCCCGACCACTGAGGGGCCCTGTTTGTGCCAGCACTGGGACACCTTGCAACCCCTCCCCACGGCTCGGGATCAGGACCGCCTTTCCCATGCAGCGCCCAGGGCACTCTCTGGGCCCTGTCTGCAAGGACTTCGCTGCTGAGGACACCGTGGGGTGCAGAGGGCCCCCCGGGTGCAGGGATGCTGCCCCCCCAGCCCCCCATGCGACCCTCCTGGCGCCCTCCTATGGGCGCCCACCCTGGGCCCATTGGGGCCTTGCAGCCCCGCCACCACCAGAGGGCGCCCCGCCCCACAGGACGGCTCCGCACGGCTTGTGCCCGCCAGGACTCAGGACTCGGGTCCACAGACGCGAGGAGGGCCGCGGGAAGGAGCCCGAGACCCCAGCGTGGCCTCAGGGGGCCTGGCGGGACCTGGCGGCGGCAGAGCCAGGCACACTCACGAAGTGGACGTCCCCCGCGGCGACGTCGTGGTGCACGCGGTAGCCGGCTCTGCGGCCTGGGCGGCTGTCGCGCGGCCGCGCCGTGTGGTAGAGCACGAACCGGCTGCGCCGCACCAGCAGGTGCAGCAGGAAGCAGAGCAGCTCCAGGCCGGCGGACACCAGGAAGAAGATGAGCGTGCTGGCCCGCTCGTCCGGCAGCAGCAGCTTGGTGAGGATGCGGCTGAGGGATGCCATCACGCCCGCTGTGCCTGGGTGGGGAGCATGCACGCTGGGCCTGGGCCCCAAAGTCCACTTAAAGCCCCCCTGCCCCGACCTGGCCCCAACCCCGGCCGGCCACAGCCCAGCACCTGCACCAGCCCAGGCCCGGGCCCCAGACACGCAGGGAGCTGTTCACAGAATGCGCCTGCTCAGACGACTCTTCCCTGGCACTGTGGTCTGCTCATACGCACACCCCAAGAGCATTTATACAGCACCTGCTGTGTACCTGGCACCATCCAGCCCTGGGGATACAGTAGGGCAGTGGGGAAAGAGGTCCTACCTCCCCAACGCTCAATGGGGGGGTGCTGTAAATAAGTCACATAAAAATGCCAACATCTGGGGCACCTGGGTGGCTCAGTGGGTTAAATCCTCTGCCTTCGGCTCAGGTCATGATCCCAGGGTCCTGGGATCGAGCCCCACATCGGGCTCTCTGCTCTGCAGGGAGCCTGCTTCCTCCTCTCTCTCTCTCTGCCTGCCTCTCTGCCTACTTGTGGTCCTGTCAAATAAATAAATAAAATCCTTAAAAAAAAAAAAAAAAGCCAACATCTATGCAGGAGGGGGAAGCAGGCAGAGGCGAGGGGGGGGCCCCCAGCAGGATGGGGGGGCAGGCGAGGGTAGGGGGAGCCCTCAGCAGGATGGGGGGTAGGCAGAGGCCGGGGGGAGCCCCCAGCAGGATAGGGGGCAGGGCAGGCGAAGGTAGGGGGAGCCCCCAGCAGGATTGGGGGGCAGGCAGAGGCTCGAGGGGAGCAGCCCTGGCAGGGGTGGTCCTTGTCCACGTGCCAGGAGCTGACAGGTGTGGGTGTGGTCCCGAGATCACGAGGGAGAGCAATGGGGTCTTGGCAGGCAGGATATGGGTGTGGGGTGTGACCGTGAGCCACAGGGCGGCATCTGGCAGAAGCAGGCCATGACCACTGTGGGCTGCTCCCAGGGTGTGGGGTTCCTGGGCGCCTAAGCCACCCCAAATCACCACTCGACAGCCGCCTTGCTCACCTCCGTGACAAAACACACAGAAGTAATCCGCCTGCCCCGGGCCTTCCTGGAACCAAATCCCACAGACCTAAGGCTTGGAGCCCTGGGGGCATCTGAGCAACCTCCCCACATGGTAAGGGGGGCAGAGTACCCCGAAGACAGCTTTCTGCCTGGACCGCACTGCGGGACCCAGCCCCACCCAGCACACAAAAGAGACTGAGAACATCTGGAGGGAGGTGCTGCAAAGGGGCCCTGATACGTGGGTGGGGGTGGCAGGGCCAGAGGGGAACGGCCACCCTGCCCTGGGCTGGGGTGCAGGGATCAGCCTGGAGGGCAAGTCTAAGGGTGCTGGGCAGGCTTCGGGCTTGGGGGTGTCATTTGCTGAGCAGGGGCAGGTGGACTGAAGAGGGGGGCTTGGAACAGTGAGTCTAAGAAGCCGAGTGGAGGTGCCGGGCAGGGCTCAGTGCATGGGTCTGGGGCTCAGAGAACAGCGTAGTCTGGACAGGCTCACCAACCCCTCAGCCCCACATACACGCACACACGGACACACAGAACACCCAGCTGCGCCAGCGCGCCGAGCCCCTCTAGACCCCGCCCCGCTGGGAGCAGATCGCGCGTCTCCCATCACAAAGGTCTGCGCCCCTGTACGGAAGTGCACATGTCACAGCTATTCCCTTCCTGCCTGGAGTCCCTGCCCCCATCCGCCAGGCAGGGGGACATGGCGGTCCCCGTCCCCTGCTCGGAGGTCAGCCCCTCACTGGGGGTTCCTCCTGGGGGGGCTGTAGATACTCACTCTCCCCGGTCATCACACCCTGGGTGTACCTCTTGGGCAGCATCCCCGTGTACCCGTAGAAGCTGGATTGCTGCACTTGGGGAGGAGAGACAGAGAAGCAACCGTGAGATGCCACCGTCACCTGTGGGCACAGAGATGGGCTCCACCCACCCCGCCCACCAAACAGCGCGTGCCAGGGGCCACGGGCCGGCCACGCTCCATGACTAGTTCTGGCCAATGAAACACGAGCAGAAACAACACACGTCACATTTGGCTGAGGCAGAGAAAAGTCCCCGTGGACTTCTGGGGTTTCCTTCCCCTTAGTGGCAGTGACCGAAGAGGCCTCGTGTGACAGACGGGGACCACAGTGGCCCGGCTCCCAGCGACCACATGGAGCCTCGCCTCCGTCCACATGTTGGGACACGCAGCGAGAGCCAGAAATAAATCTTGTTCTAGGAAGCCATGGAGATTGGCGTTACCATGGCCTCCCCGTTCTCATGCTAACCAACCAGCTTCTAGAAACTCAGCGGCATCTTGGGGGTTAAGATGCCCAGGCTCAGACCCTACAGGTTAGCGAATCCGTGGTGTACATGGAAAGACCGGAAAGGTCAAACTAGGAAAACTAGGATCACCTGTTCCTTCCCGGCATCTGCTTTTTAACAAAACAGAACAGAACGAAACGGACCTAAGGACACTGTTTCCCGGAGCCCTGACTTCACTGAAAAACACACACGGTCACCCAAATGCCTCCACTGGCTCATAGCATGCAACGTATTTCTTTCTGCTCGAAGAGTGTGGAAGGGTACAAGGCAACTGGCCAGGACCTTTCCGAGCGTCACCGCCATCAAAGAAGAAGGCTGAGGACCATGTGAGATTAAAAGGGATTAAAGACGTGACCGTGAGCACGGCGTGATCCCGGATCAGATCCTGGGTCAGAAACAGAACGCTTATAAAGAGTGCTATCAAGGCGACAGGTGATGCATGGACACCGGTCACAGAGAATAGCGCTGTGCAGTGTCACGCTTCCCGACTCGGGCTGCCGTAACGTGGCGATGGAAGAAACATCCTACCTTCTAGAAAATACACCCTCGACCGTTAGTATCTAGGCAACTCCCACATGGTGTAAGGTGAAAACACAGATTATTTTATATGTATATGTATTCAGGGGTGAAACGTATATGTATCTATGGGTGTGATCGGGGACAGAGAGAAAGCCTGTGTGACAAGACATCAGCCACAGGCAAGCTGACATGAAAGGTCTATGGGGGTTCCTTATGCTAGTCCTGCAAGCTTTCCGTAGGCTTGAAATAGTTTTAAAATAAAAACTTAAAAAGATAAGCTAGAAAGCCACTGTCCAAGAGAAACCCGGTGGCAGGGTGGCACGGTGGCATGGGCAGGATGGTTCTGGAAGCACAGGGTACTTGGAAGCATTACCCACCCCCCACCCTGTCCACACCCCAGCCCAGGTTCCTACCTGTGCAGCCTAAGGCCACGGTGCCCACAGCGGCCAGGTTGATGGCGTAAGCCTGGTCATGAGAGAAGAGCTGTAGCCAGACGTCACAGATGCTGATAAAGAGGAGGGGGCCCAAGGCCAAGAGGTAGCCTGGGGGAGAGGCCAGAGAGGTGGGTGGTGGGCACTGGGCTGGGGTCTCCCCTCGTCTCACCCTTCCTGCAGAACCCCCTCAGAAGTGCCCTCTCTGTCTGCCTTTTTTTTTTTTTTAAAGATTATTTATCTATTTGACAGAGATCACAAGTAGGCAGAGAGGCAGGCAGACAGAGAGGAAGGGAAGCAGGCTCCCTGCTGAGCAGAGAGCCCGATGCGAGGCTCGATCCCAGGACCCTGGGATCATGACCTGAGCCGAAGGCAGAGGCTTAACCCACTGAGCCACCCAGGCGCCCTCTGTCTGACTTTCTTAATACTGAGAGGGCCGAGGACATTTTACAAGTGGCTGGAAGGCTTCCTGGAGGAGGCACCATTTGAGCTGGGCCTTGAAACTGGATGTTGCCGTGAAGAGGATAAGAAACAGGGAAGAGCAGGCAGGGTTCCATGACACGGTGTGGGGGTGCACAAAAGCCTGGACCCTATTTTCACACGCTGAACCCTGTAATGTTCCTAGGAGGCTTGCCCACTTCACACACGGGGAGACTGAGTCTCTGGGACCCTGGGGAGGGGAGCGGCCGGCCAAGTGTGCGCGCAGTGTACCCGCGGTGATCCTCGTGTGCAGGCTCAGTCTCTCCACCAGCACGTTGTTCAGGAGCACAGCCGCCAGTGCCACGAGGATGTAGGTGAGGCTCATGTCGAATACGATCGAGGTCCCTGCGAGGGGAGGGGCAGCCGGCAGGTGCTCAGGGAGAGCCCCACTCTCCGCACCCCTCCTCGCCAGGTGCCTGAAAGTGGCTGACAGCCCAGAGACGGGGAGTGGCTGCCCCGAGTCACTCGGCGACACAGGCTCCCCAAGCAGAGTTTCGGGAGGGCGGCAGCCAGCCCGTGGCTGGGGCAGGGCGGGGCGTGGGGGACCCACCTGGGTACTTGTGGTGCAGGTAGTCCACGTCGGTGATGAAGCTGTTGTAGGGGAGCAGGAAGCCCACGCCGGCCAGCAGCATCGCGAAGTAGATGGCGTGGTAGCCGTCGTTGGGCACCGGCTCATCGACCGCTGAAGCCAGAGGCAGCTGGTAAGAGGGGGACGGACCCCTCGAAGCCCTGGCCACTGTGCCAGGACCAGAGTCTACTGTAGCACTGCCATCCCTATAACCACCACGGTCGTGGCCGCCCTATCCACCGGCATTGTGGCTACGCCGCCCCCTTCACTGTCAGAGCTGTCCCGGCAACCCCCCACAGCCATCACCAATGCGGCAGAAAGGCCGTTGGAAGACTCAGCCAAGGTGAGACACCCCAGGATTCTGTCTGTGCTTTCATGGGCTGAGTCCTCCCATCAGCACTCGGGTGTCCAGGGAGCGCGCACATGGATGCGGGAGTGGGACAGCCCTCGAGGACCTTCAGAGACCCGCTAGCAACGCGGCCGCCTCCCGCCCCTGTGCCCCGAGGCTGCTGGCCCCAAGGCAGGGTCCAGATTCCCAAGGGAGAAACACTTCTGTGTGGAGACACGACGACGGTGCCATTGACCAGGAAGCCAAACGGCCACCGGCCACAGGCAGAGAAGAGCGCTAGAGTCCTGGCTGGGGTGGTTCATCCTGACTACCAAGGGGAGATCAGGGATGGAACAGAACAGGAGCATGTCTGCAAAGCAAGAGGCTCCTCACGGCACCTCTTACGACTTTCACTCCCTGGGGCTGAAGTCAACAGAACGCGGAACGATCCGACTGTAACCTTTAGAAATGAAGGTCTGGGTCACCCCACTGGGCCAAGAAGCATTACCGGCTGAGGAGCTGGCGGCAAAGGGTACGGACTGGGCAGCGGGGAAAGGCGGTTATAAACACCAGCCATGGCCACGTGACCTCCCTGACCTCGATAGGAATACGTCTGTCTGTCTGTGTCTGTGTATCACCCCAAGCTGGGGTTTTGTTCACTTCGTCACTTGACGGGCTAACAGAGGATGTGCTTGTATTAAATCTCAGTATTTGAATCATGGGCTGTCAAGGGAGAGACGGGAACGAGGCATGCCGGGCTTTGTGTCCTCCGGGGAAAGCGTCGGCGTGTTTTGGGTGGTAGAGGGCTTAGCTGTGTTGCTTTGGGCAGCGGTATGACTCTGTCAAGTGTCTTTACTTGGAGACTGAGTATGGTGACAGAGCTGTGTTTGGGAGCCAAGCCGGGCAAGGGGTGGACTGTGATGGGTCAGTTTAATGGGTTCACTTGGCAGGCTGAACTAATCCGTTGTTGTTCAATCCGACGCTGAATGAGCTGCTGCTGGGAAGGGATTTTGTGGATTAAAGTCCCTCCTCAGTGGACTCTAAGTTAATCACAAGGAAATTGCCCTGGGTGAGCCTGGCCTAATCAGGCAAGACATTCAGGTCTTCCCAGAGCTGAGACCCTAAATAGCTCAGGCCCCTGGGGTTTCCTGAAGCAGCTGCCTTATGGACGCCAGGCCACTTGGCCAGGCTCCACTGTAGTTGCTTCTGTTCTGAAATAAACCCATATGCAGGTACATATATCTACACCTGGATCATTCGTACAACCCTGTCTACTGTCCATGTCTCTCCTACTGGCTCTGTTTCTTGGCTGAACCCTGAGTGACCCAGTGACTGTCACCAAGGCCATTATAGTTAAAACCACCACTGCCATGGCCACCATCTGCTTCTGTGGTCCCATAGACCAGCTGCCGGGGCCATGGCCACTGGTTAGCTAGTGCCTTGCCAGGCCAGGGGACGTCTGGCACCTTGGGGACAGGCCCCGAGCTGGCTTTGCTGAGGCATGGGGGAGCAACCCGCTGCAGGGCTTGGCCAGCAGGACCTCTGCTTCCCACGTGCAGAGAGAGGGGCTGGAACCAGAGAACAAGCCCCCATGCCTGAGCCTGGAACCGTGCCAGCATAAACCAGAACCGCCCCAAAATGAGCTATCACAGGGGTCTCCCGAGCACAGGGACAGCCCTAAGCCATGTTCTGGGGCTACACTGAACATGGCTCCTGGACCGTTCCCCTTTCATAGAAGACATAACCGAAGCTCAGACAACGGTAACTTGCCCAAAGTGCCCAAGCTGTCAGAGGAGAGGAGCTGAACCCAAACCTGTCCAGCATCAGCCCCGCACGTGGCCCTCTACCCAGCAAGTCTGGTCGCAGAGGTAACTGGCCCATTTTCTCAAGGTGAGAGAACCGAGACTCAGAGAGGTTTAGGCCCTTGTCCAAGGTCACACAGCCAGGACGAAAATTAAGTTTCCGCACCTCACATCGGTCCTCCCTCAGACCCTTGCCCATCTCCACTGAGGGGAGGCCAGCGAAGGTGACCAAAGTGACAAAGACATCGGCTTGATTGTCCCCACGGCAGACCCCTCTTGATAGACGCCATGCCCCATGCTAAGGAACCCCCCACCAAGGCTCTGCGAGGGTTCTCTCTGCCCATTCCAGCTTGCCCCCAACAACTTACCAGAGTCCGTAAAACCTGGGACGCCCGGGCCCTGAGTCGTCCCTGCCGTCCCCTCCTCCTCCGGCCGGCAGGTGTCGAAGCTGAAGCTCATCACCACGCTCCTTTCCGGCGTGCCCGCCACGCTGGGCTCCTTGAGGCGCTGGCTGCCCACAGAGCCCATGGCAGCCTGGGCTGCAGAGAGGGGGAGGAGACGGGCTGAGGGAACGCGGGGGACCCCGGCCACCGCCGTGCCCCTGCGGCTTGGTGGCCACACGCCATTCCCATCTCGGGACAGGGGACACGGAGCCCCATGCGGGTGGCACGGTGGCACGCAGGGCGAGAGATGGGGCGGAGGAGGAAGCTGGGGGCAGAGCGCGAGCCTCGAGGGCGCCCTCCCCGCAGTCTCACAGACAGTAAGGGGGGGTGCGTACCGACCCAGGCCCACGGGACACTGTGAAGCACTGAGGTGCCCTGCTCTGGGGCAGGAAGTCCTTCCTCCAGTCTCGCCTCAGTTTCTCATGCTTCATTTCTACTACCTTTGCCTTTAAAAGAAAGGAAGCTAATTCATCCGCAATGAAGAGACAGCCCCACTGGGAGCTGGGCTGGGGATGGGGGCAGTCTTGGGGTTTCTTTTTTCCCCTAAAAGAGTTATCCGTTTTTCTTTTAAGATTTTATTTTTTTAAAGTAATCGGTGCACCCAGCGTGGGGCTCGAGCTTTCAACCCTGAGATCCCACACTCCAGTGACTGGGCCAGTCAAGCCCAGCAATTTGTGTTTCTAATGATTTTTAACCATTTATCTCCTTGCAGCTCCTCCCAGGGAATCCGAGACAGAGGCAACACCAGAGCCTTGGGCCCTGAGCGTGGCCCCTAGACACCCCCACCATGAGCGTGTGCAGAGAGCCCACGGAAGAGGCCAGCACAAAGCCCACTTCCCAAGGGATCCTACGTGCTGGGACTGCCCCAAACTTCTTTGCAGTCACCTGTCCCCACCCCTCCGCCTCTGCCTGCTCCTGCTTTGTCTCATTTCCTTCCGCACTCCTGCCTCAGTTTACCCGCTCCCAGCCTCCAGGACTGACGTGCTGACCATTACCGAGTGCGTTCTGCTGGCCCCACGTTCCCACCTTTCCCACTCTCCACAGAGTTTTTACTGGGGCCTTGGAGCCTGGAGCTGTCCTGCTTCCAGGCTGGTCCAGGGACTGGCGGAACTGGCTCTGCCAGCTGGGGACTGCCTGGGCTGATGGACACCCACGAGCACAGAGAAGAGGGTCCAGGGTTCTCCGTCCGGGGGCTGGGAGGCAGGCGTAACCCCCGGTCGGCTCAGTGCTTTTCCTGAGTGTCCCCTAGCCCTGGGCCTCCTGCCACATCTGGAGCTGGGGGTACCAGGTAGGATTTAGGACAGAGCTGGGCCTGGTTTGAATGACCGTGGCCTTGGGCAGGATCCCACACAGGAGGCTCAGAGCTCCAGGCCTCCTGGGCAGACAGGAAGGCTGGGGAAGGAGCCAGCGCCAGACAGTGGTCTACAGCAGTGGAACACTCCTCCCCGCAGTCCACGCAGGGCATAAGCTCAGCCCTGGAGGATGCCCGAACCCTGGACCCCTGACCCGTGTTCTGCAAAGCTTCCTGAGACGCAGCGCCCCGGCCGCTCCTGGCCACGCCACCCAGGAAGGCGGACGTGCTCAGCATCGAGTCCGGAGGTGGCCCCACTCCTCCCTCTGGCTCATCGGGGAGGCAGGCAGCTGCCGCCCATAATGCCAACCTCAGCTGCTGTGCCCACGTGCTGCTCCGGGGCCCTCCTGTGGGCAGGGGGCTCTGGCTTTCCCTGTGGCAGCCCCAGGCCTCTAGGCATGACCTCACTGGTGGCAGAATTGGGGGGAGCACTGAGGTGGCTCATCTCCACCTCTCCTAGGCCAACTCGCTCCCTCCCAGACCCCTCAGTCTCTACACCCACGGCCTGGAGCCTGATGAGCTCCTACCCCTGCCCATTCCTCCTCTCTCTCCTGTGCCTCTTTAGTTATAATTTAAGGACATGCACGTGGGTTTAAAAATCCAAAACTGGGGGCACCTGGGTGGCTCAGTCATTAATTGTCTGCCTTCAGCTCAGGTCATGATCCCAGGGTCCTGGGATGGAGCCCCGCATCGGGCTCCCTGCTTGGCAGAGAGCCTCCTTCTCTTTCTCTCACTCCCCCTGCTTGTGTTCTCTCTGTGTCAAATAAATAAATAAATAAAATCTTAAAAAAATAAAAATCCAATAGTGCACAGGCTCCTTTCCGCTCCCCCCACCCTGCCAGGACCCCTCCATGCCCACCCATGAGCCTCAGTTTCCCTCCCTCCCTGTTGTGGACAAGGAAGGTGAGACAGTACTTCACAAATTGGGGTGGGGGTGGCTGGGGGGTCAAAATCTGGGCACTGCTGTGGGCCTGAGCAGGCTCCTGACCCCAGCCATCATTAAACCCAGGCTCACAGGCCCCCAGTTTGCAGAGAGCCAAGGCCAGAGGTCACGCAGCTCGCGTTAGAGTCCCAGCCAGGTTGAGCACCTCTGGCACCCCCATTTCACCTCTGACTGAGAGGACACTGCTCCTGAATGTGCCTACAAGGCCAGGCTGACCCCTCTACAGCGTGTCCCCCTAGATGGGCCAAGGAACCTGAATTCGATTTGGAAAGCCTGCCCGCTGGCCCTCTTTAGGCCTCATACTCATCCTGGGCCACAAGCCCTCGCCAGCAGGACACCCTTGGATGTCCCTGGCCCCCCCGTGCCTAGACTTATTGAGTTTCTTTGCTGCTCCCCCACAGCCAAGCCCACACATTGCCCAACTACTCCCTGCTGGTTCTGCCCACAGAAAAGGGGGTTTCAAGGTCCCAGACCGCCGCCTTCCTGCAGTTGCCGCTGGAGAGGTGAAGGCACTGGCCACAGGCTCTGGCGGCAGCTCCCACAGCCCAGACCCACGCCCTCCTCCCTGGCCTCTGTTTCTGCGGGTCCCAGGGCTGGCAGCACCCTGCATCCCCCAGGCTTCTTCTGTCTGTGTGGCCCTATCAGCAACAAAGTTGGTTCCCAGCCCTGCACCCCTAGGCAACAGACAGACTCCCCAGGCCACCACGAGGTGACCTCTGGGCACAGGCCCTGCCTCTTACAGCGGCTTTTCCAAAAGCTAGGAGGGAGCTGGCTGGGGGAAGAGGCGAGACTGGGCAGAGGAGGGGGGCCAGGGAGGAACTTCAGGTGGAAGGACCCTTTGGGCATCCTACGGAGGGAGGTGGCTCTCAGACCTGGGCATGGCCTGGGACCACTGGCCACTCTCCTGGGTCTGGGTCTTGCGCTCTCAAATGGGCTGATGGGCGCGGGATGGGGGGCGCTGACCCGGTCCAGATGCTCGATGGGGCAGGGTAGGAGTACGCTCTTCCCAGAAAAAGGATAGGGTGGGGTGGGAGATTCGGGGTCCCCGGAGCCACGTGCCCCCGCTCCGGGACTCAGCTCCCCCGAGCCGGCGCGGAGGGGGAGGGGGCGCGGAGTGGGGCCGCGCGCGCCGCAGACAAAGGCTCCGACAGGTCTCCGCGTCCCAGCCCATCCCCGTCCCCGCCCGCCACCTCCGCGGCGACCGCTTACCTCGGCACTGCCGGGCCCCGGGGTCCTCGGCGCGCTCGGCCTAGCCTGTGCCCCCCGCCCCCGCGCCGGGACCCCTGGGCGCCCGCGCTCCGCGCTTCCGGCCCGGCGCAGCCCGTGTCCTCCGCCGAGTCCGCTGTCCGCCCGGCCCGGGTCGGCGAGCGTGTCCGGGGGCCGCAGCCGCAGCGGCGAGCGCGACGGGGGCTACCGCGCTCCGCCCTGGCCCGCCCCCCACGCAGGGCCCCGCCTGCCTGCCCCGCCCTCCCCGCCCCCTCCCCGCGCGGAGCCCCGCCCCCGCCCTGCCCATCCCTGGGAGCCCGCAGAGGCGGGGGCGGGGCCAAGGTTGAGGTCATCGCCCCCATACCCCAGGGAGGGGCGTGGTGGCACCCGGCCACCCCCGGGGTGCCCTGCGTCGAATGTAGCCCACCACCCCCACTGATCTAGCCCACCACCTCCCCTCCTGGGTGTGGAGGCCCACCACCCCCGTGCCAACCTCCTCCCGCTCTGGGTCCTCTGGGGAGGGGGCAGGCCTGCCGTGCCCAGATTAGTGGGTGCAACAGGTCACGCGGGTGGCCAGACTCAAAGTTTTGAAGGATGAGTAGGAGTCCGTGGGCTGGAGACCGTGAGGTGCCCGGATTCCAGCCAGATCGAGGGGTTGACTCAACCCCTGTGCCTCTCCCTCGCATGGTCCCCACCCCTGCCCAGTGTCTCCTCCCCCCAGCTTGAGAGCCTCGGTTTTCTCCCAGGTGGATGGAATTATAACCGTCTCTCAGGGCTGAGGGTCCCAGCTCGCACACTTCTGTTGGACCCTCAGTTTACTCTTCTATAATGTGGTTTAAGAGAAATGCTGAGGAAGCTCAGGGGACATTGCAGAGAGGAGCCCGCAGGGTCCCTGGCAGAGGACATGAGCCAGTGATGGAGGGGGATGTCCATGCAGGAAAGGGGTCCTACCGCAAGGTGAGAACAGGACCCAGGTGAGAGGTGGACAGGTCCTGGGTCCCGCTGGGGCTGGGAACTGTGTCTGTGGGAATCAGGTGAGCCCCTTCCCCACGCAGGACTGGGCCACCAGGATGGGGTCAGAGGAAGTGGCTGCTAAGGTCCCCGCCAGGCTCCTGCCTGGATGCCTGCCCTCGCTTCCCAGCAGATTTGCTCCTCTTATTGGGGTAAGACCCACCTCTGCCACCCAGCAGTCAGCCCAGAGCTGCGGTTGGTACCATTTCTCAAAGCCTAGCCCGCCCCTTCTGAAAGACCGTCAGCCCCCTGCGAGTAAGCCCCTGCTTGACTTCTGTCTGGATCCTCAGCCCTGAGACCGTCGTCTCGTGTTGTTTGAACAGGGGAGATGGCCAGCTGATCGAAGTGATTGATCTATTTATTTATTTATTTGAGAGAGAGAGAGAAAATGCAAGCAGAGAGGCAGGCAGAGGGAGAGGGAGAAGCAGACCCTCCGCTGAGCAGGGAGCTGGATGCGGTACTCATCCCAGGACCCAGAGATCATGACCTGAGCCAAAGGCAGACGTTTAACCGACTGAGCCACCCAGGTGCCCAAAATGACTGATTTTAAAGTAAACGAGCCTCGTGCTTCCTCGGTGGGTCTGGAGCTTTGAAAGGGCCTATGCAGGAAGCCATGCCGAGGAGCTTTCCTGGGTGTAAATAAAAATTATTCAGTGTGTGTGAGACGCTGCCCTAAATACTGGGGACACGTTGGTGGGGGGGGGGGTCTCCGCTCCCAGGGGGCGTCAGTCTAATGGGGGACACTGGCAACAAAGAAACAGACATTTTGGGAAGCATCCAATGCTGGCAAGACAATAGGACAGAATGGTGGCCTAGTGTGTGACTCTGGGGACTGGGTTGGGCATCATTGCCTGGTGGTCAGGGAGGGCCATTCTGGGAAGGTGACACCTGAACGGAGTGATGGAAAGGAGTCCATTGTGGGGTGGTTTGTGGTAAGAATGTTTTGGGTGCAGGGAACGGCCAGGGTGAAGTCCGGGAGCCAGAAAAGGCTCATTATATTCAAGAGCAGAAGGAAAGTCAGGAAGAACCTTCTGGTGAGAGATGGGAGGTGAGGTCAGGGCAGAAACCCAGCCCGAGGGGGGGGGTCTTGTTGTCAGTGGGAAGGGGTGGGAGCCCCCCAGAATGGTTCAGCTGGAGGAAGAAGTATGACCCAACCTGGGTTTTTAATCCTCGGTCGCTGGTGGGAGAGCAAATTGCAACAACCCTTCTGGAAAGTAAATTGGCCTGAAAAACGTGCTTACCCTTTGATCCAGAAAATCTAGCCCAAGGAAATAATTCTAAATACAGAAAGGCTTTGTATCCAAAGATGTGTGTTGTAACAGCCAAGCTTTGCAAATACAGCCCCATTACCCCAGGAGAGTGGGTAAGTTAGAGTCATCGTGGCGGGCGACAGACAATGTGATCCTTATATTTGAAAGACCCAGGGAAGCCAGTAGACGTCTGTGTAACCACACTGAGGAGTCCTAAGTCGCCCCTGGGATGTACGATTCTGAGGTACCCCCAGACCATGGAACCGGTGGGGAGAAAGTGGTTAGGGACACAGAAACAGGGAATGGAAAGGAATACAAAAGACACTTGGCATCTAGGCCACAACATGTTTTAAAAAAATGGGTAAAATCGGGGTGCCTGGGTGGCTCAGTGGGTTGAGACTCTACCTTCGGCTCAGGTCATGGTCTCAGGGTCCTGGGATGGAGCCCCGCATCAGGCTCTCTGCTCGGCAGGGAGCCTGTTTCCCCCTCTCTCTCTGCCTGCCTCTCTGCCTACTTGTGATCTCTCTCTCTGTTAAATAAAGAAATAAAAAAAATCTTAAAAAAAAAATTAAAAAATGGGTAAAATGATATTCTGGGAAAATAAAAACGAGCAGGCAAGCTGCTCCCAAAAGAGAAAGAAATCTACCTAGAACAATTACTAGACAGGACCTAGAGGATTCTGTTGAAGATTGATTTTCCCCTCTGCTCGAAATCCCAGGCTTGGTTGGGCAGGTTCACAGAACTGCAGAATTTTACTAAAGTTTTAAAAAAAGGAGCCACAGCATGGGGAAAAAAAAAAAAAAAAAAGAAGAGCCTCTTCAACCTGACAGGTTTCTCTAGGAAGACAACTGACCTGTCTCACCTGTGAATAGCCATATAAAATCCTCAGTGAGATGGTAGCTAACAAAATCCACTGACTTTAGCAGGCTTGACCACGTGGTACACGCAGAGATGATCTTGTGTAAAGAATGCTTTTGCCATCACGCGTCATAGGAACAGATCAAAGAAAAAACACATGGTCATGGATACAGACACTAAAAATGGGTAAAATACCACATTTGGCTGGCCTTTGGTAAAAGACAACATCTATTCCTAATTATTTACGGACCCTAACGAAATGGGAATGAGTGGGCTTTTATGTGGATGGCAAGTCAAAGGCTCAGGTTTTGAAACACGAGAAGCAAGATTTGGGTAACTCTGGTATTTTGCCCTTCTGCCCTCTCCCATGTCCGAGTCCTCGCTGGTAACATTCGACAAGAGAAATAAGTAAGACGTTTAAAAATCAGAAAAGAGAAGTCAAATGATTGTTCTTTGTAGGTGACAGGATTATACGGCTGGAAGAGCCAAGGGACCAAGATGAATATCTTTTGAGGGATTTCTGCAGCTCTCCCACGCGAGAGACAATCAGAGAAAGGAAATGAAAGAAAAGATTCTTTGACATCGCCAACCCAACAGATAAAAATCCCTGGAATAAGGTTATTTTCTAAAAAAAGATTTATTTGTTTATTTGAGAGAAAGAAAGAGAGCACAGAGGGAGAGGGAGACTCTCAGGGGGACTTTCCGCTGAGCGCAGGGTCTTACGTGGGTCGCGATCTCACGACCCCAAGATCATGACCTGGGCTGAAATCAAGAGTCGGATGCTTAATGGACTGAGCCACCCAGGCAGCCCCTATCCCTGGAGTAATCTTAATTAGAAACGTCCAATACCCATATGAAAAACTTGTAAAAGGACATTTTAAAAAAGGACATTTAAAAGGACATTTAAAGAAAGAAAAACCTCTGCCAGGCACCCAGAAGAAAATAAATAAACAGAAAGGCATGCCCCGTTCTTCCACAGGAAGACACTAAAAAGTGTGACCAACATGTCATTTCTCTAAATCAATCCTCTGATCTAACATCATCCTAGTAAAAATAACAGCAGGATGTCCTTCCTTTGGAATTAGATATACTGCTTCTGGAATTCATACGGGAAAATGAATTTGCAAGAATGAGCCCAGAAAAGACTGAAGGAGAAGAAGAAGGAGGAGGAGAAGTCGTTGAGATAAACGTCTCGAGATAAACGTCGAGATACCGCACCCGAAACAAAGCTCTCGTCCCACAAGTGTGGGCTAGACTTTCACGACATGAGCCAATCAAGGGGACAGAAGGCAGTTCCAGAAGTCAACCCAAATTCATGCACTGACAAAGGCAGCTTGATGTATCCGTGAGAGAAAGATGGATTATTGTGTGAATGGTGCTTGTCACCATTGGGTGACAAGCTGAAGACAAAAGAAAAGAAAAGAAAATTGGATTCTGATCTCGTGCCTTATACCAAACCTGAACCAGAAGCTATGGGCTCAGTGTCTCTGGAGATCCTAAGGCAGTGTGAAAAACCATGGTGTTGGGGCGCCTCAGTGGCTCATTGGGTTAAAGCCTCTGCCTTCAGCTCAGGTCATGATCCCAGGGTCCTGGGATCAAGCCCTGCATCGGGCTCTCTGCTCAGCAGGGAGCCTGCTTCCTCCTGTCTCTCTCTCTCTGCCTGCCTCTCTGCCTAGTTGTGATCTCTGTCTGTCAAGTAAATAAATAAAATCTTTAAAAAAAACCAAAACATGGTGTTACAAAGGGAGGGAGAGCATACACGGGTGTGCTTGCCTGCACACAGATTGTTCTGGAAGGATGGTAGGTTGGCAGTAACAGTGATTGCTTTGGAGAAAGGAGACTGTGGGGCTGGGGTCAGAGAAGGGACAGTTATTTTCACTGTAGCCTTTTTAAAAAAATTTTAAATTCAAGTTAATTAAAAATTTCTGTAGCCTTTAGTAAGCTTTGAATTTTTTTTGTTGTAAGTGCCAACATGTGAGGAGCCCAATGTGAGGCTTGAACTCATAGCCCTGAGATCAAGACCAGAGCTGAGAACAAGAGTCAGACCCTTGGGCGCCTGGGTGGCTCAGTGGGTTAAAGCCTCTGCCTTCGGCTCAGGTCATGATCCCAGGGTCCTGGGATCGAGCCCTGCTCAGGCTTTAAGGGAGCCTGCTTCCCCTCCTTCTCTCTCTGTCTGCTTGTGATCTCTGTCAAATAAATAAATAAAAATCTTAAAAAAAAAAAAGAGTCGGACCCTTAACCGACTGAGCCACGTGCCCCTACATTTCACTTTTTTCAAGTGGGACACTCGGGTTACACAATTACACAACCAGAATATTCCCTCCACATGGAGAAGTGACTAGAAGGAAATGTAGCAAACTACAGAACTGTGTTCCTGAATGTTCCTGTTTCTCCACCATTTCTACAAGCCCAGGTCAATTTGTCATGCTTTTTGCTGCGTACATGTTTTTCATGGAAAATGAAACACGTGTTTACATGTGGAGATAGACATCTTATCTGCCTCCCTTGCCTGGTTCCCATGCTCCCCGCATCCTGGCTCCTGACGGCACCGAGTGATGGGAGGACTCGGGGCAGAGGGACCCCCGGGGCTGGAATAACGGGAGAGCCTTTGGGGTCTGGATTATGGCCTGTGATTGATGTTGCCCAGTGTCCAAAGGATCTGAGCAGAGGATGGTGGTGTGTGTGTGGGTTCAAGGCTGTATTGTGGGGGCTCAAGGGGCCATCGGTGGTAGGAGGGGTGGGTGCCTCTGAGAAGGTCTCAGAGCTGAGAGGTGCAGGCCATCCCCATCGCTGGCTGGGTCAGAAGACTTCCTCGGGTGCTATCCAGCTGTGGGCTCTGCAGAGCACGAAGGAACTTTTGGTGTCAAGGAGGAAGTGGGGCCGGGATTCCCCGGGTGGCTCAGTCGGTTAAGCATATGACTCCTGATTTCAGCTGGGGGTCGTGAGATCGAGCCCCTCAAAGGGTTCTGTGCTGGGCACAGATTCTCTCTCTCTCTCCCTCTCCCCTTCTCCACTGTGTGTGTTCTCTGTCTTTCTCTCTCTCAAATAAACACAGAAGTCTCAAAAAGCAAATAAATAAATCTCCTGGCTCCCCTATGACATGGGACCATTAGCGTCCTCACCCAGGTTTTATGTGAGGCCCAGAAAGGTCCCCGGCTGGTAGGTCCACGCTGAGTTTTGTGACTTTGGATCCTTGACTCTGGGGGGCTCTGTGCAGCGCCAGGAAGGGGCTCCCTGCGGGGGGGCGCCATGGTGGGCAAGGCTCGGGGCCAGGCCTGCGGTCACTGCCGGTGACACCCGGGCCTCGCTGATACCAGTGAGGTCTCTGCTAGTTGATGTCTGTCCTCCCAAACCTGTAAGTAACACTCCCTTGGAGAAAAGCCACCTTCCAGGATGAAAAATGCAGCCAATGAAGGTCCCATCCATGCAGCAGGTGACAGGCTGTGGCCGGGCATGCAGGAGGAGCCTGTGGCATGCCTGTCCCGTCATCTGGGCCCCTGTGGCACAGCCAGTTCGGTGCCGGGAGAGGTGGTGCTGGGATATGCCTCGGGCCCCACCAGCAGGGGTTTGCCTCAGTTCTGCTCAGTCCAGGCCGATATGATTCCTTGAAAACCTCGTGGGCTTCCTGTGTATCAGATTACAATACCCTCCAGTGGGTAAAAGCTGCACAGGCACATGATTCTGAGACATCCTCTCTGTTTGGGGCTCTGGGACATGGCACTTAAGGATTTTTGGAGACTTCTAGTTAAGCCAGGAGAGTCCAAGTGTTATGATTCTCAGAAGCCTTCCCATCTCGCCGAAAGTTTCGAGCCCAGCCTGAAGGGTTGCTCAGCCCTGTCTGTTACTCCAGACAGTGGCACTTTGGAGATTTTGCCGTGTCCACACCAAAACTTGGCCACAGCCCAGGCATCCCCCAGCAGGAGATGAGTACCTAGACGGTACGGTGGTCCTTCCAGACCGTGGCATAGTTCTCAGCAATAAGAGGGATCACACGACTGACACCCCAACAATAGGAGGCATCTCAAGAGCGTTGCAGCGAGTGGAAAGGCGTCACGGGCACAGAAGGGCACACACGCATTCATATGGAGTGCTAGACGAGGCAACGTGGATCTGAGGCAATGAAGACGATGGTCCCCCTCGGGAATCGTGGAGGGCACAGGGGGCTACCTGGGGTGACAGCAATGTTCTCCATCTCGGCAGAACTCACTGTACACAGTGTGTGCATCTGTCGAAACTCAGCCGGTGTCCCCATTACATTTGCACATTTCACTGTTGGTAAATTCTGCCTAAAAAAACCCTGACCAAAAAACAAACAAACAAAAACAAACAAACAAAAAAAAACCCGAAAAAACCCCACCCACCAAAAAACCAAAAACCAAAAAAACCAAAAAAAAACCCAAACCCAAACCAAATATCGACCTCTAGCTAATGACGAGCGTGTTGAGCGGTGAAGTTGTCTGTCACTGACTTAGAAATGTCTTAAAAACAGCAAGATGGATTGGTGGCTGGCGAGGGGGACGAGGGGGACGGGCAGCTGTCCCAGAAAGCTAACGGAGCAAACACAGACAGCGAGCATATGGGCGCTCTCAGCCCCATTCTCGCGGATCTTCTTTATGTTGGAAATGTTCATAATAAAATGTTGGAGGGGAGAGAAGAATAAAGAGAGCCTCGCAGTGCCCCGGCCTGCCCGGCACGGCTCCTTCGGGGCTGTTTCGGGTCACCGTAGCAGCGCCATCTGCTTCCTACGGAGCTCAAACCTGATTTAGTCCCAACTTATTAACTTAAAGCCCATTAGAATCTTCCCATCCACCAGTACTCGCAGCCAAGAGCCTGGGGCCTGTCCAGGACACAGCCGGGGTGGGGGGGAGGGGAGAGAAGGAGCCCCCCCAGGGCGGAGGGAGGGATGCTGCGTGGGCTGCTGTCCATGGACGTGCCTGGCGGGGCCGGGCTCAGCAGATCGGGGAGGGACGGGGGTCTTTGCTCCTCCATGTCCACCTGGCGAAGATGACTTCGCTGAAGTCATCTCCTCTAATTCTTGCATAGACCGGGGTGCCCCCTGGGCCCCCTTTTAGAGGTGGAGAAGCCAGCAGGTGAGTGGCGAGGTGGGGCTCCCGCCGGGGAAGGAGGCTCTTGGCCACATATGTACCGCGTTTCATGCTCACAGTGGCCCCAGGACACGGGATTACGGAGGCACCCGAGGCCCCAGGGACCACAGCGGCAAAACCTATTTCTGACCGAGGACAGAAAGGCCCCTGGAGTTGCCCAGGCGCCTGCCCCAGAGAGGAGAAGGCCCTTGGCTGTCGTCCCCCGGCGAGGACACAGAGCCAGCCCAGCACACCGCCCCTGTCTCTGTGCAAGGACGGCGACGTCAGGCTTGGGAGAAGAGGAGACCCAGCCATCTGGGCAAAAAAGGCAAATCAAATAAACAAGCAAAGCCCATAATTCTCTCCTGAGAGGGCAGAGACACCCATGCAGTGCTGAGTGGGGTGGGATGGGGGGAGGGGGGTGGACACATAGAGACAGCAGCCAGGGGCCAGGCTCTGCTCAGATTCTCACCGCGACTCTGGGAGGGGAAGCTAGGACAGAGCAGGGAGGCTCCTGTCACACAGCCAAGCCAGGTTGACACACGTCCCTCCTCGGCCACCCCTGTCTGTCCTGTGGGTTATGCCATGCCCGGGACCCCTACACCCCAGGCCTGGAGCTCAAAGGGGTAGCATCCCCTGACCAGGCTCGAGGACCGGAGCCCCCAAGCCATAAGTGGGCTCCCAGGTCTCCACCCCTCAGGATACCCCAGGTCGGCCAGCGGGCTGCGATGAAGGCTCCCGGGGCTGCCACCGCTGGAGGCAGGCCAGGGTGACAGAAACTGCCTGGCCTGGCTCCCAGAGCATTGAGCAGGGAGAGCTCTTCATTATGGCTGCCGTGGGTGAGGTGGGGGTGGGGGTGGGGGAAGCTTGAGGACCCTGGGACCTGCGGGGAGCCCTGACGCCACCCTCCCTGCCGGGTCCAAACCTTTGGCTCCCCTTTCCACCTGGCCCATGCACCACCTCCCTGTCACCCCAGCCACACCCAGTCTTCCTGTGGCTTCCCCCTCCCCCCACAGGGAGGCGACTCCTTCCCGAGCTTTACTCACAGAGTTCCCTCTACCTGGAGGGCGCATTTGTCATCACGAGCTCCCCTCTACCCCATCAATATCCGTTTGTCTGCAAAGGCTGTGGGCCACTGTCCCCTCCTCCAGGGATCCTCCCCTGACTTTGGTGAGGTAGGGATGACCCGGAGCTCTCACTGGGTATCCAGCATCATCGAACCCTTGCTGAGATGACGGCCTGATTTACAGGTGGGGATGAGGCCCAGAGAGGTGAAGGCATTTGGCCAGCATCACACAGCTAAGCTGCTCTCTGTGTCTCGGCACAGGGCTGGACCTTGGTGGGAGGGGGGCGCTCCAGAAGTGAAAGGGGCTGTTCACAAGTGGGCTCTTGTCCATGGGGGGCGGGGAGGGCAGAGTGACACCAGCCTGTTCGCAGAGCCCCTACACGCTGTCTCGCGTCCCGCTGCTCTCACGCCCATTTCACAGATGAGAGAAGGATGCCAGGGAGCCCCAGAGGCTGGCCCGGGCTTTCCCAGCCGGCCTCGGCAGAAGGGGCGGAAGCAGGGCTGGAGCCCGCGCCTGTCTGCGCCTCGAGCCGGTACCCCGCTTGCCGACGGGGCTCCGGGCCACACCCGCGCCACACCTGGGCCTTACCTGGGACTTGCTGTGCTCCGCTTGAGGGCTCTCCGGTGGACTCGGAATTTGCTGGTCGGGCACGCTGTTCGCGGGAGCCTTTGTACTCTCTATTTACAAGAGGAGGCTTGTGAGCAAATTAGCAGGGTAACCAGGGAAAATGTTTGGCTTCCGTGGGTGGGAATTGGAGCCATCTGTTCCCAAGCGCCGAGAAAACACTGGAGCAGTCCAGGGGGGCCGCGGGGGAGGGCTCCCTAGAGCCTGCAGGCTGTGTGTCCCAGGGCGGGGAGGTCACCCTCTCTGGACCTCACTACCTGCCCTCTGTAGAGCCGATGGGGACTGCACAGCTGCCACAACCTCAGAAGACGGCCCACCCGCCTCCCCTCTCTGCCCGCACTCCCCCACCCCCTGTGGTGTAGACGCGGCCCCTCCCAGGCAGAGGAAACACAGGAAGCTGACAGCGAGGACAGCTCGGGCCTTCCCAGCACCAGCTTCTGGGGTTTTATCTACCATTGGATTCGTTTTGTTCCCAGGCTGAAAATAGCTTTATTGTTTCCTCTGACTATAAAGATGGTAATTCACCAACCCAGGCAGGTCAGCCGAGTGAGAGGCGCTGCTCCTTGGATGGAGGACAACTGTTGAGGGGGCTACGGGTCTAGACGTTTCCGTGAGCTGCTTGCCACGTCTGGGGGCCTCGTGTGCAGTGAGATCACCGACCGGGAGACGGCAGAGAGAGACAGAGGGGGGCCACCCCACCCAGGACCCTTTGGTTCCTCATCAAGGTCCCTGGAGACTGTCCCCCCGGCACCTTGTCCTTTCCTCCACTCGGGTGAGCAGAAAGCTTGAGTTTGAGCCTCGTCATCAGACGAATCTGAGTCCAGCCCGGGGCCTTCTGCCTCCTAGCCGTGGGACCGCTGAGCAGGGCTCACTTGCCTCATTGGCCAGAGGAGGTCCTGACAGTGGCTGCATCACAGGATCGTTGCTAATGACGTGAATAACACGTTCCGACCATCGAGCCCGCTGGCACTGAGGTCAGTGCACGGCAGCCGCGAGCCACGCTCGGCAGGATCAACAGTAAAGTGCCCGGGGCGTCTTGCCAGGCATGACTCTAGATGCTCTGGGCTCTGTGCCCGGCGTGCAGGGTTTCACGGTGAGGCTGGACCGCCCAGCCCGAGGTCCGTGCAGGTGGTGGCTCTCTGCAGGCCGCCCGGTGCAAGGAACAGCTCAGCCTGCAGATGCACGTGGAAGAACAGGTGACGTGCCTTGTTGGGCGGTGGGGGGTGCTTTTCGTCCCACGGTTCCAGAACATCCAGGCAATCCGGTGGGGGGATTAGCAGCCCGGGCAGGCCTGAGCAGGAACCCCTGCGGGGCAGGGCAGGAGAGGAGCAGGGGCCCCCAGAACACTTAGGGCGTGCGGGCCTGGGTGCTGGGGGCCGATGCAGGAGGGGTCTCCACCAGCGACAGGGATCCTCAGCCTGCCCACAACCAGAGCGTCGGGGTCTGCAGGTGTGTTCGGCACCTGGAGGTCAAGCTGTCCTCCAGGCTGGGAAGGGGGCTGGATGGGGCCCTTGGGGGGCGGTGGGCACAGTACCCATGTCCCTGCACCCTGTGGGATTTAGTGAGGGAACATTCTAGATGCTTCAGCTCTGCCTTCTCAGCTCCCCCAGATCCTGCCAAAGGGACGCTGCCAAGTGTCCCCACACTGGTTCCCTATCTGAGCAGTCCCGAGCCCCCTACTGGGGCTCTGCGGGGACGTTTTCCCTGATGACAGGCTACGTGGCTGACGTGCAGCCCCGGAATGAGGGTGACCAAGGGGCGTGCAGGCGTGGAGTGTGAGGATAGAACTTGGCCTCGAAGGCTGGGGTGTCCATACTCCTGCACGTGTGACGTTTCACCGGGAGCAACGGGGCTGGCAGGGGTGGAGAAGAAGGGAGGTAGTGGACTGGGGTTGGCTAAGATGGGGGACGAGAAGTCAGAGGTCGGCAGTGGCATTGCCTACCACCCCCCAACCCCGTGTCCTGGAAGGGAGCCCGGTTCACGCCAGGTTGTTAGAGGGTGTGAGACAGAACACATTTGTTCAACATGTTTGCTTGATTTATACCCACACGGGGGGCAGGGTGTGTGTGTGTGTGTGTCTTCTGTTTGACCTTTGACCCAGTCCCTGCAAATTCAGGGACAGGCCTGAGCCCACGTTCCAGATGGGATACCTTTGTTCACGTGGTTGGATCCCCTCTCAGAAGCCTTCCTGAGCTGTTAGATGCCGCCAATGCCTGTGGTCGTTGTAATCAATCAAGGGCTGTGGGGTTAGGAGGCGGGGCGGTCCGGAGGCCCAGAGTATTTGCTGTGGGGTCTCCTGCCTGTTCTCCAGGGGCGGGCCGACACTCAGAAGAAACGCAGCGCTGCTGGAAGGCAGCTCTTTTGTCCCTGGAAGGAGCTTAGCTTGGCTGCATTTTCCTAATCCCCTTGGAGGATTAAAGAAATTCAGTCCTTGTCCCTTGATAATGCCATTTAAGGATTTACAGATCTCAGACTCTCCCCAGAGAAAGCCCAGACGACTTTGTTCTCCGCGTGCTGGGTGACCTTGATCTGGGGCTCTGCTCCTCCTCCTGTAAAGGAAAGAGGTTGGCAGTGGTCAGTGGCCCCTGGAATGTCCGGTGTCTAAGGGGGTGGACTGTGGTTGCCGCAGTTAGTGCTGGTTCGAAAAGCTTCCTCATGCCACCCCACCCCCCAGCCCCTGTGGGGGAGGTAGGGCTGTCGGGCACGAGGCAGAAGGCCAGTCTCAGGACAGCATCCATGGGAACACAGCGGTTGGTCAGGCATGGGCGCATGGCTTGTGCACGGCCCCCCAGAGCCTTCCTCAGAACTGTGGCTGGATTGAGCTCGTGGGCTTCCCCTGTGGGGTCTCCTGTCTTGGGAAGCTAATATCAAGCTGTCCACTATGTGCCAAGCACTGACATGCAGAAGGTGAAGTTCAGGATGACAAGCAAAGGAGAGAGAGGCAAAGCCCTGGCCATGCTGTGACCCTGGATCTAGCCTTACCTGATACCTACTCTATGCGCCAGTAAATTCCCTTTCTGGTAGAAAGCTGTTCCAGCTGGTGTTCCTGCTGCTTGGGATTGGAGGAGATGGGGATGTGCCTAATGCCAGGAGGAGGAACACTTGGATTTCATCAGATCCTCAGTGAGGCCCCCGCTTCCTCCCAAAGACCAAGAAGCCTCCAGGGAGATTTCTTCCAGCTCTGGAGGCCCACACATCTCAGCAGCACTGATAGGATAGCCATGGTGGGTTCATCATCAGACTACACAGAATGTCTTCCTGTGTTTGCCTTTCGGCTCCCTCCAGTCTGCTCTGTGCCCAGAGAGGCTGACCCGTAGGTGCCACACCAGCGGGGTCCCTCCCTCGGCTCCTTGTTGGGTTTGGTCAGTGGAAGTCCCCAACGAGAGACTAGAGAGAGGGAGGAGGGTGGGCTCAGGGCATGTCTTCGCTGATTCCCGTCTGGGGACCTCGGCTGGCGGCTTCTCTGGTCCCGGTATGGCCTCCCAGGGCCCCTCTCTGCGTGACCCTCTCCTTCCAGGCTCCAGTATCTGACGCTTCCCTGACTCCCTAGGTTTGGGGGCAGCTGCTCGGGTCTCTGTCCCTGCTCTTGGAGACGAATCGTCCTGGAATTATCCCAATCTGAGTGTGCCATCTGTTCTCTCTGGGGGTCCGGGTGACACGCAAGCTGTGAACACCACACAAGATTGGTTGAAACGTGGCGGCTCTGGATGGAGCAGCAAGGGGGGCGGCAGGGGTCAAGGGGCCAGTAACGGGCCCACGGTAGTTCTCGCACGAGCCACGTGGCTCTGGCACTCTGCTTCCCCATGTGAGGGACCAAGACTCCCCAGACAGCCGGGCTCCAGAAGGCGCATCGTGGGCTCACAAGCTGGCGTCTCATATCATTTACCAACCATCAAATGGTCACAACAGCGCTGGACGTGATGACACGCAGTGACGGTGACGTGAGGGAAGAGCCCCGCCCAGCCCTTGCTGGGGGGAGCATGACATGCTGTGGCCATTTTGGAAAGTGGGGTGCTGGCTCAGTGATCTAGTGAAGCCTCCCCAAAACCGAGGCTGAGGCAACGGCAGCCACTCATTCTGCTCACGGATCTGGAAGCGAACTGGGCTCAGCCGGGCAGTTCTCACTCTGCGTCTCAAGTGCGGTCTGTCCCATGCTGAAGGTGGCTTTTCCCCTCGTGGGTCTGCTTCCTGGGCCACGGCTCAAAGTGCGGGGGATGGAGCTGCCGTGGCTTCCTCGCTACACCGCTCCCCTCTATATGGTGGCCTCACACGTGGTGGCACGTCGTGGCTTTAATTGTGGCCACTAAAAGTACGCCTAAGTCCTAAGCCCCAGTGCCGGTGAACGTGACCTTGTTTGGAAATAGGGTCTCCGCACAGGTTAAGAGGAGGGCCGGATGGATTGACGTGGGCCCTATTCCAATGTCCAGTGTCCTCAGAAGCAGAGGGAGATGCAGCTACAAGCAAAGGAAAGCCCAGGATCACCGGCTTTCAGCGGGAGCTGGGAGGGAGCCCGGAGCAGACCCGCCTCTGGCCCCAGCAAGATGCCGCAGGGATGGTCTCTCTCGAGGCCTCTCTCCTTGGCATGTAGGTGGCCGTCTTCTCCCATGTCCCCACGTGGCTGTCCCTCTATGCTTGTCTGTGCCCTGAAATCCTCCTCTTCTAAGGACACTAGTCCCGCTGCATTAGGGGCCCCCCTTGGGACCTCATTTTACCTTAATCCCCCTTTAAACACCTTGTCTCCGAAGACACATTTTGAGATCCTGCGGGTTTTGGAATGCATCATTAATTTGGGGGTCGCAGTCCAGCCCACAGGATGCTCTGAGTCGTCGGTGTGTGGTACGTGTTGCAGAAGCCACAGGGGCCGGGTCCACAGCAACTCTGGGCTCCCGAGCGCCTTTCCCGAGAGACCCGGTCACTGCGGCCTGTTCTGTCCACGGTGGGTTTGCAGACGCCCTCTGACCCTCGCTGAGGGAGGCGTGGGCTGGGAGGAGAGGTGAAGGTGAGAAAGAAAAGAGGGAGATGGAAAGTGACTGGAAATCAAGGTTCGAGCCCGTGAGCCCGTGAAACGTTGCACACACTGTGATGTTCGGGGGAATGTGCGTCGCTTTGTGAAGTCTGAGTGAGACCCGTGTAATAAATATTCATGGGGACAAAGAACGCCGCCCTTAGCCAAAGGTTCGCCTCTGGGCTCTTGAACATCTGTCCACGGAGCCTGGGGACACGGAGGATTCGGACGTGTTGACGACCACACACCCTAAGGCATCACGGTCTCCAGCCCCCTGGCCTCCAACATGTCACAGGGATGAAGGACCAGGCCTGCCTGGAAATCCCTTCCCTCTTTGCAAAGGCCTATCCTCAGTGGGGCTCAGACGTGGAGAGCTCTTGGCCTCTGGGGTTTGTGGCTTCACACCCACCCCAGACCTAATTGTCCCGTTGTGGCCAGAGGCTGTGAGGGGCCCAATGGTGTCCCCATCTCAGTTTTCCTGGGCTTTTAAGGGATTTTTAATAATTGATGGTATGACTGCCTTCCGAGCCACTGGGAGCTGAGGGGGGCTCTGGATTTTTCCATGTCCCTGCATGGGGGAGGCAGCCTCCCTGACCGGGGGGCTCGGGCCAGGGGAGGCAGGGCCTCGGAAGCACTGGAACCGGGGACCGGCCTGCAGGGAGGTCCTTTGCCTGGTCACTCACGGCTCTCCACCCCCATCTCCCAGGAGGGCCTGACCCTCCTCTCTCCATCCCAGCGGGAGAGGCCCAGGGCAGAGTCCTGGTCGACCCGGTGTGGGTCCCGTGGCCACCCAGTGGTTGACGGGAAGCAGTCGGACGGCCCCGTGGCTGGGGGAGCTCATCCCAAGAAGGGGGTACTGTTCCCAGACAACATTCATAGTGATGAGGGTCACACTACAGCATCTAGAATATTCATTGGGAGGAGAAAGCCAGAAATTGAGGGAGAAAAAGTGTCGATGAGTTAAGTGGGAACCAGCCCTTCTATTCTGGTCCCTTTGATCCTTATCGGTGTTGTGAGGTGCTGTCAACTCCATGACGACAGGGCACCTGCGCTTTGAAGCTGCAAATGATTTTTGTAAGCAACCAAGTTTGTATTTTTATCCCCTACAAACCCTCCCAACGACGGCTTTCTCAGGGGCGGTGGTCAGGGCACGGAAGGCTCTAGAGGGCTGTGCTGCCTGCAGGGCTGGGGACGCTCGGTGGGGGTGGGTAGCTTCTGATTCTGTCCTGTGACTTCATCGTGCTGCTGGGCTGGGCACGGTGCGGCTCAGCTGGTGCCCGGGGCCCCTCCCCCTCAGCTGAGACAGCCCGTGTCCTTTGCCTCCTCAAGGACATTTACAGGCTCTGAGTGTCTTCCCTCAGCCTGTGTTTCACTGGAAACCACAACCTGGAGCTCGAGAGGCCACACACAGTGACACAGACACACACACACACTCAGCAGACATCCAGACATGAACACACGTGCACACGCACGCACGCACGCACGCACACACACACACACACACTGACACGCACAGACCCTCTCCGCAGACCAGTCTCTCCATGCCGGTGCCAAGGTCGGCCTGGATTTGAATCTTACTCTGCTGTGTGTCTTTGGTCACTCTTCTCAACCTCCCTGAGCCTCAGGTTTCTTATAAAATGGGGAGACCCGTGCAGTGCTGATGCAAAGAACATGCATGTTTGGGAAGGCGCCCGTGCAGAGCCTGGTGCGCGGCGGTCCAGTGGCCAGAGGCCCAGGGCCACAGCAGGCCAGTGCTCTCCAGCCTCAGGGCGGCTTGGGCTGAGGCTCCCCACTGTTCTTGGGTGGGACTCGGGCTCCCTCCAGGGGTACAACTTGGGGCCTTGCCAGCTTCTGGAGCCTGGTCTCCTCCCTCCCTGTCCCTCATGCTCCCCAGTTTGCCCCCAACACACCAGAAATCTGCGTCTTGGGCCTTTGCACAGTCTGGTCCCCACCCCCCGACCACCTGCTTACTCACCCCTTTGTGGGTCATCAAAGCCCCATCACCAGCAGCTCCCCAGGGCAGTCATTCCTGACGCCACCTGCTACCCTCGCTGTGGGGCCCTAAGATCAGGGGCACACATTTTGTCTGTCTTCCTGAGAAACTGCCAGCTCCAGAGGACAGAGGCTAGTCCGACACCGTGTGTGGCACGTGGCAGGACGACCGCATTGTCAGGTTGGGACCAAGTGGGTCTAGAGGCTCAGCGCCCCGAGAAGCTCTGGCCGGCATCGATGCAGGCGTGGCCTGGGAGCAGCAGCTCCTGGCTCTTGGGGACTCCACCCCAAACAACCCCAGAGCCCCGCCTGCATGTCCCAGTGCCCGTGTGTCCCCGCGGCCTCCTCTGCCGCAGGAGTCCTTGCTGACAACCGCACTCCGCCGGGTGTGCCCCAGAACTTTGGAGCGCCCCAGCTCTGGCAGGAGGCCCCGGGAGGCCCCGCACGGCGTGGTCACACGCTCTCCATGCTGGCCGCCAGACCCAGGTCTGATGGTGACCGTCACCCCCCGCAGGCCAAACCTCAGTCTCTGGAGCCCCACCTCCTTCCTGCGCCCCCAGACTGGAGGGCTTGCCAGTCTGGATGGGGGCCGAGGCATTAAGGGCAGGGGTGGCCAATCTGGCCTCGAGATGAAGAAATTTAGCAGATTGGGACCAGGGTAAAAACCAAACCAGTAAGCCCAATGTAACCTGGTGCCGTCCCTTTGGAAGAGAGTTCGGCGGTTTCTAAATAAACTCCGCCTCTTTCTTCCATATGATCAGGGGTTGGACCCCATGCTCCAAGCCCCCTTGAGCTCCCACGGGAGCGAAAAGCTCATGTCCCCATGAAAACCTCTGCATGGATGCCTACGGCAGCTTTATCCACAACTCTGCAAACTAGGAGGCAGCCAAGACGTCCGGCACAAGGTGATGGGGAACGTGTGGTCCATCCAGACGGGAACAGTGTTCTACAACGGGTTCACGTTCATACTACAGAGGAAGGAGCCATCCAGGCGTGAGAAGACAAGGAGGAACCTTAAAGGCATATACTTAGGTGAAAGAAACCAGACCAAAAATGCGTGGACTCCAGGATCCCAACTCTATGACGTTCGGGAAAACGCGAAACGTGGTGGATCCGTGGTTGCTGTGCGGGCGGGTGGTGGTTGGGGGCTGAGGGGCACGGAGGACTGCAGGGCTGTAAACCTTCTCTGTGGGATGCTATAATGACGGCCGTGTGTCATCACATGTGTGCCCAAACCCACAGACCGTATGACCAAGAGCAAACCTGACTGTGAATTACGGACCTTTATGTTGTGTCCACACGGGCTCATGGATTGTAACGAAACGCGCCATCCCGGTGCAGGATGTCGAGGGAGGCGGTGCGGGTGGGGAGGTGGGCAGGGGGATGCGGGAAGCCTCTGGATCTCCCTCCTGATTTGGCTGTGAACGTGCAGCCTCTCTGGGCTGGCGATCCCCACAGGCCATTGTGGGGGACAGAGCTGCAGCTGCTGAGCCATGGGGCTGAGCATCCACTCTCTCCCAGGTCGTACCTCCCTCCTGCCTGCTGTCAAGAGGCCTCAGACCTCTGCTGGCACCTGGGGAGTCCCTTGGAAGCCAGTAGTGCCCAGAACGAGAGCGTTTTAATAAACGGAAGAGTCTGGATAGAAACCAGGTGCTGAGAGTGGCGGGTGAGTTTGTCTGACGCTGTGTTCAGAGTGAGCAGAGCCAATAAACCCAACCCTGAGGCCAGAATCCAGCCTCTCCCTGACCCCCCATTCCAGGCAGTGTGACCTCCCAGGGCCTGCCCCCCCAGCACGGGAAGCTGGCTCCCATGGGGACTTGGAGGCTGAGTGTTCAACCTTCAGAAATGAGGCAAGCCACTATGAAGAACTATATTACATCAACATATGATTAAATAATTCTCAATGTCAAATACTAGTTTGGGAGGACACCGTCAGGAGGAGATGTCATTTGGGGGTGCCTGGGGAGCTCAGTCGGGTGAGCATCTGTCTTTGGGCCTGGGTCATGATCCCGGGGTCCTATGATCAAGCCCCCATCGGGCTCCCTGCTCGCGGGGTCTGCTTCTCCCTCTCCCTCTGCCCCTGCTTGTACTCATTCTCTCACTTGCTCTCTCAAATTAAAAAAAAGAGAGAGAGAGAGAGATGCCCTTTGGGGGTTTCACACAGTTGTTTGTGGGCTCGCCCACCAGGGGGGCCTCTCTAGGCCAGCTGTCTCCTCCTGGCAGCCTCAGGCCTGTGAGGACTCTGGGGGAGCCCGGGGTGGGGGGGGGTGGCCCTTGGCTTCCCTCACACAGTTTCCAGTTACTCAGGCAGAAATGCTGGAGCGGAAGTTATTTCTTCTGAGATTTCAGAGGCAGTGAGAAATGTCACCTTCCAGGGGGCCCCCTAGAGGAAGGTGGGGAGGGAATGGGCGTCTCAGGTCCGGGAGGCCTATCTGGAGCTGGGTGATGGGGTCCTGGCACGGCTCATGGGAGGGGGTGGCTGTTCGGGCCCTGGGCACCTGGGGGGGACACCCCACAGCCTCTCCTGGGCGGCTCCCACAAGGAGGACCCAGGAAATCGTCCTCTGAACACGTGGGACTCGATGACATCTATAGGCTCCCAGAGGGAAGGCCTCCCAGCTGGGCGAGTGTGAGGTTTCCCGGTGAAGGGCTCTTACAGACTCTCAAGAGGTCCCTGACCTCAAGGAGAGGCTCTTGAGCTCTGTCTCGGAGGGAGAAAATGAACACGTGCTGTGTGCTGGGGAACGGCCTCTGCCTTCGGAGTCCACTCGGGGGCACGTGGCCCAGGAACACGGAGGTCAGTGGCCTGGTCCCAGCTTTGCCGCCACCCGCCCAGGGGAGTGGCAAGAGGTTCCCGGGACCTAGTCTGAGCCCAGACCCGCTCATTCGGCGTGTGTGCATCTCAGCCTGCCGCAGGAGCAAGGCTGGCTGCTGTCCCTTCTTCCCCATCACAGACTCTGAAAATCCGGCGTCCTGTGTTACCCCAGTATGTCAGGTTATACGTCTAAGAGAGGGCACTTCTGCAAACCATCCCCGCGGTACTGTTACCGCACTGAGGAAGAGGGAACGATGTCTCCTTAACATTGCCACGGACCATCAGTGCTCGTGTTCCCCCAAATGCTTCGTAAATCTTCCCACTCTTCATTTTGAAAAGAGTCAGTCTTATAAAGGGGTCGGAAGGTCTGTAAAAGGAACACCAACAGACCCTCTGCATTTGCTCAGATGGTCATCTATCCTTACTGATGTCCAAAGTTTCATCCGTAGGCACACGAACATAATTTTCACATCCCACACAAGCCATTATTACTGTTTTTGTTTTTTTGTTATGGGTCTGTAGGTCTTTGGGCACCTGGGTGAAGCATCTGCCTTCGGCTCAGGTCATGATCTCTGGGTCCTGGGATTGAGCCCCACGTGGGGCTCCTGGCTCAGCGGGGAGTCTGCTTCTCCCTCTGCCTCTCCCCCTGCCCTTCCTCCTCCTCTCTGTATCTCTCTGTCTCAAATGAATAAATAAATTTTTTTTAAAGATTTAAAAAGATTTTTTAAAGATTTAAAAAAATTTTTTTAAAGCATGGAGCCTGCTTCTCCATGCTGAGCAGAGAGCCCAATGCAGGGCTTGATCCCAGGACCCTGAGATCATGACCTGAGCCAAAGGCAGAGGCTTAACACACTGAGCCACCCAGGCGCCCCAGAATAAATAAAATCTTAAAAAAAAATCCGTATGTCTTTATATTCATCAAAAGAATCATCAATGTCTTTGCTCATCACTGTTGTTTTTTCCCTCCCAAAACAGGATACAGCTTTTCTCTTACTCTTGTTTCTTTTTCTTTGCTCTGGGAAAACGGCTTCATTCACTACATAAGTGTTACCTGAGTCGCTCCCTGTGTAGACTGGTCATTTCATTAAGCGTACTCTTCGCGTCGTAGACCTCTGCTACCGTGTGGCTCGATCTCTTGTTGCCCGCTCTCACTGCTGTGTTTTTCTCACTATTACCAGCGCAGAAGACTTGACCTGTGTGGTTTCATGACCAGACACCTGACTGAGCATTCTTCTGTGATCGGACACACTCTCATGGGTTTTCTTGGGCTTTCCAGAGAGACGATCATATTATTTGCAGACGATGAAAATTCACCTCCTCCTTTCCACTATATTTTATTCTGCTTTTAATTGGGGTAAAATATATTTCCTATTTTAGCCATTTTTAAAAAGATTTTATTTATTTATTTGACAGACAGAGATCACAAGTAGGCAGAGAGGCAGGCAGAGAGAGAGGGGGAAGCAGGCTCCCTGCTGAGCAGAGAGCCCAATGTGGGGCTCGATCCCAGGACCCTGAGATCATGACCTGAGCCGAAGGCAGAGGCTTAACCCAGGTGCCCCTATTTTAGCCATTTTTAAGCATAGAGTTCAGAGGCGTTCAGTACATGCGTGTTGTGTGACCTTCACCACTAATTCCGGAACCTTCCATCATCATTCCAGACAGAAAGTCTGTCCCTGTTCCCCGAGCCTTCCCCACACTGCCGCTGCCACCCCGGGCACAAGGCACGGGTCCCGGGTCTTCCTCAGGGCTCGTGGCCGGGGCTGTCCTGTCCCTTTTCAGCAGAGTTGCCTTTCGAGTTTCTCACCCTGAGAATTTCCCCTTTTTTCTTTGGAGCCCTGTTAGGCGTTTGCGTTTCTAGCTGGAGTGGGGGTGCTTCTGCGTCCACCAGGTTCGTTCCCGTTGCTAGAACCCTCCACGTTTCCCTACCAGCCCACACAGACTTCCATGGCAGGCTTTCCATTTCTGGAGCAGAAACCACGACGCCTGCCTGCCTGCCTCCCCCGTGGGCTCTCCGGCATCTCCTCTCAAAAGGGAATGCTCTGTCTAGTCCATGATCGGCTGAAGCACAGTCAGGCGAACGCAGCGACGAGCGGAGGGCTGAGCATTTTTAAGTGACAGCTGGGGAATGACATCTTCTCTTCACAGGCCGGTTTCTTTACCAGGTTTTATTTTAAGCTCCTTGGAGCATGTGTGTTGCTATTGCGAACCTTTGCTCAGAGCTCTCTGGCAGCCAAGCTCTCCCCCAGCTTATGCAAATAGAACCCCCCAGAAGGCAGCCCCCACGCGATGGCACAGAGCTCTGGGTTCTCAATCAGCGGAGCCGTCAAGCCCGCCTCTCCACGGCCCAGGGATCTGAATTCCGCTTTCCAGCCGTGGATGTGGGGTGGCTCTTTGGACGTGGGGGGTGGGGGGGGACGGGTGTGCTCCTTTTTTCTGTTGTAAAGACACATGTGTGAACTAGATGTTCAGTGTCCCATGGGGCGGGAAGACACGCACGGACCTGAGTCTGCACAGGCTGCGAGGGGAAGTGAAAACTGGTCCGATCTTGGAGCGGTCTCTAAGCACGGAGGTCATCACCTCTCCCGTTCTGCGGGAGCGGTGGCTCCCCGCCCTCACGCCTGCCCCGACCCTCTGACCTCTTTTGGCCGGGACAATGAGGTCAAGGGAACAGTGTACCAGGTTTTGTTTGTTCTAAAGAGACCTGGCAGACGCCGGACCACCAGCAAGCCACCATGCAACCAGAAAGCCCAGGCAGCCCCGAGGGGACAGAGGGGCCTGGGCGCCCCAGAGCGATTCCAGCCAAGTGAGCTGAGAAGCCTTCTGGGGAGCAGCGGGGTCCAGCCCGACGGCAGAATGGAGACCGACAACGAACCGTCTTGAGCAGAGTTTTGGGTGATCGGCTGTGCGCGAGGACGTTTGTTATGCTGTAACTATCTTGCACAAGGTAACTTGTCCCCCCGGCAACCCCACTCCTGGGTAAGAAAGAGCCCTGCAGGCATGTCCCAGGACACGCGGGTACAGGGATGTGGGCAGAAACCCTGTTCGTCACAGCCCTGAACAGGAGATAAGCCACACGGCCAGCCCCAGGAGGAGGTGCAAAGGAGTGACCTCCCTTGCACGGAGAGCGACTCGGCCACGAGGACACGCGGGGATTTCCTGAAAACCCAGGAGGAAAATGTATGTACGTGTCCTATTCTAAATATATCCTCAGGGATTCTGCAAATCCCAACAGAAAGCCTTTGCATTCCTTCCATCCACTCACGGATCTGTGTAGCTGTGGATCATAAGTGAAATGCGCTGTATTTGAGGGGGATGAAGGCTGCGAGCGGAGCCCCCCGAGAGGAGGCCGTGAGCGTGGCCGGGGCACTCAGAAAGTGGAAACATCCTGCTGGGCCTGCGGAGGGATTAGAGGGGAGACCCAGCCCACGGGCCCCTTCAGGCAACCACAAGTACTGAGGACCCGCGGGCCTTCGGGGCCACCAAAAAGGTGGCAGAGGAGGTTGCCTGCTCGGCCCCACGTCCAAGCACCCATGAGAACCTGGAAGAGGGTCCTGGTGGCCGGGACACTGTCCATACTAAGCATCTGTGTTTATCATTGGATAACCATTACCCCGGTTTCTGTTTGAACAAGGAGGGGCTGGGCTGTGCCTCACGCTGGGGGACCCCCTTACTCTCCACTCCTCCCTGGGCAGGAGGTAGTACTGGCCACCAGGCCCCCGTGTCCTAGGCCTGGGGAACGGGGCCTCTGGCCCGCACAGTCCAGCAGCTCAGAGATAGAGGAAGACAGCCCGGCACCCGTCCCCGTGGAGTGGCAGCTCCTATCCGGTGGCCGCTGTGGAGCGGGGGTCTGCCCACCCCCCGGAGGGAGGAGGGAAGGGACCGACAGCGTCATCACGGGAGGGTGGCATCTCGGGCTGATGTAGGACAGTCGTCCACACCTCAGGAAAACCTTACCTTGAGGGCTTCCGAAAACGAGTCTCTCACTGGAGTGTAATTACAATCCAGAACAAGAGGTTTCAAGTTTTAAATAGATTTGCCATGTTTATGTAAAAGGAGCCCAGCAACCGAGGGCCCCTCCCACCAGACTGACCTGGGAGGTCCGAACCCACGGAGCACAACAGGGAAGCTACACTGAGGTTCAAGACCAGGAAACTGACAGTGACCTGTTCCTACCTCTCACGACCCTGCAGATGGAGGGGACTTGAGGGAAGGTGCCCTTGGAAAGCACGGCCAGCAGTGACAGAGCCCTGTGTGACCTGACCCCGTGACCTCCCAAACCCCTGCCCCCCTGAAGAGCCTTGCTAGGGGCCATGCCAACGTGCCTGCCCCTTCCTCTCTGGGAGGTCATGCGCAGAGCAAGCCCGGCCCCGGGGGGAGCCAGGGACTCGGGGCAGCTGGGCCGTCATGGAAATGGGAGCAAGCGCTCACTGTAAACGTCGTCAGTCTCCAGGACCACAGCCACCGCGGTGATGACAAAGGCGGTAGGGAGAAACTGGTAAGGGATTCACTGATTATACTTAAAGGCTTGCTTTAGGGCTGGTGCTAGGATTGGAACCAGAGTCCCCAGGGCATCATCTCGAAAAGGGGTCGGACTTGAGAATGCTCTCCGTTTACTAAGCACAGTGCCTTCTGGCTTCAGGTGCCTCGTGCCCTGCAGAACTGGCCCCTTATGGACACAGCCCAGCGTGTTCGATGTCGCCAATCCCCGGCTCAGCATTCCTGCCCCTGCGGACTTGCCTGGACCTGCTCGTGTCCGGGTCTGGCAGACTCCCAGCTAGCTCAGGGAAGGTCAAACGAGGGCAGCCGGGGGGACCTCCTCCAGAGACGTTAGAGGGTGGCAGAAAGCCCCACTGCTCCGCTTTCCCCGCCACTCTGCCTCCCGCTCCCTGGAAATGCTGTCTGGCCGCTGCAAGGAAACGCAAGTCCATCTTCATGCTCGTCCACCAAAAAGAGATACAGCAGGAAAAACAAAACCACAAATGCCCTCTGTAGAAAATGGGAGCCAAAACGAGCCCATGGCAAGACAGAAGGAGCCTTGCGTGTTTCCCTGAAAAACTGGCTGGTGCGTCCGTGTCCTTGAGCGAGCGGCGGGTGGGACACAGCGGGGAGGCCATCCCCAGGGGCTTTGGGGACTCACCTGCTGGGGGCACTTCGGGCTCTTCAAAAGCAGAGCACTAACCAGCCCTGTTGGAGCCTTTGATGTAGAAGGAGTAAGTCCTCCTGCCTGGAGGGAGCCGCGTGGCACAGCCATGTCCCGCTCAGAAGGACGTGCTTCTAACAGAAGCCACCGAGCTAGCCCGCCCCCAAGTCACAGCTGAGCCCAGGCGGGAACGTGCACAGAGCTCCTCCTGCGGCCTCCCTGTCACCGACAGGCTGTCACCTCCAGCGGCCTCCACGCGGGACAGCCCTCACCTGTCTGAGCCGAGCCATCCCGCTTGAGACACAGCGTCCCGAGGACCACCTGTCAGGGGAGGCCCAGAACGCTGGTAGAAAGAACCCGGTCATCTCGTTCACAAAGGACAGAAATCAACTCTGGATGAAAACCTTTATGAGATTTCAGTCGGGCTGCAGGATTCTGCTATTTTGCCATAATATTCTAGGTAAGGATTACAGTGCGTTTAAATGTGGTCACAAAAGAGAGGTACAGCCTGGCAGAGGGGAACGAAGCGACCGGGGGAGGAAAAGGACACCACAGGTTTCACAGTCTTAACGCAGTTGTAAAATGCAAACGGCGAGGGCTTCCCAGTCTGATTGGGTCTGGAATGTTACCAGTAGCACATTTACTCATAGTACATGCGCGTGTGCACACATGGGCACACACACTGCCGCCTCCCCCGACCCCATACACACGGGCAGCACGTACAACACGTTCACCTGGAAAGGAAATGTGAGAAGGAACAGAATTAAATTACAACTCAGTAAAGAATGAAATAATATGAAGAAAACGCATCAAAACAGTCCCTTAAAATTCTAAGCTTTGAAAAGATTTAATTTTCCCAAATGAAAGACTTTCCTGGTCTGATACCAGCGAAGGAGAAGAGGGACTGCCAATTTTTTGTGTGCTTCACAAAATCCACGGGATGAAAAGCTCCAGTATGGGCCATGGGGGTTAGGACGTGGGTGGAAACTGGGATATGCATCAGTGAGCTCTGCTTGGCAATGAACTACTGTTACATATTTTCAGTAAGAAATCAGTTGTTCACAAAAGAGAATTCTGTAGAAAGCACTCCTCCCCAACAGAACACCAGTGGCTTGAATGCAATGTTTTCTTACGTCTCTGACACCGCAGGACCCAAACCCCAAGTTCTCAACCTGTCCATCTTAAGAATTAAGTACACTTGGGGACGCCTGGGTGGCTCGGTTGGTTAAGCGGCTGCCTTCGGCTCAGGTCATGATCCCAGCGTCCTGGGATCGAGTCCCGCGTCGGGCTCCTTGCTCATCAGGGAGCCTGCTTCTCCCTCTGCCTCTGCCTGCCATTCTGTCTGCCTGTGCTTGCTCTCTCTCCCCCTCTCTCTCTCTGACAAATAAATAAATAAAATCTTAAAAAAAAAAAAGAATTAAATACACTTGTAAAATAACATATTTGGATTTCCAGCTGTGTTAGCTACAGTGTCGCAAAGATATTTTAAATGAGAAGTCCTATCATTCCCTGCATGCAAAAGGTGGGACCTCTGGACATTTAGGATGGGGGACATACAGACCAACCCAGCACAGCTGGCACAGAGCACGGAGGCCATTACCAAGGCTGCCACAGACAGCTGTGTCGAGCCATGAACACTGTTCCCGCCACCAACCGCCTCATTTCCCTTTGTGAGTCTGTGACTTGAGGATGCCTAGTCTTTTCTGTATATGACCCCATCTTTTTATCTGCTCCCAAAATGGATCCATGAGGAGGCAAAGCCTGGGAACTCCGTGGTTCTTGGTGGCCAGGGGGCAGATTGGCCACTGGTGGAGGGGGCTCTGTTCTGGGGCGACCACGGACCAGCAGTGCTCTCGCTGCATGTGTCCCCACACCCCTGCCCAAGATCCACACAGGGAGCCTCTTAGTGGCCCTGGAAGCCGGGAGCGGAAAAGGCAGGGATGAAAGGGAGCCACATGACCTCAACTGTGCCACGTATGTTGTTATTTCCCCTTTCCCACCAGCTTAGTACTCAGAGACAAGAACTGAGAACCACCACTGGCTCCGCTAAGACCCGTTTCTGTTCCGGGGTTTGCCAGGTGCCCGTAGCCCGCCAGGCAAGGATCGTCCTGTGGTCCTGCACAGGAGACTTGGGCCCCCAGGGGGCCCACGCAGGCCACGGCAACAGGAAGGCACTAGAATCGGGGGCTGCACGCAGGTGTTTTCAGCTCTGGCTTCAATCCACCCATGGCTTCCGCAGCTTTAGAAACATGAAGGGTTTTGTCCCAATCCCCAAGGGTCAATGAAGGAAGCGTCTGGTTTTGTTTCCTATCCCGATTCCTTCAGGAGCTTGGAACACTCTGATGTAATACAAAGTTAACCCTGGTGTACAGTGAGCAACCGAGGGCCACGTCGGGTTCAGCCGGGTGCCTTTTCGTCTCAGGAGCCCCGCGAATGGGCACCTTGGCAGCTTCTTCGGGTTCCCTCCTTTCCCATGTTCCCACCCGTGTCTCAGGCTCGAAGCACCTGGCCAGTCCTGCCAGTCACAAGCCGCTCAGGTCGCCTGTTCTAAGCGCCCGTCTTGCCGTGGAGGAGATGGTGGCTGACAGGCAAGGGAGTCCCCAGGCTCCCAGGACAGACGTGGCCACGGCCTCTGCCAGGACTAACCACAGAGCCGATCTGACTCCCCACACATCGCCGCGAGCGTCGAAGCCGGCAAGCAGACGCCAAGGTGGGCAGTATTTAACACACACAGGAAAGGCAGTTCTCTCTTCGGTAATGAGGAGGCCCCAGCTCCCGGCCCCCCACCCACCACGCGCACCTTTGATGCCGATTTTCGCAAGAACGCTCACCCCGGCCACATGTGCCCCTGAGGACACGGAGTCCAGTGCCTTGCTCCAGAGGGGACAGAGAGAGGGCTTCCCAGGCCTGACACAGCGAGTCTGCACCCACGAGTCCTCGGGTGAGGAGGACCCCTGCTCAGGGCTCAGCCAATGCAGAGACGGAGGTCACAGCTCATCGGAGGTGCAGGCGGGCGCCGTTGAGGGAAGCTCATCTCTGACTAGCACAGCGCCTCTGGTGGCTGCCGTAACCAGCGCTTCTAGAAACTTCCGCCGCAGTTGGGATGCCCTCTGCACAGAGGCTTCCACCTAAGCTGACTGCTGGACATGCAGCCCCAGAACTGTGGACTGGCCTCGAGGTCGGGCACGTGGAGTGGGCCGTCCGCGCCACTGACGACTGCCCTTCCCCTTCTCCAGGCCACACGGCGGCCTCAACCAACACAACCCAGAGCTCTGGCCCCATCTGCTCAGAAGCCCTACAAAGGGAGAAAGGAGAGCGGATCCAGTATTTTTTTTTTTTTTTCATTCCCGTCCGTAACCGTCACCATTCCAAAGACTCTATCATGATTTTTCACACCATTAACTCCACTTGAATTGCCTCAAAGCTTGGACTGCTGGATGTGTTGGTTTGGAGTGCAGAGTGCGAGATACCTGCACTTGTGTAACTCTGTAAGAATGAAAAGGGGAGCTGGGCTAACACTAGGACCTGTGACCACAATCTTGCGACACTCTGAACAATTCTGTAAGGTGAAAACAGAAAAGGCGCATCTCACCCCATAAGGCAGGTGCTCAGAGCCAACTCCCACCCTCACCGTGCTTCTGTCTCTAGTATTTCTAACACAGGTGAGAAGAGCCCCTGACAGAGGGCAGGGCTCAAGGTCAGAGGGCAGTTTGGGTGCCCCCCACACTCTGATTCTGTGCTCCATGGGTACAGGGAAAGGCTACAAAATTCCCTAAAGACGAGCAAACCCCCCCCCCACTGCAGTTTCTCACCAGGAAAATTAAAGACCAGGTCATTTAATTATACAAGTGAGACCACTTTGCTTTGCTCTGGCCTTCCGATGTACTCTTTCCAGTGCACGTGCTGTCCAAGAGGAAGACTATGAATACCAGAAAGAACGCCTCTCCTCCAGCACCCACATGGAAAATAAGGCCAGAAAGAAGATAAAAGTCCGGCAAACAAGAAATCCCAGAATAATCCAATTTGGAAAGAATTTAATTAACAAAATAAAATGGGGAAAAGGTCCCAGGAGGGGCTGTGGGGAGAGAGGACTCCTCCCCACAGCGGACGCCCCCGGCCTGGCAAGCCCGGAGAGGGCTCTTGGACCCGCCCAAGCAGAACCCGCCTCGACACCCAGAACCGCTCTGCACGATGCCGTCTCATCCTCACGCGCGCGCCTCGTTATATGCAGGTTTTAGAAACCAAGCAACTGCGGTTGTCAAAAAGTGGCTTCTAGTTCTCCTACGCCGGCTTGGCACATTAATGCATGCAAAGCAAGGTTTCAAGGGCTTCACCAAACAGTTAATTTTGGCAAAAAGAGAAAACAAACAAAAAGCTAAGATTCCTAAGCAGGATTTAAAAGCCACTGAAGTGAAAACGATGTATTTCTCAACAGTATGGAATGAGACTACAGCTACGATCTTTTTTTTTTTTTTTTCTTTTTAAGTCTCTGCCATCCTCTCCCAACTCAGGTCAAAGTTCATAGCAGCATACAAAGTCCTCCGTCAAGCCAGTGTTCTCTGCTTCGGGGGTCAGAGTTCACAGATCAAGTTCAGTCTGTCCGAAGAATCATAGGAGGGTGCTCGCTGTCCTCCTCCAGCCGCAGGGCACTGGCCTCCTCTTCCAGACACGCGCCGCCCACTGCTCCCAGCTCATCTGTGTAGGCTGCAGAGACAGTGGCCGTGCTCAGGGGCTGGGAGGCTGGGAGGTGAGGGAGGCTGGGTGGCACAGAGGCTGGGAGGCAGGGAGGCGGGGAGGCTGGGAGGCAGGGTGGCAGGGAGGCAGGGAGATGCGGAGGCAGGGAGGCAGGGAGATGGGGAGGCGGGGAGGCAGGGAGATGGGGAGGCGGGGAGGCAGGGAGATGGGGAGGTGGGGAGGCAGGGCCTGGCAGCTCCAGGGGCCAGACCCGGACAGCCGCAAGCTACAGTGCACAAGACTGAACTGTGATCCCTCTCTGACTCTCTGACTACAAGCTTTCTGCAGCCTTGGGCAGCTCAAGATGAAGTCCTTTATTTTCCCAAATTCGTAAATGTCAGAAGGACGGCTGCACAGTAAATAGGGGCTTCCCAACAGGCCACAAGTTTCCCTCAGTGAACAGAGAAGACGGGGACAGTTCTCAAACTGGTGATGCCCAACGCGGACACAAGACATTTGGCGCCTCACCTGATGGGAAGGGCCACCTCATCTCAGAGTCACGGTGAGCGAGCACAGTCTCCCGTGTGAGCAAACCTATAGGATCGCTCACCTGCAGTCAAGCTGACTAGCGGGGAGGGGCGGCTGCACGGCCCATCTGTCCATCTGCTCACCGGCCGCCCAGCTCCCGAAGCGGGGGCCCGAATGTCGGCCTACAGCACTGTCCTCCCGGGGCCCGAGCGCTGAGGGGCGTCCCACGTGGGCTTACTGAATGATGACACAGGACCAAGGACACCTGCTTGGCAACGTCAGAATTTAGGGTAATATTTTTTAGCTGAGCGGCAGCAACCTAAGGATAATTCCGTGTACCCGAAGCAGCCCGAGCCGTCGTGACTATTTCTCCTTCGAAAGTGGACACAGAGGATTCAGCCTGAAATCCCCAGCTGACAAGAGCTCGCCTCTGAGCCCACCTGTCCCCTGCCCGCAGCGCAGCTGAGGGGAAGTGCACCAAGCGCAGACTGCAGCGGGAGGGACTGGACCAGGCACCTTCCAGGCTCGCGTCACGGCCCTTACCAAGTCTGGTCGGAGACGAAGGCACGTGAGCTCCTGTGGCGGCCGCTGTGCTGTAGGTCTGGGTCACTAAGGGGCAGTCGTGAGAGGCTGAGTCTAAGATCTCATTGGTTGTCTCCATGCTGCCATCCAACCTGGAGGAAGCAGAGAGTGAGAACACTGAGGACGCTCGGGGGTCCTGACCTCATCGCCTTGGGGCCTGCGGGGCCAGACATGCCGCAGCAGGGGCCAGAGGCTGCTTGGGATGGACATGCGAGCGTGCTGCTCGCCCGGCACTCAGTCAGCTCCTTCCCTGCGTGCCTCTTCACGTGGAGCTGGCACCAAAATTTGTCCATGGGAAGTCGGATGAAAAAGTTATAGCTAGTGAGATAATCTTGCAGTTTTAAGACTGAAGATCGTAAACAGAACTTACTAAAAAACACTCCCACTTTCCCCATTACAGTTACAGTATTGTAGTGTCATTTTTTTTAGAATTTCTGGATAGTTTTAAAAAAGCAAAAGCAAACTGCACTACCTCCCATCGAACAGATACTAACGCCTTCCTTTCAGAGAGGACACCTGTAGGTCGCAGGGAGACAGCCGGCGCTCCGGGACGCACGCCACACTGGGGAGGACACCAGGAGCACTGCCCCTTTCTCGCAACATGCCCAGTTCCTGCCGCAGTGCTCCTCGCCCCACACCAGCCACCTGTCCGCTCTCTGCCCAGACAGCAACGGGACGCTGGCAGAGAGGCGCGGGAGCACGGGGAAGCAAGGCCTCCCAGCCCAGGCCAGCTCCATGGGGACGCGTCCCTTCGCGCCCCTGGCTTCCGCGGGAACGGCCGGCGTGAGGCCCACTTACTTGTGCTGTTTCATCAGGGTGCACTCGCCGCCCTCCTGCGGGTCCAGGTTGTACATGTACAAGTACCCGTCGGACGCCCCCACCAGTAGCCGGGGGATCTTCTGAATTCTAGCAAGAAAAAAAGGAGCCACGTTCCAGGACCGCGGACTGCAGCCGACGCTGTTCCTACGCCTGCAGCCCTACCTTCCGCGCGGCCGGGGAGGAAGCCCCTCACCCCTGCCCCACAGGAGCCACAGGTCAGTGCCATGCGCTCCACAGATCATCTACTCGGGACAAAGATCACACCCGCCGCGCTGCCTGAGGCCGCAGCATCGAAGCCGAGGGAGCACTTCGTGCATCTAAACACCGAAGCCCACGGGAGAACAGGTGCAGACAAGGTCAGTCTCACGGCTTCTCTACTTGCTAACGGTGAGTGTTTTCATAAGCTTTTTCACCTGAGTTATCAGCTGCACAAGAACGAAGTAAAATGACATTTATAAGATTCATGGAACCAGAGATGTGCCAACCCAGGAAGGACCGTACTTCCCTGCATGGCTCTGCTTCGGGCCATCCAATGAGGCTCACGAGATGCCACGTGAGATCCGTGTGCCCCAGGGCGACACAGACAGGGCCCCACAGGAGTGAACCCTGTACCCTCCTGCAGTTTCCACTCTACCACTCACGTCTAGTAACAGGGAAGTGGCACCTGCGTGCTTCCTCCACTGCCGCTTCGAACCAAGTTCCTGGCCCAGGAGAAACCTAGCCCAGCCCCAGTGCTGCCAGCTTGCGGAGGGGGGGGGTCTGTGACCAGGCTCTCGACTGGACGGACAGCGGCAAACGGGAGAGCGGCAACCCCAGCCATACTCACGTGGCCAGCGAGCAGATGTTCTTGTGGCCGCAGAAAGGCAGGCGGACTGTGGCAAAGGCTCTGCCCTGGTTGAACATCTCTGTCACCTGGGAAGGCAGATAGCTGGTGGAGGCCATGAGAACCTTCCCAAAGTAGCCGGTCCAGGTGGTGGGCTCCTCCTGAGGCCTGGGAAGGGGGAACCATCATCAGACACAGAGCGACTCATGGGAGCCAGGCCTGAAACCTGAGGAGGACTTCCCCATCCCTCAGGAAAAAGGGGCAGAGAAGGACAACGTCTCGAGAGCCTGGGAGCACTACGGGCATGTCTTCCGGGAAGGGTCACAGGAGGACTGTCACAGACCAGTAGATGATCAGTCCCCCACCCCCTGCAGCAAATGCGAAGATATACGAGGCCAAATTCACGATCCACCCCCCACCCCACATGCTTTTAACACGAAGTCTCCAAAAACCTGATAAGCAAAATCTCAAATTATTTTCCCAGAGCCCATTTTTGTGGTTGTCCATCTTGCACATATTTTAAGTCATCTGAAATGATCTTTGAGACAGCACACAGATAATGCTCACCCTAGAGGGTCTTGTGAAAACGGAAACCGCCTGTGGGCAGCTGGAGCCAGCACTCACTCCGCGGGGGCGCCCTCCCTTAAGTGTGTCTGTGGGTTAAGGTGGTGCTAAGAGGCGGACGGGTGCACGGCCCCCAGGACGCCCATCGTCACCCTCCCAGCTTCATCTCTCAGGGAAGGCCATTTTTCTGCCGAGCCCGGACCTGGTGACACTTACTGGAGAGCCAGCTCCAGGGCCTTTACTGGCAAAAATGACTGAAGGCAGGGCAGTGTCTGTGCCGGGGCTCCCATCCAGGCAGGGGAGAAGGGCCTGGTGTTTTGTGCAACAAACGTGTCTTTGCAACTCACTTTTCTTTCACAGTCTCGAGTTTGAAGATGTGCACAGTCTCAGTGTTGCTAGACGCAGAGAGGAACATGCTGTCCATGCTGAAGGCCAGGGAGCAGATGCTCACACACCTGGGGGCAAGTGGAATGAGGGGGTTACGCTGTCGCCCACAGCCCCTGGTGCCCACGATCCGCAACCTCTCTCCAGGGACTTTAAAAAGTCAGAGAAGAAGTTCCCAGAATAGGACACTTGAGTCTACCAGTATCTTTCTTACTCCTCTCCAGATCGCTTTCCCTTTTTTTTCCCCCCTAAAAAGATTTTTATTTGAGAGAGAGAGTGAGAGAGAGCACGAAAAGGGGAGTGGGGTAGAGGAAGAGGGAGAAGCAGGCTCAATCCCAGAACCCTGGGATCATGACCAGAGCTGAAGGCAGACGCTCAATGGACTGAACCACCCAGGCGCCCCTGCAGACATCTTTTCAAAAATTTTTCTGAAGAAAAGAAAATGTTTTAAAGGGAATACCAAGTTAAGAGCAATTCTTTGGTTATTTTCTTAGCCCATTTTCTTTGACATTCCAAACAACAAAGGGCATCGGGGCTTCACGAAACCATTTTCAGCTGTATTAGGCTGGATTTACAGCACTAAGGTTAGCAAAAGAAAAGCCAGTAATTTAAATTACAGCAACTCTTAACGTGAAGAAAGCAAACTAACAACCTTGATAATATTTAAGAAAAAAACAAAACTTTCAACATGCTAAGACTCTACAGTTGATTTTTTTTTTAAGATTTTATTTATTTATTTGACAGGCAGAGATCACAAGTAGGCAGAGAGGCAGGCAGAGAGAGAGAGAGAGAGAGGTGGAAGCAGACTCCCTGCTGAGCAGAGAGCCCGATGCGGGGCTCAATCCCAGGACCCTGGGAGCATGACCCGAGCCGAAGGCAGAGGCTTTAACCCACTGAGCCACCCAGGCGCCCCTCTACAGTTGATTCTAAGAATCACTGTAAAAATGCCAAAACCTCCAGTAAGTGCACTTCCTTGAGGCCGGACAAGGACAGGGCATGTTTTGCCCTGAGGCCTTGGACAAAGCCCGGGGGATGAATCAGGGACTGCTCAGCAAGGCGTGAGTGCGGAAGGGAAAGGTGCTATGAGCCAAGGTGTGCCAGGGCCGCGCTAGAGGAACAGGGGCTTATGAGAGGGTCCGGAGGGCCTCCCCAAGGCAGAGACACTCGATACAGACGTCAAGGGCTCAGGAGTCGGCCCCATCACAGGTGTGACACCAGCATAGGAGACCCCGTATGGACAGATCAGTCCTCCACAGAACCACAGTTCCATGGGGCTGGAGCTGGGAGCAACTGGGAAGAGAGCTGAAAAAGCAGGGTGTGGGAGGCCAGGCTTAGAGAACAGTTAGCCCTACCGGCGGGAGGTGCCCCGAAGGCTCCACATGGGTTGTGCTGACTGTGCGGACACCCTTGCTGAGCAACCGGGGCGACGGTCTGACAAAACAGACCAAGTGGGCCAACAGCAGAGACCAAGGGGCATGGAAGTCACGCGGTGGGGATCCAAACTGGGTGGGCGGGGGTCCTGGGGAGACGGAGGTTGGTGGGACTGACCTGGGCACTGACACCCCCCTACCTAGCTGGAAGCAAGGAAGGGGCCAGTGTCGAGCCCCTCTGAGCCACTCTGGCTCAGGTACTGGATCGGACAGTGCCAGTGTCTCCCAGGGTAAGGCCTATGAGCGACGATGGGCAGATAGACGGGGGCACACTCTGGCTGGTAGCTGAAGGGCCAGCACCAGGAAACAGCTCAGGAAAGCAGCCTGGGCCCCACAGACAGGGGAGGGGTCACCAGCACATGGACAACACGGCGTGGGAGCTGGGGGGGCTGCACAGGACAGGATGAGAGCGGCTCCTGGGCAGAGGCGAGATATGGGAAAAGGAAACGGGGCAGGAGCAGCCAAAGAGACCAATCTAGAATGGTGTGGTATAAGGAAAACAAGGGGAAAAAGGAAAGAAACCCAGGAGGCCGTGATGGGGAAGGGCTGGGGCACAGGAGATAGGACCCTAAAATATGTGTGTGCCGTCTGTGGGAAGGACCCACAGATGAAAGACAGCAGTGAAACAGTGTAAGGTCCTGGGGGGGGCGGTTCTAGAACACCTGCTGGCCCAGTTTCCGCCCTGAGGCCCTGAGGTGGGTGTTCTCAGCTGCCCCTTTGGAATGGGGACCAGAGCCCCTGAGCCAGTCCTGTGGTAGAGGCTCCAGGCCTCAGCAGGACAGACGATCCTTCCTCCCAAGCAGGCATCAAGGAAGGGAGGTGTGTAGACAGGGAAATAAGTGGTGACGGGGTGGCGGGGGAACGGGGTGCAGGTTTTCGGGGGTAGAGAAGCAGGACAGGTGCAGGCTGGCCAGGTCAGAAGTCACTGGCCTGCCACCTCGGAGTAGGCGGAGGAAGCCATGCGCCCCGCAGGCCACTCCTTCCTCATTCCCGGGCTGTCCGGCCATCGCCCTCCATTCAGTGGGACCACAGACAAAGGAAAACCACTTTGCTTTATAAAAACGTCCCTCTACCCCTCGGGGGAGCTCCAAAGCCTCCGTGGACCATCCGGCTAGGCTGAAAGCACTTCTGCATTCAAGTGCGGTGCCCAGCCCGGCTTGAAGTCTCCAAGTGACCCAGAGAAACGGTTCTGAGGTCCAAATCAGTGCCAGATCAACGGCGAGGACTTACGTATCTTACCTCTTCACTCCTCTCCGGAACTCAAAAAGTTTTTGTCCTTCTGGAATGGAGAACACCCGAATCACGGTCCCCTGTGACAGGTGGGAAAGGAAAGAGAAAAGGATTTTAGCCAAGGAGAGCCAGCCCGTGTCTCCTTGCCACGAGACTGTGAAGGACAGACGAGGGGGCCTCGCGCCGGCAGCGTCTGTCCCCCAGCAGTGTTCCTTCCTTTGGATGTGGCCGCCGCGACTCACTTATTCTCCCCAACACCAACAGCCTGGCCGTCACACGTGCGCCAGCTCTAGTCCTAAGGCCCGTGACACCTCGCCTCTCACGCACCGAGCCCCGAAGCACATGCTACACGTCGGGGGCACCACCTAACCCAGCCTAGGTCTGAGAGGTCCGCGGCCCCCGACATCCTTCCTTGTACTTCAGGCTGAATTACTGACCGGGGTGGGGGGTCCGGGACCGGACAGAGGAGGCTACAAGCCAGCGGTGAGCTGCCGCACTTCCCCGCGTGGAGACGAGGCACCAGTGAGATGCCAGCACCCCCAGGGCCCGCCTCCCCCAAAGTGACAGGACTTGGGACATCTAGGACAGGAAGTCAAGAGAACCAAGAAAGTGAACACAAATGGGACTTTCGACACTGAAATGTTAAAAGAATACTAGCAAGCTACAGTAATAAAAGAGCACAAGAGACTCCTAGAACAAAATGGAAAACCTGAAAACAGGGAGTATCTCAAATTCGCGGGGCTGGAAGAACTATTCAGTGTGTCACCTTGGAAGGTTCAAACTTATTCAGTATTGAAACTGTTAATAACATCTGACCTGTTTATTATACATAGTAAAAATAAATTAACTACAAACAACCGAATTACAGAACACCAGAAACCGTTTCCCTTTCTTTAAAATGTTATCTAAAAGGGGCAGTTGGGTGGCTTAGTCCGTTAAGTGTTCAACTCTTGATTTCAGCTCAGGACATGGTCTTGGGGTCATGGGATGGAGCCCAGAGTCAGGCTCCGTGCTCAGCAAGAGGGCCACCCCTGCCCCATGCCCCTCCCTAACCTGTGTGTGGTGCACACACACTCTCTCTTTCACTTTCTAAAATAAATCTTTACCATAAAATGTTTTTTTAAAGACAATCATTCTCTCTGGATAAAAGAATGCCAAATGAGTTTATAATTCTTGAGAATTAGAGGGACAAAATAGCGCAATCACATACGAAAATAACCACAGCAAAGGTTTGATCCTTTGTGGTCTCAAGTTTCTTTTTTAAAAGTATTTTATTTATTTATTTGACAGAGAGAGAGAGAGAGAGAGAGAGAGATCGCAAGTAGACAGAGGCAGGCAGAGAGAGGAGGAAGCAGGATCCCTGCTGAGCAGAGAGCCTGATGAGGGGCCCGATCCCAGGACCCTGAGATCATGACCTGAGTAGAAGGCAGAGGCTTAACCCACTGAGCCACCCAGGTGCCCCGGTCTCAACTTTCTGATTTAGTTTTGTTTTGTTTTTTTTTTTAACTGGCATACCTAGTGCATAAGACTAATTAACAAAGGGCCGCTGGCCCCAGCTGCCCCACGGCCCCCCCCCCCCCGCCCGCACTCCTAAAAGCAGGATTAGGCACACATCTAGGCACAGCCCCAGCACCCAGCACCCAGAAGGATGGGGAGGGACACTGGGGGGTTAAAAGGAAATCAAAAGATTGCTCTTCCTAGCCCAGGAAAAAAAAACTGTTCTATTCTTAATGGCCTTGAGATTCCACAAAGTGCTTTAGGGAGTTTTCGGGACCTAACGAAAACAAGGGAGATGAGACTATTAACCAAGGTGGCCGCTTCAGCAGCAGTGGGCAAGGTAACAGTGTCAATGGCCAGAGGTGTTTAAAAGCAAAGCCAGGGTTGGAGTCCAAGTCTCTGTGGCCGCCCAACCTGGTGACTCTGAGCATATTATTTAAAGTCTCTGAGCCCCTGATATGAAATGAACAAGTGTTGACCTTGCTGAGGGGACGGAATGTGGTCATGAAGATAAAGGATTCCTGAGGACTGAGTGATCCACAGATGATCTTACAGAAACCGCGTGTGAGTGTCAAGCTCGGAGACCCACACAGGAAAGTTCAAGTGAGCTGACTTTTCTCGGCTCTTACTTGGTTGGCTGGGCCGAGCTGAGAGGCAATGGGAGAGATGCTACTTTCAGTTTTTTGTGAGAAAGCATCAGAGCTAAACTAGGCAGCTGGAAAGCTGGGACCGGTGCTCAGAAGGGAAGAACAAGCCAGAATGAAGGAGATCATCAAGAGCCAGGCCAGAGAACAGAACTATCGAGATGTGAGGACCAGCGAAGGGACAAGATGTAGCAGCCTCGTGAGCAAGAGAGAGAGGGCCCTTTGCTGTCATGGAAGCTGGAGGGAAGGCCAGAGTCACTCTGTCCTGCGTGGAGAGAACTTCAAAAAGACCACATCCTTTTACAGAAAGTCTGCCCACTGGACTCTTCCTTTTTGGGGGGAGGCGGGCAGAGGAGGAGAGAGAATCTTAAGGAGGCTCCTCGCCCAGTGTAGAGCCCAACATGGAGCTCGATCTCACAACCCTGAGATCATGATCTGAGCCAAAATCAAGAGTCAGAGGCTTAACCGACTGAGCCACCGAAATGCCCACTCACAGCAACCTCTTAAGTGAATAAAGATGCACAAAAAAGATCCATATGTAAGAATCATCTATATTCTTAATTAGTTATGTTCCAAATGTTATTATACCATTGCAATCTAAATGTTAGGAAAAATGGAAACCTCCCCAAAGGGCAACATTCCAGTAAACTAGGACTGAATACGGTACAGCCACTGAAGTGTTTTCCAACTCAGAGAAATCTAGCATTACGCGGAGTGAAAGAGAACGGTGAATCAATAACAGAAGGAGCAAAGGAAGCACACAGCAGCGTGTTCAGCCCTGCCGGGCCCAACACGCACTCGCGGCCCCGGGGAGCTCGCCCCCTGCGCCTGACTCTGCAGCTCCCGCCCTGACCACAGGCGCTCCGACGGCGGGGAGCGCGCCCCAAGCGGGTTGTCACGTGTGCTGCTCTGGGAGGCGGTCGGCACAGAAACCTGTTTGCTACCTGGACCGTGTGCATGTGGAGCGAGACGGGGCCCCGAACCCCCAGGCCGGTTTCCTACCGGGCCACAGCAGACGCACCTTCTCCGAGGCAGTGGCGAGCTTGGTTCCGGTGGAGTCAAACGCCAGCGCCGCCAAAGGGCTGTCGTGAGCCGGGATCATGTTCGCCGCCCTCTGAGAGGCAAAACCACAGTGACACGGCCACCACGCAGCAAGACAGGCCCTCAGGCTGAAGGGCCAGCCTAGTGTGGCTAAAACCCCAACCGGTTCAACACGAAAATCACGGGGTGGAGTGGGGGGAGCTGAGGAGACGCCGCTCTTTGGGGCTCTTTCCACTCCCCCAAATAGCCACATGGCCGGGGGCTCCGTGCCGTGGGAGCACGGGCAGGAATCTGCAGGCAGAGGCTGCCCAGCCCTGCGCCACCACCAGGAAGGCGGCCGTGAAACCCGCCTTGCCCACCCAAGGAAAAGCGGACGCTAGCGACACCCCGGTGCTTGGGGCAGAGAGTGGGGCCGCTGGTGAGAGGGACCCGGTACAGAAGGGGCCTCACCAAGTTCATGGTGTCGAAGACTTGCACCTCTCCGATGGTGGCACTGCCTGGGTACGCCAAGTAGCCATTGTCGTTGTGTATGGACAGCGCGCACAGGCCTGCGGGACACGCGGAACCAAACACGGACAGTCAGGCCCGGGGGGGTCCTGCTGAGCTGCTACCCGCAGGTCAGCCCCTATCACAGGTGTGTGTCTCCAGGCCCGGCCGCAGCAGCCCCCAACCATCTCCCCCAGGGGCAGACTGAAGGCCACGGGTGGGACCTCGTGAGCAGCCTCCGAACTGGAAGCTGATGAAAACAATGATTTCTGTGGTCGCCAGACTAGCGGCAGAAGGCCGGCAGCTTGCTTGGTTTCAGATCAATACTTTCAAAAGCGGTCAACCCCGGTGGGACCTACAAGGAGAAAACAGCTCATCTTTGAAAGTTACAATCAGAAAAGCGGACGATCTCACCCTGCTAAGCTTACCTGCAGGGTTGGGGGGCGTCTCCCTGATCGTGTGCAGGACCTTCATGTCCCGAATGCTGTGTATATAAAGAGACTCCTCCAGACACACTATCAGCCTCTAGGAAGAGATAAGAATGGAACAGCAAACATCAAGGGCCAATTCGATCCTTGCTCCCTCCCTTACTGAACCGACTCCTGGCCGGAGACACGCCCGGTTCTCTCCGGAACAGCACGCAGACCCGGCCATGACCAGGTGGCCTTCCTGGAGCGCCACGTCCGCAGCCAGCTGCGCCTGCCCCCATGACCGCTTCCGCCAACTGCACCAGGACCTCAACCCGTGCGACTCACTGCACGGCTGCAGAAACTGGCCAAATGCAGCTGAGGAAGGTACCATCTGGGTTTTCAGTTTGTCTGTCCGCATCATCCCTACCTTTGTGAAAATCAGAGCAAGTGCCTAGGATGGGTCTGGTAAAGGTCAGTTGCTTTCGGAAACCCATGCTGAACGGAGTCTGCCAAGACTGAAGTAAAAGCCTGGGGGTTTCTAAAGTCTCAGAACTCACTACCCGCAGGTGTTGAAGTCCACACCCACACCCCACAGAGCAGGGACGTGCTTGTGGTCCGTGCACCCAGCAGACGGTTAAGTCAGTTGATGCGTGAGCGTACATGTGTATGTTCTACGTTTAAGGAATATTCGACATGTTGTGCCTTGTCATTTCCCATCATAACCACGTCCTCTGGTTTGCAGAGCAATGCCAGCAGGCCTCTGCCACAACCATCTACCCGGTGGGTACACTGTGGACGCCCTCCCTCCGGGGTGATGTGCGAGCCACACCGGGCGACTGCGTTAGCTTTCCACGCGTGGGGTATGTGACTGTCACAGAAAAGCTGGAGGATCTCAGGGGCTGTGTTGCATTTGGTGGGGAAGCGAAAGCCACAAGATATTGTCGTGAACTGAACTCAATTGCCAGCCACTGAGTCCACGCTCTGCGCCAGACGTTTTGTGAGTTTGGCGAAGATAACAAAAGGAGTAAGTCCTTCATCTTAAATTAGTAAAGGGAAACAAGAAGAAGATGGGAAGAAGATGCCAGCAGACTTTTTTAAAGTAACATGTACAAAAGTGGAAGAAAGTGAATAAGCCATGGCACAGCCCTACGGACGAGTGTACGGTGTGCGGAGAAACGCTACGGCTCGTGTCTCGACGGATGAGGAGACTCAACCTGGGGGACAGCAAGGGATGGCGTGCTCTGAGCAAACTGCTGAGGAAACAGAGCTGAATCGGGGAGCTGGCGTGAGGCGAACCGGTGCAGGGCCAAGGGCTGGGGGCCCGGGACCACCAGCTGTCCCAGACCACTGCAGGAAGCCGCGATGGCGGCGACAGGCACGAGGCATGCTGAGCAGCGACCGCGGCTGGCACACCCGGCAGTCTGGGCCACGCGCCACTCACCTGCCTGTTCAGCTTCACGGCCAGTATGGTGTTCGAGTAGCTGTAGTTGCAGATCTCGGTTCCTTTCTTAAAGTGGCAAACCTTGAGCTTCCGAGGAGCTTTGAGGCTGACGATGGCCACCAGGCTGCTTGAGAACAGCCTCTCGACAATGCACACATCTTCAGTATCCGCTGCAAGAAGGAAAACAGCACGCATGTGTATTCACGTCAACAGCTGCAGTCCGTACGCACACACACATGCACGTCCAAATGCACGCGCACGCCCAGCAAAGCGCCACAGGCTTACGTGGTGGCTGTCTGGTGACAGGACCGGGCTGTAGGGACGGTTCCAGAACATAGCTGAGGGTGGAGGTCACAGCCTGCGGGCAGACAGACTGGGGCCACACTCACGGCCTATGAGCTGCAGACAGATTGCTCCCTGGGTCTCCCTGCTCCCCTCCTTGTTCCTCATACCATTCTGCTCACTGGGTGGCTCCTTATACACACCCTGGAACGTGAGCTCGGTGAGGACAGAGGCCTCATTTCCCTGCTCGCACCTGCGGTCCTGGCCCTTCCCCACTGGCACTGGACAAGTCACGGGCCCCAGGTAATCTCTACGTGACTCGCTCTCTCCACGTCTTGTCCTCCTCATGCGTAAAATGGGGATCACAGCTCCTCTATGTTACTGCTCAGGGGGTTGCAAATAATGGCCCATAGCCAGTACTCTACACACATTACCTCCCTGCTCCCCACATCAAGTGGGGACACCCTCCATTCATAAGATGGCGAGTTAAAAGTGAGTGTACACGACATCTTGCATAGAAAGTCACAGGTACAACAGAGCTTCCGAAGATAGTATCTTACACCCAGCCACCCCCACTAAATGCCCACAGGTCCCCCGATCTTTATTCCTGCCCTTGTTTCAGTGGTAAATACCTGGTAAGTTCAGACCTAGAAGCAAAGAGAAGACTGGACTGTAGAAAAACCACAGAGGCAACAATCCACATTGCTTCCGCATGTGGCCTGCCTTTCTCCGTGCCCGGTGTTTCAAGCACACACCCGTTCGTCAACCCAACCATGACCTGAGGCCACACCCTCTCTCTGGACCAGCACTGGGCACACACAGCAGAGATGACCAGACAGGTCCAGCCCAGGGGGACTTGGAAGGTCGGACCATCAGAAGCCGCAGCAGCGTTTCCACTGTCAATCAGATGCCCGAATATGAAAACGCACACAAAAGACAAAATACAAAGTTCCTCGAAAGGATTCCTTTCCATTAGCTCTGTTGCTGGATTTAAATGTTGTAACAAAGACAGGCTTTAGTTTAGAAACCCAACTACTAGAGACAATGAAAGAACAAGCTCTAAGGGACCTTTTATTAAGATAAAACGATTTCTAGGAGCACCTAGGTGGCTCAGTTGGTTAAGCGCCTGACTCTTGATTTTGGCTCAGGTCATGATCTCAGGATTGTGGGATCAAGCCCCGTGCTGGGCTCTGCACTCAGTGAGGAATCTGCTTGAGGTTCTCTCTCTCTCTCTCTCTCCCTCTGCTCCTCCCCTCTGCCTGCTCTCTCTCTAAAATAAATCTTTAAAAAAAGAGAGAAACGATTTCTAGGAAAATGTGTGGTATCACCCATTTCGGTGTGGCTGTGACGGCCTGATGCGCTCCACACGACGAGGTACTCACATACAGGGTGGTAGCCAGAATATATGTGTATGAAGTGTGACATGACACATGGCTGTGCAGGAGAACTATAGGATTTTGCTGCTCCTTAGCACGGAACAGGCCGTGAAATCAAGTGTCTGATTCCCAGTCACGTTTACACAGAGCACAACTTCTTCCCAGCACAGCAGGCTGGGCTCGATGCAGACACAGTAGGTCAGTCAGCAGCATCTCAGAAAGTGGCCAGTCCCTTCTAGGCCCCGACTCTCCGTGGAAGGGCAGAGTCAAGGGAGGTCCTGCTGCCACACGCAGGCAGGGTGTTTGGTCTGTCCTTACTGACAGCGGGTCTCCAGCCTTCGCAGTGCTGTCTGGCACACGGCAGAGCTCAATCACCAAGGCGACCACGCTCAGATGAGACCGACGGGAAACCAGACTGTCGGTCATGTGCAGGGAGAAGGCCCTTCGGGTCCCAATACTTGCTTTCCTGACCAGCCCCTTCCCCCTGGAACCTAGCGGGGACACCACATTATGACCAGTAGCTTGTTTGGTGAGCAGCGGGCCCGCTGGGCCGGCAGATGCCAGGAGGGCTCCGGGCCACCAAACTTGGTTGCTCAGGCCCAGGGGCCAAGGGCACTTCTTCCATCCCTCTTCCATCCCTGTCCCCAGTCTCCCTCTTCAGGCTCCCCTTGCCCGTTACACCTTGGTCTTTCTTCAGGATTTAATGACTGTCTGGGATGCACTTAATCAATCACTTTCTCTGCTTCTCATTCTGGTAGTTATCCCATAACCACTGGCCAGCCAGAGGCGTCCCTGGCCAGGTCAGGGTGCACCCCCAGGTCTGGCACCCCAAGAGCAGCTGGTTAGAAGTTTGTCCGATGACTGACACAGACCTAGGATTAGATTCTGGGGTACGTCCCAAACCTTTCAAACTACCATTAAACAAAACGCAATCTCTTGAATAGGGACCTATCTAAAAATGGGCTAATGCTGCCCACGGTATTTGTGTCCATGGTGAAGGAGCACCACGCCCTTGGGTGGTAAAGTCCAAGCGCGTTCGTTCTAGCATGAGCACCAGGCAAGCGCTGCTGGTACCACAGTACTCATGAGGTCGGGGGTATGACGGGGACCAAGAGAGGCAGGTACCCCGTGGAAATCAGACTGAGTCCTGACTGTGCTGTTCATTAGTTATAAGACCTGCTGTGGACTCTGAGAAACAAATTAAGGGTTTTGGAGGGGAGGGGAGTGGGGGTGTTGGGTGAGCCTGGTGGTGGGTATTGAGGGCACGGTTTGCATGGAGCATTGGGTGTGGTGCATAAACAATGAATTTTGGCAAACACACACACAAAAACTAAATTAAAATAAATTTAAAAAATAAAATTCTCTAAATCTCCCCCCCAAAATCAAAACAGCATATGCCAATAAAAATTTAAAAATTTGAGAATTCTTAAAAAAAAAAAAAAAAAAAAAAGACCTGGTACCCAGTACACACTTCCTCAATGGCGAAATAGGAGCTGGAGCCTCAGCTTCATTCACTGCACGACCGGGAAACAGTGAAGAGAAGGTGGCCTATGGGACACTGAGTTCTTACAAAATAAGTAAAAGTTACTGAAATTCACTACCCCGTAAATTAAATCAGTGGTGAAAACAACTTATTTCCAAGTACAGTCGATCCTCATTATTCAGATTCTATATCTGTAAATTTGCCTGGTTGCTAAAGCGTATCCGTAACCCCCCAAAATTAATACTTGCGCTGCTTCTACAGTGGTCCGGGGACACGCATAGGGCAGAAAGAAAATGTGGAGGCGCGGGATGCACATGCTCCCATCAGAAGCTGAACAGGGTGCTACCCGCCGCTTTCTAGTTTTCAGCGCACACCGTGAACAACTGTCCTTTCCACGGTCTGTGTTTTCGCCTCCTGCACTTTGGGTCAGTGATCCCACAGCTTACAACAGCCTCTGGCCACAGCGCCGTCTGGTGCTCCCAAGGGCAAGAGGGCCGGGCCGTGTCCCCCGGAGAATCGTGTGCGGCTGGTAAGCTTTGTTTAGCAGGAGTCCGTGTTGTTGCCGTGAGTTTGTCGTTAATAAATCGACAATATGTATTCAAATCAGATGTCTTTAAACAGAAACATAAAACAAGCTCAAGCATTCATCATCTGATGAAAACACTGTGACCAGAGGCTCACAGGAGCCCCACGCCGGGAGCAGCTCTTCCGTAGCCGCTAATCCACTATTCGCGGTAACTTGACAGAACCGGACGACCGTAGTAAACAATGAGAACGGACTATTTTTCTTCAAAGAATGGATTCTACTCATCTGTCTGACACAACCTTATTTCCTTCACCCATTCGACACATGCACTTAGAGGCTGCCAGCAGCGTCTGCTCCAGGCACGAGGAGGGAGGGGTGAACAGGGGCCAACAGCCAGTCGCGTGGAGCCGAGGGCCCTGGGCGGCACCGAACAGTTCAGGGTCAGGCAGAGGAGGGGAGCCAGCAACGGAGACTGAGTGAGGGGGAGAAGAACCAGGCCCCCATGACCCCGAAGCTAAGGGAAGATGCTGCGGTACAGAAACATCCACTGTGCCCAGAGTGGCTGCGCGGCACGGTCACTGAATCTGGGGTGACCTTGACAAATCTTGACGGAGAGGTGGAGGCAGAAGGGAACGTGAAAAGTGGGGAGGAAGTGAAGAAGTCTGGCCACGGCAGGAGCCGAGCTATGACGTGGGGAAGAAACACGGGGAGGGCTGGCAGCCCGTGTGTCGCTCAAACGCATCACCATACGGTTGAGGTGTCTGTCCTCACACACGAGCTGCCCCGTGTGACAGTGGAGTGACTGATGACGTGGTAACGACTGGATAAACGGACAACTGGAGGGGGACCGCAACCTGATCCGGGTCATGTGTGACAATCAGCAGCTGACACGGCACTCACGGGTCAGCACGGAGAGCTTCCTCCCCTAAGAGCCGGAATAGGACCCGGTCGCCCACTCTTGCCACGTCTATCCAACACAGAGCCGAAGCCCTGAGCACAGCCAGAGGAAAGCAAACAAAGTAAAAGGAGGCAAGAATACCCAACGGGTAGAAAAATCTCTTCAAGACGGTGCTGCGAGGCCTGGACGGCCACATGCAGAAGGAGGAGCCCGGACCCCTTCCTCACACCGCACACCAAACAGACTCCAGATGGACTGAAGACTGAGATGTGAAACCTGAAACCATGAAACTGCTCAGGGAAAACATAGGCAGTGACCTCTGTGACCTCAACCTTGGCAATATTTTTCTACATGTGTCTCCTCGGGGAAGAGAAACAAAAGCAAAAATAAACTATGAGGACTGCACCAAAATAAAGTGCTTCTGCACAGCAGAGGAAATGAACAAAATGGAAAGGCAACCTACTGAATGGGAGAAAATATTTGCAAATGACATAGCTGATAACGGGTTAATATCATATATATATATAAACTTGGCTCAACCAAATAATCTGATTTAAAAATGGGTAAAGGACCTGAACAAACATATTTCCAAAGAAGACAGACATGGCCAATAGACACAAGAAAAGATGCTCAACATCACTAACCGTTAGGGAAATGCAAATTAAAACCACAATGAGATACCTCCTCACACGAGTCAGAATGGCTATCCTCAAAAAGAAATCACAAATACTGGTGAGGATGTGGAGAGAAGGGAGCCCTGGTGCACTGCTGGTGGGAATGTGAACTGGTGTAGCCACTCTGGAAAAGAGTACGGAGGCTCCGCAAAAAATTAAAAATGGAAATACCGGGGTGCCTAGGTGGCTCAGTGGGTTAAGCCTCTGCCTTCGGTCATGATCAGGTCATGATCTCAGGGTCCTGGGATCGAGCCCCGCATCGGGCTCTCTGCTCAGCGGGGAGCCTGCTTCCCCTCTCTCTCTGCCTACTTGTGATCTCTGTTTTTGTCAAATAAATTAAAAAAAAGAAAAATGGAAATACCATATGATCCAGAATTCTACTCCTGGGTACTTACCCAAAGAAAATGAAAATACTACTTTGAAAAGATGTATGCACCCCTACATTTACTGCAGCATTATTTACAATAGCCAAGACCTGGAGGCAACCCAAGTGTCCACGGATGAACGGAAGGATAAAGCTGCGGTGGCCATGCACACTGGAGAGTATTCAGCCATGGAAGAAGAGTGAGATCCACAAGGATGCACCTAGAGGGTATTATACAGAGAGAGACGAATACCACATGGTTTCACTTAGGTGTGGAATCTAAGAACAGAACCAAAGAAAGACTCATAAATACAGCGGACAAAGTGGTAGCTGACAGAGGGAAAGGAGTTGGAAGAATGGGCACGAATGGGTGGAAGGGAAAGGAGGGAGGCTCCCAGGTATGAAGTAAGCCATGGGGATGGGAGGCCCAGCGTGGGGAATGCGGTCAGCAGCGGCGCAGGAGTGCCGTATGGAGACAGGCGGTGGCTGCAGCTGCCATGAGCGCGGCATGCCTTCAGAGTCGTGGAATCACGACGTTGTACACCTGAAACTAATGGAACGTTGTGTGTCAACCATCCACCAGCTAAAAAAAAAAAAAAGCAGGTAGGTAGATCAAGATATATAGATATGAATCACTGTCCATCCTGCCACACGAGTTGGCAGTTTTTTTCCTACTCTGGAGAGAAAAATCTGTCCTGCTTTTCCAGTAGACTGACTGATATAATCTCCCTGGGATGTGCAAAGAGCTCAATCAGCCACAGGCACGGCAATGCTAGTCATGGGATTCTAACAGATGCGGTCCTCTGGCCTCGCCATATGACCGTTTTCTTGAAGGCCTTAAAATGGGAAGGGGGCATATCCACAGTGGAAAAGAAGTAAAACGATCACTACTTGCAGATCACATGATACTATAATATGGAAAACCCTCAAGACTCCACCAAAAAATCATCAGAACTTACAAATGAATTCAGTAGTCAGAGAAGACAAAATTAACATGTAGAAATCAGCTGTGTTTCTATAAACTAATAATGAGCTATCAGAAAAAGAAACTAAGAAAACAATCCTATTTACAACTGCATTAAAAGAATATCAAAATAAGGGCACCTGGGTGGCTGTGGGTTAAAGCCTCTGCCTTTGGCTCAGGTCATGATCCCAGGGTCCTGGGATTGAGCCCCGCATCTGTCTCTCTGCTCAGCAGGGAGCCTGCTTCCTGCTTCCCCCCACCCTGCCTGCCTCTCTACTTGTGATCTCCGTCAAATAAATAAATAAAATCTAAAAAAATATATATATATATATCAAAATACCTAGGAATAAATTTAACCAAGGTGGTCAAAGACCTGTATTCTGAAAACTATAAGACACTGATGAAAGAGACTGGAAAAGACACAAATAAATGGGAAGATAGTCCATGTTCATAGATTGGAGGATTTAATATTGTTCAATGCTCATACTACCCAATGCAATCTAGAGATTCAACACAATCCCTATCAAAACACCAAAGGCATTTTTTACAGAACCAGAAAAAGGAATCCTAAAATTTATATGGAACCAGAAAAGATCCCACACAGCCGAAGTAATCTTCAGAAAGAACAAGAAGGCTGGAATTATGCTGATTTCAAACTATACTGCATAATTACAGGCACCAAAACAGCATGGTATTGGCACAAATACAGACACAGAGACCAACAGAACAGAGAACCCCGAAAAAACCTCACCCATACATGGTCAACGGATCTACGACAGAGGCGTCAAGAATATACAATGGGAAAAGACAGTCTCTTCAAAACACGGAGCCGGGAAAATTGGATCACCTTCTCACACCATACACAAAAATAGTTAAAAATGGGTTAAAGACTTGAATGTGAGACCTGAAGCCATGAAACTTCCAGAAGACACCACAGGTGGTAGCTCTCTGACCTTGGTTTTAGCAACATTTTTCTGGACCAGTCTCCTCAGGCAAGGGAAACAAAAGCCAAAATAAACAAATGGGGTTATTTGAAACTAAAATGCTTTTGCCCAGCAAGGGAAACCATCAGGAAATCAAAAAGGCAACCTACTGAACGGGAGAAGATAGTCGCAAACCATATATTAGATGACAGGTTAATATGCAAAATATATTAAAAAAAAAAAGGGGGGGCACCTGGGTGGCTCAGTGGGTTAAAGCCTCTGCCTTCGGCTCAGGTCATGATCCCAGGATCCTGGGATCGAGCCCCGCATTGGGCTCTCTGCTTGGCGGGGAGCCTGCTTCCCTCTCTCTCTCTCTGCCTGCCTCTCTGCCTACTTGTGATCTCTCTGTTAAATAAATAAAATATAAAAAAGAAAAAAAAAAAAACTTAGACAACACAACACCAAAAAACCGAATACCCCAATTAAAAAATGGGCAGGGGACTAGAATAGACACCTTCCCAGAGACATAAAGATGGTCAACAGGAACATGAAAAGATGCTCAACATGACTAATCTTCACAATGTGGCAAGTGCTGGCAGGGGCATGGAAAATAGGGAACCTCTGTACACTGTTGGTGGGGTGTCAATCAACGCAGCCACTTTGGAAAAGTAGAGAGGTTCCTCAGAAAATTAAAAATAGAGCTACTGGGCACCTGGGTGGCTCAGTGGGTAAAAGCCTCTGCCTTCCACTCAGGTCATGATCTCAGGGTCCTGGGATCGAGCCCTGCATCGGGCTCTCTGCTCAGCGGGCAGCCTGTTTCCCCACCTCTCTCTGTCTACTTGTGATCTCTCTCTCTCTCTCTGTCAAATAAATAAATAAAGTCTTTAAAAAAATAAAAAAAAATAGTGCTACCAGAGGCACCTTAGTGGCTCAGTCAGTTAAGCATCAGGTCACGATCTCAGGGCCATGGGATCAAGCCCCTAGTCCGGCTCATGCTCAGCAGGGAATCTTGAGATTCTTTCTTTCCCTCTCTCTCTGGACCCCACCACGATCTCTAAATAAATAAATAAAATCTTAAAAAAAAAAACCCACAATGACTTATCATTATGCACACATCAAAATGGTTAATATTAAAAAGATTAGTAACAGCAAACACTGGTGAGGACACAGGCCCAGACTCCCATACAGCACGGGTGGGAATACAAAATGGGACAGCCTCCTAGGGGAGAATCCGGAAGTTTCTCATAAAACAGAACACACTTTGCACTCTAGATATTGACTTAAGAGAAATGAAAACAGGTTCACAAGAATGTTCATAACAACTATATCCGTAACAGCTAAAATTGGAAAAACTGTAGATGTTCATCAATAGAAGGACAAACCCATGTATTCACACAGCGGGCAACTGAGACACGTATGGAAGTAGGAGCCCTCAGAAACACTATGTGACTGAAAGAAATCGGACCCAAAGAGTACACACTGCATTTTCATGATGTTTTGTTACAGGCAAAACTCAACTACAGCCTGGAAAACCCGGAACACGCCTTGCCTCTTAGGGGGCGAAAGGGAGCTGGAGCTGATGGGGGGCAGGAGTATGACGGAACTTTCTGGAGTGACAGTAAGCCTTGATATGTATGGATGATTTGTCAAAACACAGAATGTTTACTTAAGATTTATGCAGTCCATTTTAAGTAGATACTACCTCAAAATATAACAAACAGCGCCCCCTAGTGAGTAACATTTACGGTGGCGTGTTTACGGGAAGTATGCGCTGATGCCTGGGATGCCTGGGGAAATGCCCACACAAGACGGACAGACGGACGTGTGACAGGATGAATACTGTGAAGTGTTAATGAGACTCTAAGGGTGGACATATGGTGCAGCTGTACCAACTTCCCTGTGTTTGAAAATGTCCATGAACAAAATGGCGGGAAGAAGACAGCATGTGTCATTCATCTGCTTAAATCTGAGTGCAGAGAAAGTGAACAAGTAGTGGGTTGGGGTGTTTGCTTATTTTTTCTACCAACTACAAATCTGAAAAATTTTTTGAAAATTTTTTTAAAAAATTTTATTTATTTATTTGACAGACAGAGATCGTAAGTAGGCAGAGAGGCAGGCAGAGAAAGAGGAAGGGAAGCAGGCTCCCTGCCGAGCAGAGAGCCCGATGTGGGACTCGATCCCAGGACCCTGGGATCATGACCTGAGCTGAAGGCAGCGGCCCAACCCACTGAGCCACCCAGGCGCCCAATTTTTTGAAATTTTAATGGAGGAAAAATAGTCTATGTAATTTTAGAATGTTCTTAAATGGGGGGATGCGGGAGGTCATAAAGCTTTTTTCAACAGCAAATACTCATAAAAGAGAACAGTATAATAAACCTCCTATACCCATCGCTTGGAACACATCTTATCTTTCTGCCATTTGGCTTCAACTATGTTTTTCTTTTCTGAAGTTTCAAAAAGAGGCTCATTATTATCTTGACATTTCACCCCAAATACTTCAGCAAGTCCCTCTAAATAACAAAGGACACGGGAAAACCATCTTTCCAGCCCATGAATACAAATGAAAGATATCATCACATCAAAATGCATTCCAGGTCGATCGAGTATTTAATGTAAAACACAATACCAAAATACTAAGACACCACCGGAGAATGTTTTACGCATCCCCGATACAGGAAACGCCTGTCTGGAGCCTTTCTGGTGCTCCAAAGCGTGGAAGCCTTCAGAGAGCGGACAAATCATCCGAGTAGGCAAAAACTCAAGACTCCAACCCGGCAAGAAGACCACAGACAAGGTCAAAAAGCAAACCATCCAAGGGAAGTATTTGCAACCTGCACCAAGTGGCTGATTTGCTTTAAATCAGTCAAATGGGGGCGGCTGGGTGGTTCAGTGGGTTAAGGCCTCTGCTTTCGGCTCGGGTCATGATCCCAGGGTCCTGGGATCGAGCCCCGCATCGGGTTCTCTGCTCAGCGGGGAGCCTGCTTCCCCCTCTGCCTCTCTGCCTGCCTCTCTGCCTACTTGTGATCTCTGTCAAATAAATAAATAAAATCTTAAAAAAAAATCAGTCAAATATTTTTATTTATTACCACATAGTCCAATAGAAAAACAGGCAAAGGAACAGTTAAAAAAACAAGAAAGAAACAAGCAGTTAAAAAAAAAAAAAAAGCACATGAAAAAAATAGAGTTCCATTTCAGGTAAGATTTAAGATACGTAAAGGCAAGTGAATGTATTTTTTAGCTCATTACTACGAATTTAGATCATTACTATGAACGTCTGATAATGCCCAGTGCCACAGTCAGAACACAGGCACCCAGACCCTGTTAGTAAGAACCCTTTTCAAGGGCGAGTCGGCAGTATCTGTCCATTTACACACGTTCTTCTGTTGATCCCATCATCGCAGCTCCGGTTTACGTGACCGCTCTACTCACAGTGGGCCAAAGAGAGATCTCACCCAGCAATTCCACTTGGGCGGGTGTCTCTCTCCTCAAGAGACAAGAAAACACGCGTCCACACAAACGCTCACAGCGGCACCATTTACAAGAGCCGAGAAGGAGAAGCCCCCCGGCATCCCTCAACAGAACATGGTGTGTCCATGGAAGGGGATATCGCTGGGCAGTGAAAGAAATGAGGTGCCAAGACAGGCTCCCACGTGGATAAACCTTGAAAACATTCAAAGTGAGAAAAGCCGGCCGGTCACATCGGACTCCGCTTATCTGAGCTGCCCAGGGCCACCGGCGCACCGTGGCAAAAAGCAGATAGGCGGCTGCAGGGAGGCGGCCAGTGGCCACGGAGGGACTCAGGGTTTCTTCTGGGGAGAACTAGGTCTTCAAGTTAGATTACGGTATGTTGTACAACTTAGGAAATGTATTAAAACCACTGACTTGTACACTTTAAATCAGTGATTTTTACAGTATGTAAGTTACATCTTGAAAAAGCTGTTACACAGCACAGATGGGGCATCTGGGTGGCTCAATTTTTAAGCACCTGCCTTTGGCTCAGGTCATGATCCCTGGGTCCTGGGATAGAGCCCTGCATCCAGCTCCCTGCTCGGCAGGAAGCCTGCTTCTCCCTCTCCCACTCCCCCTGCTTGTGTTCCCTTTCTCGCTGTGTCTCTCTCTGTCAAATTAAAATAAATAAAATCTTTTTTAAATAAATAAATAAATAAATAAATAACAGCACAAACGATGGCAGAATTGGGATTCCGGCCAATATGTTAAGATGCAAGGTAAGAAGTGTAGGCAGCAGGGGTGGAGGGCGGACGTGAGTTGCTGGGTGGCACCGCCTGGCAGGGGTGGGGGTGGGTGGGGTCTTCTCGGAAGCTCCAAGGCCCCGAATCCTAGAAACCTCTCACAGGCCTCGGGGTCTCAGAAGCCATCACAGCTCTCGTCAGACTTCCAAAGGAGCCGGGAACCAGGAAAAGCCCAAGGTCCTTGTGCAAAGGGCAGATTGAGTCGGGTGACCCTACAGCTAACCTGCTTCCATCCCCACTTGGGAAGCGGCGACCACACACAAGGACTGGCCTTGGGGTGCCTTTCTGTCCTGCACCAAGGGCCTCCGCCTTTTCAGAAAGAAACACACCTTCACAACGCGCCCTGCCTTTCTGCGCTGTCGGTGGTTAAAGCCAGTTAATTTTCTACTACAGGATTCCAAGAAGCTCTGTAACATTCTTACAGGATACCTCACTCCCAAGAGCACCTTTAAACATGTAAACACGGGCAGTCATTTCCCACTAAACTGAAGCAGACCCAACACGGCCTTCCCACGCAACTATGGCACACCAGCCATCAACCCGTAACCCAAGGGCCCAGCATCCAATGAACGCGGGATAAAGAAGGCTAATGTCTGTGATTCTTCAAGGTGGCCTGTCACGGAGACTCGGGCCCCAATAAACACTCCCCTGACCCACCGACCCCTAAGAAAGTCTGAACATAAACCTCAGTGACCTCAAGTGTCGCTGAAAGCTTGGCCTTCAAGGCCCATTCTAGGAGGCCTTGGCTACAGTTTCTGACAAATGTTCTTCCCAGAAATTGCCCATCCAAAACTTCATTTAAGAACGCAATTACTTGATTTAAAAAAGAATGCTGTTTTGCTTCTGCAGGTGCTGCTTAGAGCTGACAAGGATAAAACTTCTAGAAACCAGGAAGAGACAAGACGCACGTCTAAACAAGGCATGTCTGCCGGACGCCTGCTGCTCTACGGAGAGGCAAGAGCCCGCTCTTCATCACAACAGATTTAGGCAGAGAGAGGCCGCTGGATTTCTCCCCCTAAGATCCAAAACCATGTTTCACAGAAATGAATATTCTAACCAGGGTTGTCTGTCAAATCGGAATGATCTCAAAAGCACCATTTCTCAGACCTTCAGGGGCAGGTGACGGCCTGTAGGGTCGATGACGGTGAGTCTTCAGGTGTTAGGTACTCTATGTCTGGCTGGTGACAAAGAAGGTGCCGGTTACCTTTGTGCAGGTCAGAACAGTCCGCCTAAGCTCGATTTCAGAGCTCAATGCTCCTGAGGTATGTCTTCTTAGCTCAGACACTTAAAAACGCAAACATACACAATGTAGAATGTGAAAAGCCAACTTTTCCTCCCAACTTATGGGCTACTCTACAAATAACATCTACACACCCTTTATTTTGTCTACGGGGGAAGGATTTCACTGCAATCCTGTTTCAGGGAAGGGAGATCAACACATCTGCACGTTATGTATTTATCTCCACACACACAAGGGATAGAGAGTGGAGAGAGAGAGAAAGAGAGAGAATGAAAGGACAAAAGGGCACAGGCACAAACAACAGGAAATGCATACATGGGAGTTCCTGCAGAAATTACAATATAGACGGGAAAAAAATCTTCCACTATTACTGGGGGAAAGGCTTTTTTGTTTGTTTGTTTGTTTGTTTGTTTAAATCACCAGCAGAAGAATGAGCAGTTGTTTATTCTGTTCTTCCCAAGACCAGTTCTGGCTCATTCTTTCTGTGACAGCAACAGTGACCGAGAGTAAAGATCTGAGTTTGTGACACGCCGCTGAGATTACAAGCCTGCACGAAACCTCACGTGTATTCTTTGCTCTGGGTCTATTTGTAGAAAAATTCCAGAAACCAATCTTGATTCAGTAGCTGACCTGTTTCTGAACAGACATTCTTTGATCTACTCAATAAAAGTATGTGTGGGAGGGGCGCCTGGGTGGCTCAGTTGGTTAAGCATCTGTCTTCAGCTCAGGTCATGATCCCAGGGTCCTGGGATCCAGCCCCACATCAGGCTCCCTGCTCGGCGGGAAATCTGCTTCTCCCTTCCCCACTCCCCCTGCTTGTGTTCCCTCTCTCACTATGTCTCTCTGTCAAATAAATAAATAAAATCTTAAAAAAAAAAAAAAAAAAGTGTGCGAGAGAGAGGAGAGTTGGACAACGTTCCAGGAGAAAAAGAATCTCATCACTTCCCGTTTAAAGTATTAACCCTTAAAAAAATTATTTGTCTGTTTTCATCACCTATTTCTAAGGGTCAAAGTTCACTGAGAGAAGACCAAAGAAATCTTCCACCTTACCATGTAGGTCGCTAAATACCCACTCTTTCTTTTCACAGTATTATCAAGACATCACATTTTGTTCCACCAAAAACCTTTAAAAAAAAAATGAGGCACCAAGAATCAGTGAATAAAGTTCAAGGGAACAGATGAGTGATTGAACTGATTCCATCTGGGGAAGGGTAAAGACACCCTTTCTCAGCACTGAGTCTCCGAATGCGGGCTGGGGGTGGGGGATTCTACGGATTTCAAAGCAGGTGACTGACCCTAGTCACTACAGCCACACTTTCACTGCACAATTCAGGGGCTCACTGGGGCGAAGAGTTAGTGAATGTTTTAGTCATTCATAAAAGCCCGATGGAATCCAGTGATCAGGCTACCCTTCTCTGAAGAAATCCCCTGCAGGGAACAATCCTATGTGGGACCATGGGAAGGTGACCAGTTTGGAGATTTTTTCAAACTACGGCCAGCCACCTGAGATAAGGAAGCACACGAGTTCCCAGCCGTTTTATCACCCAGATCGCATCTTCGAGCTACATACAAGAAAAAAAGGCTTTTTGAAAAGAAGATTTAGTAATCATCAGCAGGCCAAGTCTGAAGACAAAAAAAGGAGTAAACTCTAAGGCAACCCACAGGAAGTATGAGTCAGAGACACTGGAGAGCTCCTGGGGGAAGGCCTGGGTGCTAGCCTTTGGGGCAGCAACAAACAATGGAGAGAAGTCCGCCACTCCACTGATGGAGGGGAGGGGTCACCCGAAGGGCTACTGAGGAGAGGGGGCTGAGGCCTGGAGGGAGGCTGTAAACCCTCTCCCCTAGTGGTGGACCACAAGAACTCCCCCATCTCAAGCAACAGGCAGAAGAAGTGACATTTCCCCAACATCTTCATCTTATGCAACAGGGGTGGGAGGCGGTATTTGTGTCTGTGCTTGTCGCCGTGTCCCCAGCCTAACACTGGACACAGATACACGTATTCTGTTGTCTCTCTCCACTTAACCACAAGTGTCAAGGGGACAGGAACGTGGCCCTACCGCATCTCCATGTGCAGAATAGGGCCACACACAGCAGGTTCCTGAGATGTGTTCATGGAGTGAATGGAAACAAGAACGAAGGAGAAGCCTGCTGGCCCTACTCGCCCCACCTCCCCCTTCTTCAGAGCTATCGGCAGGCAGAGTAGAATTCCAGAATGGAACACCAGACCATCAAGAAAGCAAAGTTGGCAGCACTGGAACAGTCGCTCAGGAGGGAGATACTGACGTTGTTAATAAGGAAGAAATCGGACGGCACAACTGCACGCTCACAGAGCTGACATGGTAAGTATTCAGTCTCTCCCTGAATGCACACCCCATGTGACCAATTACAAGAAGTATGCTGTGTGGACAGCTCCTAATTCTCTAACAAGGATTCTTAACTGAGGTCAGGCCATAGGCAGGTTTCGGGGCTGCTTATCATAGACAGAGAAAATACTTACAAACTGCATGTCTTGGGGCTCCTGGGTGGCTCAGTGGGTTAAGCCTCTGCCTTCGGCTCAGGTTATGGTCTCAGGGTCCTGGGATTGAGCCCCGCATCGGGCTCTCTGTTCAGCGGGGAGCCTGCTTCCCCCTCTCTCTCTGCCTGCCTCTCTGCCTACCTGTGATCTCTCTCTGTCAAATAAATAAATAAAATCTTCAAACAAAACAAAACAAAACACCCACATGTCTGACGAAGGACTAGTATCCAGAATATAAAAAGAACTCTCAAAACTCAACATCAAAAAAGAAAAACCCAAATAATCCCACGAGAACATGGGCGAAAACGTGGACATTTCACTAAAGAGAATATACGTGTGGCAAATAAGCATGCGAAAAGATGCTCAACGTCATTAACTGTTAAGGAAAAGCACATCAGAACCACAATGAGACCGCACTGCTGATACCTACCAGGATGGTCACAATGAAAAAAACAGTGATAACACCAAATGCCAGCAAAGACGGAGGAAGTGGATCTCTCATACATTGTCAGTGGGAAGGTAAAACGGTACAGCCACCCGGAAAATACTTAGGTAGCTTCTTTAAAAAGAAAGAAAAAAAATGGGGGGGGTGCCATATGACCCAGCATATACTCTTAGGTATCTATCCCAGAGAGATAGAACCTTACATCTACCCAAAGCTCTGTTCACAGCAGCTTTATCTGTAATCGCCAAAAACCAGAGTCAGCCCAGCTGCCCTTCAACAGGGGACTGGTAAACTGTGGTCCGGCCACACCCATGGAATACTTCTCAGTCATAAAAAGGAATTACCGACACACACACAACGGCATGGATGAATTTCCAGAGAATTATGCTAAATAAAAAAAGCAAACCCCAAAAGGTTATAATCTTCCATTCATACGGCATTTTTGAAATGACAAAATTTAAGAAACAGAGAACAGATGTGTGATTAGCCAGGATTAGGGTGGGGGGACAGGAAGAAGACAAGTATGGTCATAAAAGGACAGCAGGAAGAATCCTACCATGTCAGAACTTTCTAGAGTCTTGCTTTTGGTAAAACGGGAACGTACAAGGGCGTTAAGACCGTACAGAACTTATAAAAACTCACGTCCGTACAAGCAGAACTGGGGAAACCTGAATGGGAGTGACGGGTCCCATCAATGTTGCTCTACTGGCTGTTGACACTACCCTGCGCTTTCACACAACGCTAGCACTGCGGGAAACTGGGAAAAGGGTATAAGGCATCTGTATTATTTCCAACATTTGCATGTAAATCCAATCACCTCAATCTAAAAGAGGTCATGTTTTTAAAAACAAAAATAAAGAACAAAGCGTATTACAAGCTCGCCTCTATAAAATGAAACCACACACAAAGACAAAAGTATACCTTTACGTGTATTTTACATGTGTGTAACTACGTTAAGCTCATAGAAAATAAGTTATGTATATAGGAAGAGCCCCAAGCTTTCTAGCATATTCACTCTGGGGAGGAGGGGTCTGTACCTCCCATGCAATCTCCAAGCATGACTTACACAGACACACACAAACGAAAACCAAAGAAACCCAGGTCTGAGATGAAGCAGTCTATGTAAAGTCACAAGTGAGTGACTGAGCATGAAGTCAAAGCTCACACGACCCTTCCACAGTCCCGTATCGCCTCTGACATGTGGGTGACCCGACTGCTGGAAGACGACAACAGAAGAAAATAAATCATTCCTACAGCAGCTGTGAGGTTTTCCATTTTCTGGAAGCCCTTTAGAACAGAAACCAAAGTGGTTTACACAATGGCATTTAAAGTGGGGAGCAATGACAGAATAGTACATACAACATGGTATCATGTGTTAGAAAAAAACCACCCATAAAACAAATGTTTCTATGCGTACCCGTGGAAGTACGCACACGCACAGACCTTGGAGGCCACGTACCATCTGTGGGGATCAAGGGACGAGAAGAGTACCGGTCAAGGGGTCTCGGGGCTTCAATCACAGTGTCAGAATTTGAGATTGCATTCCAATTCAAGTATCATTTGTCTTTTTTTTTTTTTTTAAGAAAGGGGAAAAATAAAGCAAACACTTACTGCATTCATAGATCTGTTCCAGCTTATCCACAGAAGAAAGGGAGAAAAATTTATAACCGGACTTACTACCAACAGCTAGGGACCTGCAAAAAAGCCAAATCAGAAATAAGAGCTGATACGTGTAGACAGTGATAATGCACAAACTAGCTCCAAGTTACCAACCAGCAACCACCATCTCTACCAAAAATTTGCACCAATCATTTCAGATCATTTGCAGTAGGTGAGTGGTGGCTGAGCAGGAAAGGGGAAAGGGGCAGGGCGAGACGGCCCGGCTCACAGCCAGGGAAAGGTGAAGGTCAATGAAGTACAGGCAGTATTCTTGTCTAAAGCCTACAAAACCTTAAAGATAAATGTGACAAATGAATGGAAGTAATCGGCCCTAAGTCAGTGACCCCCTCCGAGCAGAGTGGGGTGTCTCAGGTGATCTCATCTACATGCGAGTCCAAAGGCTAAATAAGCTGACGCCCCAAACTTTAAGCAAAGATAAGGACAGCGCAGGGGACGATGACGCCCTTCGGCCTTTCGGCCAGACCCCAGCAAATGCAGTTCAACCACCTGTGTTACGCCCGGGCCGGACAGTGGGGTAGAAATAAAACGGAGCAAAGAGCTAACTTAGAATCCGGCAGCAGACTGCACAGCTGACCTACGAAGAAAAGATGAAGCCACTCACACCTGACACCAGCCCCCGGGTGGTGGCTGAGAGGCCTCAAGGGACCTCGCGGGCCCTCCAGGCCCCCAGCACAGGAGCCAAGGGACACTCCATGAAGGTTTTCCTCCTCAGACGATTACTACCCGCTGGAACGTGACTGACCGCAGGAAAAAAAAACAAACAGAAGAAAGCACAGCTTTGAGACACAGAAGATGAGCCAAGGAAGTAGGAAGCGTGGGCCATGCGAGGAAGTGGCGACTGGGATTGCTGTGAATTCAGTGTCTGGGAGGACGTGGAGACAAGTAGAGGCAGGAGACAAAGCAGAAGACGAGACCAGGAGTATCTCTGCACAACAAGAGAAAAACCAGGGCCCCTCTAATGGCCATTTCACCTATTAAAAACCTTATTAAAAACTTGAGATTTCCAACCTCTCTTTCATCCATATGCAGGAGGAGAGTACATTCTAAGAACGGAGCTGCTTATAAGCACTATTAAATTTTTAAGCTGTAATGGGTTTCTATATCTTAGATGTATAAACAGAAACAAAACTCCTTCTACCAGTCTGTTTTTTGGGGAAAAAAACACCTTCACTGTACTGAATTAATTGTATCGATGAAGCGATTAGGTATTGTTACCTGTAAATATTTTGAAAAGCAATAAAGGTGCCAATAAAAAAAAAATAGAAGAATACCTAGGAAAGCTAAAAAATACGACAAACTCTCAGCAATCTACAACTTTTGGAAAGTTGGGTGTTTGGGAGAATGTTTTCCAGATAACTAACTATTAAGCACCAATACCTCCCCTCCACCATTTCTGATTAAAAAATGAGAAAAAGTCGCTTTTGTACTATATGCTTTCCTGTGTTCCTATCACAAGGGGATGGGAAATTCTTAACATCTTCCAGGGCTCCCATCATTAAACTTACCCTACTATTAGAATACAGTGACCCTCTCAGACGCTAGTAAGGAGTTGAGGGTTTTGTGTACTGACCTCAGATGGCCAGGCTGTAGCGCTGAGTTTCTAAATACATTTTCCACCTTTTGTTCTGCTGACAGGTGTCACTTCCTTGTGGCCCTGCCCCCAACATTAACAGCCCCTCTCCCATTCTAATTTCTTGTTGACTTAGGAAGCAAATCACCAAGCCTATTGGCCTTATATATAAAAGAAGCTTAGAGAGGCTTTCTTTCATGGGCAGAGTTAAGGAGCTTTAACTAGTTAATGAGAAGATGGATTTTGATGCTGTGCTCCTAACAGAAGAATCTGTCAAAACTGGGCTTTGTGGGGGGCGCCTGGGTGGCTCAGTGGTTAAAGCCTCTGCCTACGGCTCAGGTCACGATCTCAGGGTCCTGGGATCGAGCCCTGCATCCGGCTCTCTGCTCCGCGGAAAGCCTGCTTCCCCCTCTCTCTCTGCCTGCCTCTCTGCCTGCTTGTGATCTCTCTGTCAAGTAAATAAATAAATAAAATCTTAAAAAAACAAAACTGGGCTTTGGTGATCAAACATCAGAACTTAGATGTTCTTACAGATATTACAAAGCTGATTTAGGATATTGAACACTTGAGCTAGAATTTTAACTGCACGGTTTACAAAACCTCAATCAGCCAAAAATGTAACCAAAAATATTTCAGTTATTTCAATTATTTTTTGACATGCATATATGCTATAATACGAATGCATACTTTATCAATAAAGGTAGATGTTTTTAAAGGGTGGTAACACCAGCAATCAGGTTCATACATCCCTCTTTGGGGAACGGTCCTGTTTTTAATAATTTCTCATGACTTGCCTGACCATACAACGGCAGACATATTAATGGGAGAGGCAGAGTAATAGAGAAGTTTGAGATTTCCTTCTTAAATAATCTTATTGCCTAATAAACGTTTGTGTGTGTGTGTGAGAGAGAGAGAGATCTTTTATTGACAAAGGGAAAACCCCCAGCTCACTATAATAGAAAAAAGGACAGATCTACTCAAGCCCCTACTTCACTACTACACCCCTGCCTTCAGAGGCACCTGCTGTCAAAATCGAGACCACCATTATATACCCTGGAGACAAGGTCCAAGTCCTCTGCCAGGATGGGAGAGGGAGTGCTTCTGGAACATGCTTGGGGCCAATCCTCTGTATTGTCATCCCGTCCCCCTAATCCCACTTCTGGAGCTTCCCTAGACTGCCAATCCTGAGCCTGGGGATTCTGCACTTTAAACTAGGTTGGCTCTCCGCTTTCTTCACTAGCAATTTGGGAGTCACGTTCCTTCACTACTTGTTAGCTGCCAAAATGTTGTTGCTGGTGACTCCTTCCTTACCGGTCTCAACCTTTTAAAATATCTTTTGGTATTTTATTGGTTGATATTTGTAGTGGGGTTTTGGGAGGGAGCCAAAATAAATGTTCGTGTCTGACCCACCCTCTTTAACTGCAAGTCTGTCACTAAATTTAAATTTGAGTGTACACTATCTAAAAGACAGTGATTGCCACTAAAAACAAAACAGCAAAAACAAAAATACCCTCAAATGTGAATCGGATCTCTTTCTTAACTCCTTTTTTCTTTTCTTTGCCTTCTTATCAGTAATTAGTCACGAAAAGCTTTCCCTTTTACTTGATTAAAGGGCTGCACAGCATCTGTCCACACCCATAAAAAGGAAACCACCTGAACTGCTGACCTTGGGCCCTCTCTAGTAAGCTAGTCGGGCAGCAGGCCCTTCCCTCAGCTCACAGGACTTCTACCCCGGATCTCCACCTGGATAGTCCTACGGCCTTGAAAATTCCACAGGAGCCAAAGCAGAATTCATCCTTTGTCCCCAAACTGAATCTCCCTCTAACCTTTCCCCCATAATAGAATCACTGTTCACCCCAAACCCAAACCAGAGATTTGGGAGTAACCTTAAATGCCCTGCACTTTCCACATCCCACAGGTCACACCAAGTCCCAACGGCTGATCAGTCTGCTCTCCACGGGCCACTGCTGTTGGACGACATCCTCCTGGGTGACTGTCCTGCCTTCCTCCAACACACTCTCTACCCAGCAGGCGGAATGACCTAAAACTTTAAGGCTGAAGGATCCTTAAAATCCATTCACAATCAAGCCTCTCAATTTACTGATGAGGAGAAAGTGGAGACTAGTGACTTTCCCAGAATAATCTCTGTAACCTAGAAGAATCTCATTTAAACAAGCGTCTCTATAACTTTTCTGGACACTAACAACATCAATGCTACAAACGAAAAACTTGGAAAACCAAGTCCCTTTCTTTCATCTGCCCCTTTTGGAGTGTTGTTTAAAACAGACGTTGCCGAACTACGGGCTTCCCACAAGCTAAGAGGCATCCGATGGAGGACTTCAGTCCTTGACATTTTCATTTAAGTGACACTCTGCCACTTATTAGTTTGTTAACTTCAATTTCAAAAGCCAAAAATCCCCCCAAAATAAGCCTTCCACACTGTTACTTCCAGAAACTAGGATTGGAACTAACCAGACAATAGGTGACTGAGATCAGCTGTTTTAGTGCTTTCACTGCTCTTGCTTAAAAAAAACAAAACAAAACAGGGGTGCCTGGGTGGCTCAGTGGGTTAAGACCTCTGCCTTTGGCTCTGGTCATGATCTCAGGGTCCTGGGATCGAGCCCCGCATCGGGCTCTCTGCTCAGTAGAGACCCCGCTTCCCCCCCTCTCTGCCTGCCTCTCTGCCTACTTGTGATCTCTCTGTCAAATAAATAAAATCTTTAAAAAACAAAACAAAACAAAACTTATTCATACTTTCAGGGAAAGAATCCTAGAAAACTGAGCACACTTTCTGGACAAAAAAGCAGGATATAGCTTGCTATACAAGGAGTATTCTTTGTTAAGCCTTCCTGCATAACATACACCTATTCTACTAAGTGAAATGGCTTCCAGATTTTCTCACTCAATACAGTTAATGTGGATCCCACACCAATAACCTTTGTCTTGTGAAAAACTGTGTTCCTCTACAGTTTCTGGAGTTGGATAAGGGAGGCAAAGGGGTAAACCGTGCAGCCTTTCCTCAGGAACTCGTGCGTTTCTTTAAGACAAATTACAGTCATTTTAACTGATAAACTTCTAGTATAATCTTAACTTACCCTTAACAATTTATGTTCACACTCTATCAAGGTCTCTGGCAAGTCCAAATTAGGACACAGAAATCTCAGAAATCTCTTGAACTTCAGGACCCACTGAGGAGTGGGGAAGCACATGATTTTCAAGTGTGAAAAGGTCTAATTTCAAGCCAGACTGATACAGTCTATTATATATGGGATGTGGAGCCCATTTGAAATGAGAGCCAAAGAGAACACCTTCTCATATTTTATTTACTTTCAAATAAATAATGGGTAGTGAAAACCTGAGAAAAAAAGGTAGAAAATGTTTTGGAAATTCACTAATTTATAGAAGACATAAAAACAACCACGAAGCTACCACTTCTTACCGATCTCAAAATACTAAGGGCTGAAAAACCAAATCACAGATGGTTTGAAATGCTCTATTCGCTTCTTGGATGAATATAATATAGTCTATCCCAATTACAACCATGTGCAACAGGTTGTCCAAGATGTTTCTGTTGTACTGGTTTTTGGTCACACAGTATGCTTATATATCTGGCTGTTATAATCTTCAAAGATTGCTACAGTATGATTTCTAAATTCACTGTCCTCAAACTCCTACCTTTTAGGTAGAAAAGACAGTGGGGCAAGGTGGGAAGATCACTGGCAAAGAAGTCAGTCCCATCCCCCACTCCACTATTGGCCAAGTGGAAGATCCAAGCACAGCTCTGGACCTCTGTGAACTTCAGGTTCCTCATGTGCAGTCCCTGAAGGAGACTGGCTTCCTTTTCACCCTCGGTGGGGTCCCCCTGCTGGACCCTCTGCACTAACCTCCCAAATCTGGGGAGATGCTGCTGAGCACCTGCTGCTTGCCCCCCACAATGAACTTTTCATTTAAAAAAAATTTTTTTCTACTTTGCTGATACCATTCAGCCAGTAACAACTCAATCAACTACTTACTATGAAGCCAATGACCCATTCCTCCTCACTTACATCACTTCCTCTTACTCACTTCCCAAGATGGCTCTCCTCCCTTCCAGTTCCACTCCTCCTTCCTTCTCCAGAAACTTCATCTATTAACTATCCTCACAGGTCACCCACACAGCCTCCGAAGAATCAGCCTCAAACCCACATGGGTTTGGACAAACACCGTTCCAAACCATGGGTGGGCATCAGTGGCCGCTCTTCCCCTTGGGACATCCCCAAGATGTCCCTCTTGGCTCAGTTTCTCCCCAGATCAGAGGCCAGGGTTATTGCTAAATCTGTTTCTTGCTCGGGCAGGACATCAAAGTCACCTAAAAAAGAACAGCGAGACAGGAAGTAAAAGAAAGCAAAGAAGGGAAAGAGGCCCTAAGATGATGAGGCGACTAGGAGAAGGGCCTGAAGAAGGGAAAGAGTGGAGGAAGAGAGCTGACGAAGAAGGGGAGGTGGAATACAGGAAGAAACGCACTCTCAGCGCTCCGGAAGCGTCTGAGACAACAGGTCAAGCCACAAAGTTGTGCCCCAACTTTGTGAGAAGGGAGGTCCCACAGGGTAAAGCAACCTTTCGGTGGGTGGGTGCAACACCTCCCTATCTCCATCACTTTCCCCGCCCAGAGATCGCAGCTCCAGCGCAAAGCGCGGAGGGTCCCCGAGCAGAGCGCCCCTCCCTCCACGCTCCGGGCCCGCCCCCAGGGGCGCCCCCGCCCTCCCCGGCCTCCACGCCGAACCTCCAAGGCCCGATCTCGGGCCCGGCCTCGGCCTCGGGGTCGGGGTCCCGCCCGCTCCAGCCCCGGCCCCAGGCTCCCGCCCGTCCCAACCCCAGGCCTCGGCCCCCGGCCCCGGCCCCCCGATACCCTCCCGGCCTTACGTGTTGTCCTGGTTGAAGTTGGCGAAGAGCAGCTGGCCGGCGCCGGCCTCGCCGCTCTGACTAGCCAGGTTCATGGTGGGCGCGCGACGGGCGGGCCCGGCCCGGGGCTCGCGCGCGAGAGGGCGTGTCGGGTGCGCTCAGGGTCGGCGCCGGGCCCCGATCGCCGCCTCGCTGGCCGCAGCTGGCTGCCCGGGGATCAACCGCCGCCTCATCCCGTGCCCGCTCTTGTTTATGCTCCGGAGCCGGGGCACCCTGCGCGCCTGCGCGGCCCCGCCTCCTCGGCGCACGGCCTCCCTACGGCGCAGGCGTACTGCGGAGGTCCCGCCCCTTCACCTCTGGCCGGGTCCCGGGGTTCTGGTCGAACACGCGCACGCGAGGGGACGCGCCGGCCGGGCTTGCTCGCGGACCCAGGGCGGCGCATGCGCATGGAAAAGAATACGTGCTCGGTACACTCCACCACTTTATCAATATTAAAAGGGCCCGCCGTGTGCCAGTCGTGCTAAATATTTATGTACAGCTTACAGCAACCCTACTTAGAGAACACTGCATTCCCATTTTATAGATTTGAAAACTGAAGCTCAGAAAGACTAACCTCTTTGCCGAGTGCTGGATCCGAGAACAGAAACCCCTTTCCGCAAGGCCCACGCGGAGGAGTCCACCTTATGTATATTCATACATGAAATAATATTTAGGAAGTACCTTCCATGTGAACTAAATGGGCCTCCTTTCCCTTAGAGAAATTACAGATTACTTGTAATTAAACACAATTACAAGTCGGGGTACAAGAGAGCTCATAATGAGGTCACTCAACCTAAACTTAAAGGATAAGGACCATGCAGTCAGAGAAGGCTTCCTGAAGGAGGGGAGCCCTGGAATTTGAATCATAGGTAACCAGTCCAAGGAGATGGAAGCATTCTGTATCGCAAAGGTCCACAGATGAGAGTGTGTCCCGGGAATGCTGTGCTCAGTGTGTCTGAGCTCGGATGGGACAGCGAACACGAGACAGATTTGACTTGTGAAATCGGAGGTGGCCAAACCAAGTTGGGGGTTGTTAAGCTACATTAAGCAAGAGACTGAATATTATCCTAAGAACAATGGACTACCATTGAAAATACTTAGGCAGGAGAACTGCACAATCAAATTTGTGGGTAGGGAAGTTATTTCTAGCCACAGAGTCAAGAGTGCCCTGAAAATCGTTGAGGAAAGTCAACGATTTTCTATAAAAGGTGTTGACTCTCCTATCTCACGCCAAACTCAAAAAACTAGTTTGAGATGGATTGTAGACATAAATGTGGGGATGAAACAGTAAGCCTTCCGGAAGCAAACATGGGAGAATGTCTTCATGACCTTGGGGTAAATAAAGTTTTCTAAGCAAGTACTTTAAAAAGTACTAACCACAATATAAAACATTAATCTTCACCAAAATTAAGCACAACTGCTTACCAATAGACTATCAAGAGACGTTGAGAAGGCAAACCTCAGAATGTGTTACATATACTTGCAATACATATATTTGCAAAATGAATTTTGACAAAGGATGTCTTTCCAGAATGTTCAAAGAATTTCTGCAAATCAGTAAGGAAAATACCAACTCATTTTTTTTACTGGGCAAAATACTTGCGCACAGGCACTTCACAAAATAGCAAAATGGCTAATGAGCCCCTGAGAAGGTGATCATCATTAATATTCATCAAGGAAATGCAAATTAAAAGCAAATGAGATACTGCGTGCATCTACCTGTTAAAATCAAATAGAAACAAAGACTAGCCAAGGGCACCTGGGTGGCTCAGTTGGCTAAACATCTGCCTTCAGCTCAGGTCATGCATGATCTCAGGGTCCTGGAATTGAGTCCCACATCAGGTCCCTGCTCTGCGGGAGTCTGCTTCTCCTTCTGCCCCTCCCACCTCCTCATCTTTTCTTTCTCTCTCTATCTCTCTCAAATAAATAAATAAAATCTTAAAAAAAAAAAAGGAAGAAACAGAGACCAGATTTGAAAATACTCTGAGTATACAAAACCAGTTTAGTCAGACAAGCAAAGTTTAATTTAGCTTATTTTGCAAGATAGGCAAGGCTAACTCGTCCTGAGTCACTTCTTGCTGGTGTCTCTGAAAATCATAAGCAAAACAAAGTAGTTCCGCAAAATTGATATGTGATAACTGCTAACCAATTCTCTTGCATTTGAGAAAATTCTAATATCGTAACCAATCACTGTGAAGAGTGAATAGTCACTGTAGGAGCTGCTGTATAATGATATACCTCTGAGGGGTGCCTGGGTGGCTCAGTGGGTTAAGTCTCTGCCTTTGGCTCAGGTCATGATCTCAGGGTCCTGATCTCAGGGTCCTGGGATCAAGCCCCGCATGGGGGTGGGGTGTGTGGGGGGGGTCTCTGCTCAGCGGGGAGTCTGCTCCTCGCCCCCCTCTGCTTGCCTCTCTGCCTACTTGTGATCTCTGTCAAATAAATAAGTAAAATCTTTAAAAAAATGATATACCTCTGAGCCTCCTAACATGTTTCGGTTTAAGTGCTCCTTGTTTGCAAACTGTCTCTGGTGTGTACACAATAAACTTTTTCTAATTACTACTTCAGTGATTTGTTGATTTTCTTTTTTTTTAAAGATTTTATTTGTTTATTTAACAGAGATATACAAAACAAGAAAAGGAACACAAGCAGGGCAAGTGGGAGAGGGAGAAGCAGGCTTCCCGCCAAGCATGGAGCCCAATGTGGGGCTTGATCCCAGGACTCTGGGATCATGACCTGAGCCGAAACCAGATGTTTAACAACTGAGCACCTCTGATTGTCATTTTTTATTCCGAACTTTTGACATCCTCTATTGGCTAAAATTAAGATAATTGACCTGGCCCCGCCGGGGGGCGGGGCGGGGGGGGGTGCTCAGTCATTAAGCGTCTGCCTTCAACTCAGGTCATGATTCCAGGATCCTGGGATGGAGCCCCGCAGGGGGCTCCCTGTTTGGTGGGGAGCCTGCTTCTCCCTCTCCCTCTGCCCCTGCTTGTGTTCCCTTTCTCACTGTATCTCTCTCTGTCGAATAAATAAATAAAATCTTTAAAAAATTTTTTTAAAAAGATAGTTTACAACACAAAGTGTAGACGATAACTTTGGAGCAACTGGAACTTTCTTTCATACACTGTGAGTACAAGTCTAAATTCTTAGAATCAGGGCGCCCAACTGGCTCATTTGATAGGGTGTGTGACTGGAACTCAGGGTTCTGAGTTTGAGCCCCACACTGGGTGTAGAAATTGCAGGTTACTTAAATATAAAATCTTAAAAAAATAGAATCATTTTGGAAACTGGACAGTATTTACTCAAGTTAAACATACATATTCCCTATGACTCAGCCATTTCACTTCTAGGTATATCCTCAATAGTGATTACTATATATTTCCCCCAAAAGACATGTATAGGAACACTCCTAGCTGCTTTTTCATAATAATCCTAAACTGCAAATAACTGAAACATTCATCTATGAGAGAATGAATAAGCAAATTGTGATACATTCATACAAAAGAATACTACAGAGCATTTAAAAGGCCACACACACGTGAATGAATCTCACAGGTATAATACTGAGTGAGAAGAGTAAAAAGATACAAAAGAACATAATACTATGTGAGTCCATCTATATGAAGTCAAAAACAGGCAGAGTTGTGGTTCCCTCTGGTGGGGGATTGATTGGGAGTGGGGAGGAGGGAGCCCACTGGAGTGTGGGAAGTGTCCTGTGTCCTGATTTTAGTGCTTGGGCATATATATATGTATATGGGCATACATGTAAGTATATGTAAATATAGAATATATGTATATACATGTATAAATATATGCGAATATATATTTATATTATATATTATATAATATTTATATTATATTACATTAATAATTATATAATATAACATAAATATATAAATAAATATTTGTAAATGTATAAATATACCTATGTGGCTGCTCATAGAGCCCACCTCCAATCACTAAAGTCAAGGTGTAGCGCAGAAGCAATGTCTTTAGTGGTTCTGTCTTTATCAGTTGGCAATTTCCTGTGGACCATTATTTTTGAACAAAGACGTGTAGGGAGGTGCCCAAATAAATCCCCTGGGTTCTAGACACCGTCCTTGACTTCATTTTGAAAAGCCACCCAGTTTCCCCTTGCTCATCAGAATCTATTATTTCATCCAGGAAAATAACTTCTCTCTCCATTGGTTCAGCCAATGAAGATTTCTAAATGGTGGGGGTTGGGGGGTGGAGGCTGGGAGGGGTAGACTCCATTTCCAATTTACCAGAACCATGACTCTGTTCCCTGAAAATAGGGGTCCTTGAGACTAGAATCTCAAAATCCAGTGAACCCAGGGCTGTAGGGATAGAAACCAAAAAATTTTTCAGTGGATTATTAGTTGTAATCTGCAAGGAAACGCCACTATCTCTACTGCCAGTTGACGGCATGTCCTGAATGTTGTAGAATGACATCTCAACCCCACAGGGAGTGGCCTCTTAGCTGGCTAAGCCTTCGGGAGGCCATTCTACCATCTATGTGGGTAATAGGATACGTGAGAGGAATGGTGAATTCCAAGGGCATGAGCCCATTGTCAAGTTTCCTTCCCCTTAATGTAATTTCTTGGCCAGAAGACATATGGTATGAACACCTGGATAACCCTTTTAAAAATGGTAACCTCCAAAGCGTCTGCCTTCGGCTCAGGTCCTGGTCTCAGGGTCCTGCTCAATGGGGAGTCTGCATCTCCTTCTACCCCTCTTCTCCCCCTCCAGCCCTACTAGAGCTCTCTCTTTTCTCTCAAATGAATAAATAAAATCTTTTTTTTTTTTAATGGTAACCTGGGGGTGCCTGGGTGGCTCAGTGGGTTAAGCCTCTGCCTTTGGCTCAGGTCATGATCCCAGGGTCCTGGGATCGAGTCCCACATCGGGCTCTCTGCTCAGCGGGGAGCCTGCTTTCCCCCCTCTCTCTCTGCCTGCCTCTCTGCCTACTTGTGATCCCTCTCTCTCCGTCAAATAAACAAAAAAATCTAAAAAAAAAAAAAAAAAAAGGTAACCTCCTCACATTCTCTATCCCTTTCCTTGCTTTATATTTCTACATTGGACTTAACACTTTCCAGGGGACTACAAAACACCCCCTTCTGACTAGAACATAATCCTCCAGGAAGGGAGGATTTCTGTCTCTCTTGTTCACTCTGAGCTCGTATTACCTAGAAACTTGGAACTTAGTGCCTGAGGAACTAAACTCTGGCCTCCATTCGTGGTGCCCATAATGGGCTGGAGCTGAGGGCTGCTGCCCACTCACCCTGTATTGGTCCCACTGCTCTCCTCTCTGGGTGGCCCCGGGAACCACAGGCCAGTGTTGCTGGGGAGTAGTAGGCTGGATTTGCACCTGAGAGCTGACCTGTGTGTGACTCAGAAGCGCACTCTTGTGTCCCAGCTCACCTGGGGACGGCATGAGCTGACATTCCTGATGGCAGGTAGAGCAGGAAAGATGCTCGGGACCTTCTCTCATCACTTTAGGAATCCTCCAGCTAACTGACCTGACGATGCCAATCCCATGAAGAAGAGGTTCCCTTCCTCCTTTCAACCTTAGAGCAGAACCGTCATCTGCTGGTGCTTAAAGCATTCCTCAAGTAGTCTTCTCATGCGCCACATTCAGAGATGAGCAATCCTCCCACGGGCGAGTTTCTCAATAAACCCGTGGGTTGAACCCCTGGCAGAGAGGAGGGAACTAGGGGCTGAGTGAAAGGGTGTTGGAGTGCACCTTGCGGGAGGTGAGGCGGTGGGAGGGAGGTCGGGACAAGCACAACACTGAAATCAGACAGGCACACTGAGGTTCAAATCCAGATTCAGGTTCTTAGGAGGTATGTCTCCTTAAGTAAGATCGTACCCTCTCTGAGCATCTATTTCCTGAATAATAACAAGGGCTAGATAATTCGCCTCTTGGGGGCGCTATGGAGATTGGATGAATGGCAGCAAGCACTTCCGAAGAGGGGGGCAAGAATCTTTGAAAACCATCCCTCCGTGCAAGCAATGAGAACACTGCCCAAAATGAGCAAAATTAACTTCTTCGGAACTCTTAAGGCTTGCAACCTTCTAAGAGGCGTTTATACAAGCACAACAGCGGAATCTCTGTAAAAGCAGTGAGATTTATAGCATTTTTAGTTTTTCCTGATACCATCTCTCCCTCTGAACTCCATGGTAGCCTTGAATATGGGTAGCTTTGAACATCAGCAGCCTTGCGATGGTGACAGGTGTAAAAACAATCAGTCTAGCCATCACTGGAAGGGGTGGAAAGGGCTTGGAGCTCCCCAGAAGTCCCATCCCCAGAAAATGGTCACCATTCTGGTACAGTTTTTGCCGAAGAGCTCCATTTGCTTTTCTTTTTTAAAAGATCTTATTTACTTATTTGACACACACACAGAGAAATCACAAGTAGGCAGAGAGGCAGGCAGAGAGAGAGGGGGAAGCAGGCTCTCTGTTGAGCAGAGAGCCCCATGCAGGACTCGATCCCAGGACCCCGAGATCATGACTTGAGCCGAAGGCAGAGGCTTAACCCACTGAGCCACCTAGGCGCCCCAAAGAGCTCCATTTTCAAAGCGTGTCTTTATTTGATCCAAGAGTCTGCTAGTTCATCGTGTGGATGAAGTTCCCTCCTTTATTTCTATTATTCCGAATTGGTTGAGTTTCATTGTGAAACGTGGTTGGATTTTGCCAAAAGCATTTCTGCCTCTACAGGATGATTCCGTTTGGAATTTGTTTATTTGGTCAGTGGCTTGGTTGGACTGATTCTGAGAAGTCAGCCCAACCCTCGCATCCCCCAGTCCCACCCTGAGCAATCTCTGATTTTTTCCTCTTCTTTTTGCCCCTTAACATGCCTACCTAGGGTCATCCCTGGTTCAGCAGGAGCCACTGATGGGTCCAAGCTTATGCATAACCCTCTCCGCCAATTAGATTTCTGCCTTTCCTGTTGCATGTATGGGATAGACGCTGCTCTTGTAATTCAGAGAATTTACTTGTTTCTGCCATATTCAACCAGAAAGTCGTAGCTCAGTGTTCTTTCTCTGGTCTATCCCGAGAGGGTATAGCCCTGGGCACGTGCACCATCTTCCCTAAGGCCAGGTTGACTGGAATACCATTTGAAACCCTGGCTTGCTAGAAGGCACTATCGAGAAGCAGGAGCTAACTGTTCCGTGAATGCCGGTGTGAACTTCTGGTAAGCTCCTCGTGCCAATGAGGTTTCCACCTGTTTTGACGCAGCTGGATACAGCATGGAGAATGCCTTCAAGTTTACCCCATTTACAGCCGCTCTGAATGTTCTGGAGTGGTGCATTCTTCCTGGCTCCCAGAGCTGTCCGGAATCCCAGGAGGGCTGTGGGAATCTACCAGATTTCTCTTCAGGCTTGGAGTTTTCAACTCAGGCTTCTGAATGAAGTCAGTCTTCCCTGGTGTAGCAGGAAAGCTCTCCATCCTGGATCCCCACATTCTGGATTTGGCTGATTACTTTCCTGTGGGTTTCACTTAACACGAGGATAATTGAGAATGTTCCTCTTGTCTCTTTGACTTAGAACTAGAGGAAATAACATTTTGGGAAGAAGATATTATCTGTGATTCCCAGAGCTGGGGTCAATGGGGCCAAGGTCCGTGCATTTTAGAAATTGACGCGTATTGGGGCACCTGGGTGGCTCAGTGGGTTAAAGCCTCTGCCTTCAGCTCTGGTCAAGATCCCAGGGTCCTGGGATAGAGCCCCACATAGGGCTCTCTGCTCAGCAGGGGGCCTGCTTCTTCCTCTCTCTCTGCCTGCCTCTCTGTCTACTTGTGATCTCTGTCTGTCAAATAAATAAATAAAATCTTAAAAAAAACCACAACTTAGCGTTTAAAAAAATAAAGAAATTGACACGTATTGCTGAGAAGGTTACTCTGATTATACCCTCCTGGGACAGGTTGGTGGGTGAGCAGCCTTGTTCTCAGCCCTAGACACTTCCAGATTGAGCCAGCTCCCAGGCTTGTCATTTTTTATGTGCGATAATGTGATAATTCTGCTTCTGGCCACCAGAGGCCAGCAAGGCCCAGACAGTGGACCCAAGGGGATTCTCTAAAGGCTAGATCCTGTGCTTTGAATCCTCTTGTTGAGGCTGGGATCTGGGGTGTCCAGTAATCAGGAGGTAGGAGAGTAGGGAAGACTGGACAGGGGTGGATGAGGTCTGGGACATGTCTGAGAGGCCCCAGAGAGAGAAGGGCTGAAGGCCAGAGCAGGCAGTCAGCTCCTGGAAATTCAAACAGTGAACATTTCTGTGACTGATGTTAATTAAAGCTTATAATTATTAATTATAGCAAAAACTGGGCCTATGAGCACCACACACTTGAACTTTATCTCTTCTGCATATATACACATGACAGGTACAAAGATACGGCCTTTTAAAAAAATTGCTATAGGGGCACCTGGGTGGCTCAGTGGGTTAAAGCCTCTGCCTTCAGCTCGGGTCATGATCCTGGGGTTCCGGGCTTGAGCCCCACATCGGGCTCTCTGCTCAGTGGAGAGCCTGCTTCCTCCTCTCTCTCTCTGCCTGCCTCTTTGCCTACTTGTGATCTCTGTCTGTCAAATAAGTAAATAAAATCTTTAAAAAAAATTGCTATGCAAGGATGGCTTCGTGGCTCAGTTGTTAAGTATCTGTCTTTGGATCTAGTCATGATCCCAGAATCTTGGGATCGAGCCCCAAATCGTGTTCCCTGCTCAGCAGGGAGGCTGCTTCTCTCCCTACCCTGCTCCCCTGCTTGTGCACACATACACTCTCACTCTCTCTCAAATAAATAAATAAATTCTTTCTAAAAAATAGAGAAGATTGTTAGCAAAGAATCCATTGTTTTAGGCAAGGTCACCCTTCTAAGGAGAATGGATGGGATCTAGTCATAGATTTCCTAGAGCTGACTGGGGAACTTGCTTATTGACCTGTTAAAGGTTATGTTTCTGGGGCATTTGAAACTGCAGTTGGATTGGGTACCAAGTCTTGGTTGGCTGACTTAGGGCCTTAACCGAAGTGACGCCATTTTGGTCCTATGGTTTTCTCTTTAAACATTCGATTAAGTTTTGTGTTTCTTGTACGTATAAAACCAAAACAAAGTTTTTAAAACTTACTTACTTTTGAAAATGATATTTTCCTCCTGGGGTCCCAGGGAAATTTTTTAAATAAAAAGCCAGAGGACAATCCTCTCGTGTTGAGGGGGAAGTCACCTCCTCCCCCAGCAAGATGTTTGGTGTACATTCTTCTCATGACAAATCAGGTTATCATTACTGATCTTACCTGCCTGGTTGGTTTTGCTTTAAATCTGAGGCCCCCAAGTCAGTGGAGGGCCTGGATTTGAATTTGGCTTCAGCCTGTGTGGATGTGTCTCTGGGTCTAATGTCCTTTGAATGATGCCCTGGGCATTTGGCAAATGCAGAGGTAACTTCCAAATTCCTTTCCTCCTCCAGGATTTGGATAGTATGCTGAGATGAGGGGTGTCTGGAATGCAGAGAGCAGATGCCCCAGGATCTGGCCCCCACGCCCTTCCTTCCCCAGTTCACTTCCTGCTCTCATCTCTGCTGGTTTAGAAGCTCGGGATTTGGATTCCTGGTTAAGGCTGGAGTACAGCAGAAGGGAGAAGGGCATTCATCTGGAGGTGGTGGGAGGCTGGGACAGTTCAAAAAGGGTCCGATGAGGCACTTGCCAGAAATGAGGAGGTACCTTCCAAGCTGTCAGACCCCTTAAGGGATTGCTGTGCCCACCTTGTGCCCCTTTCCTGCAGCTGCACCCAGTGACTGGTGGATAGGAAGAACCCCCCCCACCTTGCTCCTGCTGTCCACCCCAAGAATAATCCCTTGATCAATCTCCTTGCCTTAATCTCCTCTCAGAGCCTAGTTCCCAGGAACCCTAGCTGGAACAAGCTGGTTTCTGGGAGCTACTGCTTTGCCTTCCTGCAAAGATCTGAAGCTGGCTCCGAGCCCACAAAGCTGGAAGAGAGGAAAGTCTCCCCCGCCCCGGTCACAGTGGTTTCCCCAGCTGAGCTGATCAGTGACCAGGACAAACCCTGCTTCTTCAGGATCAGAGCCCAGCACACAGTAGGCTAAACAGAGAATGGACAGTCAGAGTCCCAGTTCAGAGCGATGACAGGGGTCAGGGGATCCTGGTCAGACGAGCTCTCCAACAGTTAGACAGACACGGTTAAAAAGAAAGCTATCGGCCCTAAATGGAGTCATTTGTGTTAAGAACCTCACATCAGGAAACCTGGACTTAATACCTAATCTAACTGTAGTTTTCTACCTCTACCCTCCCCCCACCCCAAGGTAATCTTGAACCCATTAACCTGGAATTTCCTGGTTGGCACTAGGAAATTGACAGAAAGACACTTTCCTGTTCCCCTTAGGAGGGCAAACTTGTCTAAAATAACGCATTCTTTGCTTATAGTGTCCCTTTTCCATTCTCTCTGTCTCTTGAAAAACCTTTCCTTTCCTGCAGTGGAGTTTCCCTCTGCCTGCTGGATGGGATGCTGCCTGATATTCATGAATTGATTGGTAAAACCAATTATATCTTTACTAGATTGAATATCTGTTATTTAACAACCTGTATCAAATAAAATCTGAATATATATTATAAAATCTGATATATGCAAGTATATATATAAATTATATGTGAGTGTGTGTATGTATACAGACATACGTGTATATTTTACACATACATGTACATAGGGATGGATTATAGATAAAATATAGATATAGATACTGATGTAGGAAATGTTGGGGTTTGGGAGCGAATGGTCAAGAAAGAATTCTTGAGACATCTTTGGTGCAAAAAGGTGGTTTAATTAAAGCACGGGACAGGACCCCTGGGTAGAAAGAGCCATGCCCATTATATACTTTCAAGTTGAGAGGAGCTTAAGGAGAGCGTAAGTCTCTTAGGAATTTGGAAGCAAGGTTTCCAGGACCTTGAGGGGCTAGCTGTTGTTAGGAAAAGGATATTTATTCCTGTCCAGTAAAACCCTAGTCATGAGACCCTTCAGATGCGTATCAGTGGTCCACATGCTTGGAGGATGATTGCTAAGGAAAATCTTGGGGGAGGGGGTAGAGACAAAGGAAGTTTCCAAAGGATTTTTTGCGTGTTAAAGGAGAATTACAGGATCCTGGAGGTCAGGATAATGTTAAGCTAAGATTGCCTTTTGCCCTTAGCAAAGATTAACATGGAGGCAGTTTCTAGAGGAAGGTCACTCTGCCCATCCCATGGACTTGTCAATGGGCTGTAAGTCGGAAGGATATTTAATTTTTTGTTCTTTTGCCTTTGTTCCCCGCATCAGATCCCATCTGAAATGACCAAGAGCAGCCAGAAACTGGAGAGAAGCTTGAAAGGAATAACATTTGCAAGTTTGTAGCTGAGGACTGCTTCAGTGTGGATGTCAGCTTTCAGTGTGTTTGCTGTCATATCCTTAGAGGTGCAAGGGGCTGACGGAGAATTTAAATATGTTTCCGGCTTTTCCGCAGAGTGCACTCCACTTTGACATTGACCTCTATGGTCTCCGGTCACGTAGACGGCAGTCTGGTGGGTGGTGTTTGGAGAAGAGTGTGGACAGTGAGATCTGGGAAGGGGAGCCTCACCTCTGGGGGGTAGGGAGACCAAGGACAGACTTACACTCTAGACCCTGTCCGGACTTCATCCAGATTATCTGTAGAACCACACAGGTACTCAGTGGCTCCCCAACCAATTGGCCAGGGGCTCTGAGAGGGGGCCCAAGGCATCAGGACAGTGGCAAGCTTCCCAGGAAATGCTGGAAGGTGAGCACCCCTGGGCCAAAGTCAGTGAAAAAGCGTTCCCACAGCGACCCTCCACTGCAGAACTGACCTGGGGCAGTTGTCCAGAGACAGAAAAAGAGACTGATGCAGGCAAAGCACCTGTCTGGCTTTGTAATTATCCTTCTTCTTCCTATTTTGCACACCAGGAAGATGTGGCTGGATGGTGGCAAAGCCAAGTCCAGAGAAAAGTTACGTGGGACAGCTGCCTACTGTCCACTCATCATCTACCTACCAGTGGTGGGTGTTTACCTTGAACCCGGTCTTGTCCGTAGCCGTGGTCCCCATAGGTTAGAAGAAGCTGGGCAGGAAGCTGATCTCACGGCAGAGGGCTGAGAGAGGAAAGGGAGTCCCAGCCAGCCAGGAGCTGTCCACCCATGTCAGACAATGCCACTCTGTGACCCTGGTATAGTGAGACAGAGACCAAAACCAGCTCAAAAACTTGTCTAGCCACAGAAATTAAGGTCCCCACGCAAAGCACAAAAATACCAAAAAGCCCTACTCTCCTGGCTAATATAAATGACAGTCACGGATTTGGCAATCACAGCCCCACCCTCCCCCTGCTCTGTTCCCCTTTTAGAGAAGAAGATATGCCACCAAAAATCGGTCCTGCTTCCTAATAGTATCCAGTAAAAAGTACAACCCCACTTCCTTGAACTTCCCCAAGCACCTAAGGCAAGTACAAATTCTGCCCTGAGTCTTTCCTGACCCTTCCTGGAGGAGAGTCCTACAGTTCCCCATGGCCCTCTGAATTCTTGTAACCAGTCAGTAAACCTCCCTGAAGTCTTTCGCTGGTGGGCTTTGACAGGATAATACCGTGGGGCCCTGGGGCTGGTTCGAAGGTGGCACAAAGAGAAGGAAAGCCCGTTTCCTTAAAACCTCTGGCAAAAGTGACCTTTGAACTGGGTCTGGAAGAATAACTAGAGACCTGCTAGCCAAACTGAGAGGGAAAGGCCTTCCAGGTGGAACAGCATGTAGTCACAGAGCATGAGAAAGCTGTACCCATTCTGGGAGTCTGTTTGGATTCATTTGCTGGGTATGGGGGCTGGGCAAGGCTGTTTTATCCTAACTCCATCCTGAAGGGAAGGGGACCACTGAAGGATTTTAGGGAGAGGGACTTCATCAGACTTGTGTTTCAGAAAGTTGCTCTGGTAGGGAGGGTTTATGGGCTGGAGAGGCCGAGACAATGGGGACAATGGGGACTTTGTTGCTAAGCATATAGTAGATGCTCATGTGGGATCTGCTGATTGAGGATGGAAGTCACCAGGAGGGAGGAGGAGAATCAGGTCAGGTCAGAAGGGGACATTGGGTCCTGGGGAAAGATGGCAGAGGGTGGCCTCATGGGAGGAGACTGGTGATGTGGTCAGGGCTCCATCCAAGGAAGGGGTGAAAAGCATGGGTGGTTGCTGGGGGGTGGGGGGGGCTTTCTCTTCCACCCCACTTGCCATTCTGCCCCTCCAAAGAGCCAGGAAGACAGTAGGTGCTTAATCAGTGTGCATTCAACAGTGCAGGGCATTTCAGGGACAGACAGATGTAGGTCTGTGTGTGCTTGAGCACAGCCCCTCACCTGCAAACTAGGAAGGGCTCTCCTACCTTGTAGAGTTACAGAGGGGACTAGAGGGGTAATAACAGTGATGACTCTGGGCCCGGGCTGCCTTTGTTCCTTCAGTAATCCTGCAAGGAAGGTGCTGTTATTTCCACTTTACAAGTGGGGAAACTGAGCCTTGAGTGGGAAGCACCTGGGTTCAGGGCACACAGCTAGCTGGTGGCAGAAGCAGGTGATGGATCCTGGGAAGGCCACCTTCAGAGTTCCCAGCCGCGGCTGGCCTGGCCAAGAGGGTGGCGTGGGGTGGCCTTCTGGGTCGGGGGTCAGAGAAGGAGCCCCAGAGTCCCAGGAAAATGGGGTGGGTTTTGGCCACCTGGTTGTGGGGCCGATCTCTTAGGTGACTGTGAGCTGTCACTGTGGGAGGGGCTGCAGTTTGCATCTGGAGACAAGGGGAGAGGCACCCCCTCCCAGGAGTGGTGATAGACAGGCCCGGTGACAAGGCTGGGGGAGCCCGAACCCACACAGTGAGCAGTAGGTGGGCTTGCACCAAAGAGACGGCTGGCCATAGTGAAGTAGGCACAGGTGAACTTCTGCCATGGGGGGAAAAGACAGAGCCAGGGGGGTGGGGCAGCGGGGATCCCAGAGGGCTCCAGGGTCAGGAGCCAAGGCCTGTCCGGTGGCTGCTGCCACCCCTGGCACCCACCCCGTCTCCTTCATGCACAGTCTAACCCTGACTCCCCCGTGGGTGTCAGGCCCTCAGTTGCCATAACAACTGGATCCCAGCAGTAAAAATAGTAACATTTCTTATTCAACTTTTTTTTTGCTCTTTGAGAAAAAGAAAATCCAGTTCGAGGTTTGTGTTTCCCTTCAGGGGTCTCCTCTGGGGCCCCGCTGAGCCCACTGCCAAGACCTGGGGAAGGTCGACCACAGGCTGGGGCCAGGAGGAGGCCAGCGGGCCGGCAGCCTGAGGAGCTCTGGTCCCACACCTGTGGCTTCCCTCAGCCTCCGGATGGCTGCGCTCAATGACAATCGATGCCCCGGGCCTGCCCTGGATTCCCTGGGGAAGAGGGGCCCACAGGGAGGTCAGACCCCTGGGGGCTTTCACTTCTATAAAGTCAGCAGGGACCTTTATGGAATTGAAGTTGAGGGCAGAAGAGGAGGTATGCGTGGCACCTGGGGACAGGTGTGTCCCAGTGGGGCTGACAATAAGGCCTGGGTGGGGGGTCACAACAATGGTGAGGGAGGTTAAGGTCAGGGAAGAAGCCATGAAATGCAGGTTCAGAGCTCAGATCCTGGGCAGGTCCTCTGGCTGTGTGACCTTGGGAGAGTCCCCTGGTCCCTCTTAGCCTCTTTCCCTCCTCCATTGAGAGGACAGGAGGTGTTGGTCACTGTACCCATGAGCCTCTCCCAAAATGTAAAGAGACAACTGAAACAAGTTTCCTGAATGTGACTTATTCTCTCCTGGCACCGTGTACTCTGGACAGAATGTCTTTTCTGTTTCATTTCCAACAGCTGCTTGTCGCCGGCCGGCTGACTCCCTGATCTTCTAGAACCACGCTGCCCCCTAGGACTTTCTGTGGCGTTGGGAATGGTCCGACACGCCAGCCACTGATCACATGTAGCTGCTGAGTGAGTACTTGAAATGTGGCTTGTGTGACCCAAGAGCTGCATTTCAAATTGCATTTCATTTTATTTAACGTAGAAATAACCAGACACAGGAGGCTGGTGGCTTTCATGTTGGAGGTCGCCGCTCTGGGAGGTCCAGATGAAAGTTCAAAACTTGCAGCTCACTCTGAGGAACCTTCCAGCTCACCTGGAACCTTGACCTCAAGTCCACCTGGACAAAACCCAAATCACATCTTCCCTCTACTCCCTGCTGCTCCTCCCTTGGTCTCCTCCCCCTCTCTCCACACCCCCAAATGTCATCAGTACTTACCCAGCAGGGCCAGCCAGAAGCCCAGGGGTCACCCTTCACTTCTAATCCATTTGACCTCCTAAACATCCCCAGACTCCTTTTCTGGTCCCTATCTCCAGCCTTCCCTCTCCCCGCAGCCTGTGAATGCCTGTACCTGCAATTTTTCTTGTCCACACTAATCCTGGGTGTCTCTGTGCCCAGCATTTGGGAGTGCAGAAATGAATTCCATAGGGTCGCTTTGCCCTGCGTGGGATTATTTCCTGAATGTGTACTAGGATCTCAAAGAAAGCCTTGTTATTTAAAATCGCAGGGAGCTGGGGTTTGGGAAGCGAAGGGAAGAGAGAGGAGTGGGGAAGGAGGTGCCTGCCTTTCAGTTTAGACACCTGTCCTTCCATGGTGAAGGCTCTTCTGCTTCCCTCAGTCCCCAAAAGTGTCATCCGCTCCTGTTGGTGGTTTCCCACAGCCTATAATCCGAACCAAGGTCTCCTAAAGGAGAGAGCTGGATTTCGTAGAAGATGGGGGGTGGGTGAGTGGGCAGATCGTGGGTACGCTGCGATCCGACATTAAAATGCGCGTGCCCCTGTCTGGGGGTCGTGAGGGTCCCTAGAGTCACAGTCTCTGGGAGTTGAGAGGTTCCGCCAGAGACTGCGGCCATTCCCGGGCGGATCCCCTGGGCCGTCGAGCCTCGCAGGCGCTCGGAAGCAGCAGGCGCTGGCCTTGGGGGAAGCGCGAGCTACAAGTCCACTCCCCCGGCCGGCCACGCCGGGGGCCTGAACGCCTGGCGCGCCAGCGGTGTCCGCTCCCTTTCCAGCCCAGTCCCGACCGAGGACAGCGGGGCTCCGTCTAGCAGGCCGTGACCTCGCTCTGGAAACTACCGGGGGAGGGCACACCGGGAGAGGGAGGGATAGGGGCTCCAAGGGGAAGCCCCCATCCCTCCCTATCGCCCCTCCTCCTCCCCCAGCCAGCCAGGGCAGGAGGGGTCTGCGGGGCACCGGGAGGGGGCCGCGGCCGAGGGGACTAAGGCGATTGGCCCGGAGCCCCCCCCCACGCCGGCTCCGCCCCCGCCCCATCTGCTAGGGATTTGGCGTCGGCGTCTCGGGCTCCGGCTCGGCTCGGCTCCAGCTCGGGCTCCGCGCGCCCCCCGGCCGGCCCCCGCCCCGCGCCCGCCTACCTGCTGCTCCCGCGCCCCGCGCCTCCCTCCCTGCCTCCCGCGCTCCCTCCTCGCGCGGGTTGTCGGAGCCTTGGGCTGGGTGCTGATGGAACCGCCGCGATGTTCGCTCCGCGGCTCCTGGATTTCCAGAAGACGAAGTACGCGAGGTGAGGTTGGGGGCGCGCGGGGAGAAGGGGAGGAGAGGGGGCGTGCGGGGAGGGGCGCGCGGGGAAGGGAACGCGCGCGGGAAAGGGAACGCGCGCGGGGACGGGCGCGTGGGGAGAAGGGGAGGGGAGGGGGCGAGCCGGGAAGGGGACGCGCGCGGGAGGGGGACGCGCGGGGAGGGGGCGCGCGGGGAGCGGACCGCACCGGGAGGGGCGCGCGGGGAAGGGGACGCGCGCGCGGGGTGGGGGCGCCGGAAGGGGATGCGCGGGGAGGGGCGGCCGAGGCTCTCTCCCGGCCCCGCGCCGCCGGCTTCACTCCCCCCGCCGCGCGGAGAATTCGAGTTGACAAATGGACCCTAGCCCCGGCCGGAAGAAACCAGAAAGGAGACTTGGCGGTCTTTGTGAGAGTCTCGGCGCCCAGCTTTGCGCCCCGGAGCGGGAGGAGCGCGGGTTCCCAGCGCCTGCTCTCCTAGCGGCGAGCCCTGAGGCGAGTCGCTTCACCTCCCGGAACCTCAATTTCCAGGTCTGCAAAACGGGGATAATGTACGTCCCCGTCCCTGGGGACCCCGTGAGGCACTTTGCGTGGCTCCCGGAGCAGAGTAATCGCTCAGTTTTTATCCGGCGTTTTTGTTAATGAGAAAAGGTGTTAGCACGCCCCAGCGGTGTTCCCCCAGTACCCCCTACACTGCCCTTGCCTTCCCCTCACTGTTCCTCTCACCGCGCCCCCACTCCTTTCCCCCCCCAGCCTTCACCGCCCCCATGGCAACTGGAGGAATGAGTTTAAAGCTCTTTTTAGGTGGGGAAACTGAGGCTTAGAACCCAGGGAGAGCTGCTTGTCCATCTCGGCTTTTTCACAGTCCTGAGGCTCAGTTTCTCCTAAAATGGTGATGGCAGATACTACCCCCCCACTCCCCGCTCCGCCGGACTGCGGAGTGGAAGCCAAGCTCCCCTTTGCACTGATTACAAGTTAAATGGGGGAGGTTCATAACCATTAAGTTTCTCTGAGATTTTTTGGGGTCTGCTTGCCTGAAAGCTGGCAGGAAAACCCTTCCTGGAAGTAGCCCTCAGCCCCTAGAGGTCTGGAGGGAGGACAAGCTGTTCCAGGAGTGTGGGCGTTTGCCTGTGCTTGGGCACCCAGGGGGGCACCCAGCCTGCTTTGCTGACTTTTTGCCCTCCCCCTTGGGTCTGCTGCTTCTGGGTGGGATGGGCAGGGGGTGAATTTGAGACAGAGTGGCATCATTTTTTTTTTTTTTTAAAGATCCCATTTATTTATTTGACAGAGAAAGACCACAAGTAGGCAGAGAGGCAGCCAGAGAGAGAGAGAGAGAGAGAGAGAAACAGGCTCCCTGCTGGGCAAAGAGCCTGATACCGGGCTCGATCCCAGGACCCTGAGATCATGACCTGAGCTGAAGGCAGAGGCTTTAACCCACTGAGCCACCCAGGCACCCCCAGAGTGGCATCATTTTTGATAGCTACGTCTATATGGCTCATTGTCTCCTGACAATTGCTGAGGGTCCCTGTCCCCAGGAGGTCTCCACAAGTTCTGGTCAGATGGCAGAGCTTGATCAGAGATGTCCAGGCTGAGCATGGCATGGGTAGGGGGGAGGCTGTGCATGTCTTCTTCGTAAGGTTGGGGAGTCCCACTGGAAGGGGGCACATGGGGAAGTTCTTGTGGTTTTTCATTTGGCTGGAAGGTGGGAGGGACTGGCTGCCCAAATCCATGGAATCCTCTCTGATATGGGCACTTGGATTTTTCAAAGGCGTGTTCTCAACGGTCCTGTATGCTATTATGAGGTATAAGTTGGTAGAGGGTTTGCTGGAAGGAAAGGGAAGATTCCGGGACTTGAGGCCTCAGGTGCAGACAGGCACAGAATGAGCTCTGAAGCCTGTACCATGGGCCTTCGCCTGTCCTGCATCTGCTGTGTGGTCTCAGGTCAGTGTCTCAACTTCTCTGGATCTCCGCTGGTTGATTTGTAAGGACAGGAGGGTTGTTCTGAATGAGCTGTAGATTTGGACTCTGGTGCTGCCCTCCCTGGCTGGGTTAGAGCTCTCCAGCTGGTCCAGGGGCTGGACCAGGAGCTTTTTCCGTTCTATGGGTGACAAGTCCAGGGAGGAAGTAGAGGACATTGATTAGAACTATTTCTGTTCCCTTCCTCATGGCATGGCCCTTACCCTGGTGCAGCCCACAAGTTAGGTCCTTAATAAAGGCTTCCTGATTGAGTGACTTTAATAGTGTGAGCTAGCGTCATCCAGTAGAAACGTCACACCAGCCACATGCGTAATTGTACGTTTTTTAGTAGCTATTCAATTTAATGTGTGACTGATTTTCTATCTCATTGTCATAAAAAGGCAAAACACAGTGAAATTAATTTAAAGAATGTATTATAGTTGATCCTTAATATGCAAAATGTTGCATTTCAACATGTAATCTATATGAATGGATCATTCATGAGGTACTTAACATTCTCTTTTCATTACATTCTCTCAGCAAGTCTTTGAGATCTATTTGTGTATTTTATACTTATGGCCCGTCTCGGTTTGGACTAGCTATTTTTCAAGTGCTCAAGAGCCCGACGTGCCCAGCAGCTGCCGTATTCAATAGCACAGGAATATCTTCCAGGATGAGACATGTGCGTTTGTCTCATTCAGTTCGGGCTGCTGTAAGGAAGCACCGTAGACTGATGGCTTATAAACAATAGAAAATGATTTCTCGTAGTTCTGGAGGCTGGAGGTCTGAGATCAGGGTGCCAGCATGATTGGGTCCCGGTGAGGGCCATCTTTTGGGTTGCAGACTACAGACTTCTCATTGTATCTTCATGTGGCAGAAAGAGAAGGAGCCCGCTCTCTGGCCTCTTAGAAGGGCACCAATCTCATTCATGAGGGCCCCACCCCCTTGAATTAATTATGCCCTACACGTCCCACCTCCAGATGCCATCACACTGGAAATTAGATTTCAGCATAAGAATTTTTTTTGTGTGGGGGGGCGCCTGGGTGTCTCAGTGGGTTAAGCCTCTGCCTTCGGCTCAGGTCGTGATCTCAGGGTCCTGGGATCGAGTCCCACATCGGGCTCTCTGCTCTGCAGGCAGCCTGCTTCCTCCTCTCTCTCTCTCTCTGCTTGCCTCTCTGCCCACTTGTGATCTCTCTCTGTCAAATAAATAAAATCTTAAAAAAAAAAAAACTTAAAAAAAAAAGAATTTTTTGTGTGTTGGGGGGCACCTGGGTGGCTCAGTGGGTTAAGCCTCTGCCTTTGGCTCAGGTCATGATCTCAGGGTCCTGGGATTGAGTCCCACATCAGGCTCTCTGCTCTGCTCTCTACCTCTCTGCTACTTGTGATCTCACTCTCTCTGTCAAATAAATAAATAAATAAAATCTCTAAAAAAAAAGAAAAGAATTTTTTGTGGGGAGGAGGGAGAACACAACCATTCAGCCTTAACCTTGTTCCTAGTTAAATGCTGTGTGATACCGTAGAAGATGTTTTTCCTTGTTGAGCCTCTGTTTTGCATTGGGTGGTTGGACCGGCTCATCTTTCAGGTTCTAACCGGAACCCTTGAATGGTCTGCCTAGATCAAGAAATACATTTATCATGAAGCTATAGGAATTAAAACTGTAGTGTTGGTGCAGATTGGCCAGTGGAACAGAATAAAGAGGCCAGAAACAGATTCATGCCGATAAAGACATTGATTTTTTGAGAAAGGTAGTATTGCTGATCAGACAAGGCAAGGCTCGTCCATTGAATAAACGGTACTGAGACAATTCGTTATCCAGACAGAAACAGTGAAACTGGAGCCCTACTGCATTTCTGGATGGATTAAAAATCTTAGAAGTGAAATTTTTTTAAAAATGAAAACTTTTAGATAATAGGAAAGACCATCTTTTGGATTTCATGTTAGGTAAAGATTTCTGAAGGCACAAAAAGTTAAGACCATTACAGGGTAGATGGGTAAACCAGACTGCATTAACAATTACGGATTTCTATTCACTGAAAAATGCCATGAAGAAAGTAGAAGACAGGAGTGCCTGGGTGGCTCAGTGGGTTAAAGCCTCTGCCTTCGGCTCAGGTCATGATCTCAGGGTCCTGGGATTGAGCCTGTTTCCCCCTCTTCCTCTGCCTGCCTCTCTGCCTACTTGTGACCTCTCTCTCTCTCTCTCTCTCTGTTAAAATAAATAAATAAAGTCTTAAAAAAAAAAAAAGGAAAGTAGAAGACGAGCTGCAAATTTGAAGGATATATTTGCAGCACATTTACCCACCAAGATAATTAACATCCAGAACATGTAAACAACTACAATGAAAAAAAAAAACAAACAAACAAGAGGACAGAAAGTGTAAAAAGACCAATCGTTTTGCAAACGAACACAAAGAGAGAGAAGAGAGCACGAATGAGCCGTGAGGATATGAAAAACTGCTCGTTTTCATTGGGGGTCTTCCCTGGAGAAACCTGTGCACACGTGCGTCACTGGAAACAGATAAGAATTTTCTCAGCAGCGTCGTTCGTGATAAGCAAGACCTGGAGACATCCCAAACGTCATTGGTAGCATGGTGGATATCCATAAAGACCCTGCAAGGAGAGTGACTTTCCCATTCAGGCAGCCGTGTAGATAGATCTCGTAGACGTGTTGAGTGATAGCAAAACACGAAGGTATGAATCCCATCATTCAACGCTTAAAAGCATGCAAACCAACTGTCGTTTAGGAATGCAGAGGAAGGAAGGTCCGTGGAAAGCCAGAACACGATTATTGCAAAATCAGCTCAGTGGCTACCTCTAAGGGAGGGGGGAATACACAGGGTGCTTCTGGGTCCTGGCAGTGTTCTAATTCTTGACTTGGGAAGAAAACCAAGCTGGATTCTCCGTGTCCTACGAGACAGTTCCCATTCCCAGGGGGAGACTTACGCATGTGGCCACGCCTTCCTGCAAGGGAGGCTGGGAAGTGTCATCCTCCCTGTCTTTGCCCATTGTTGCCTCCCTGGGGCCCAGAATAGCACCTGTCATCTGAGTAGGTACCAGTTAGATCTGGTGAATGACTAGTGGCTGTGCGCCTTTGGGCAAGGAAATTAACCTCTGGGCATTAGCCAACTCCTGTGGGTCTCAGTTCGCTGTGATGCTCATTGACTGCCCAGTTTATAAGGACCAGGTCTTGGGGTGCCCCCAGGACTGGCCCCCATCGCGCTGTTCTTGCCACGGGTTTGAAGTTGCCACTAAGGCCACGTGAAGGTCAGGGCCCAGCTCTTCCCACAGCGGTGTCCTTGGGGAGTGGGAATGGAAGGAGCTTGGAGCTTGTGTTCTGATTCTGCTCATCTCTTTGCTGGGTTCTTTTAAGTAGGCAACTTAGTCACCGAGCCATGGCACCCTTCTTGGACCGTGCACCTTCCTTTCACCATCTCCTTCGGCCCTTAACTGTGGGGGGAGAAGTTACTGTTTTGTTTTGTTTTTTTTATAGATTTTATTTATTTATTTGACAGGCAGAGATCACAAGTAGGCAGAGAGGCAGGCAGAGAGAGAGAGGAGGAAGCAGGGTCCCGCCGAGCAGAGAGCCCGATGTGGGGCTCGATCCCAGGACCCTGGGATCATGACCGGAGCTGAAGGCAGAGGCTTTAACCCATTGAGCCACCCAGGTGCCCCAGAAGTTACTGTTTTTTATCCTTACATGGTTTGCCCCTGGTCCCAGAGCACATAGTGAGGTTCACACCTGGACCATGCTTTCCTTTTCTGCCTCCCACACAACCATGGGGATCACGATCCCTACGGTCACCTGTGTTTGTGGCATAGGGCCAGAGCTCATGCCCTCTGTGTGCAGCCTGCTTCGTTCACCTGAGCATTGGTGGGGCCAGAGCAAGTGTCCCACGGGAAGCCCACACACCATATGTCTGAATATTTTAAATTGAAAATCTAGCTAATAGGCTTTTCAACAAAACAGGTTCTGTCCTCTTGGGCAAATACACTTCTATAATGACAAAAATGGAACACTCTGGTAAAGCGTGGCCGTCGGGTGGTTGAAGGCTGGCTGTGGGTGCCTTCGCGTTTATGGCTGGGCCAGCCGTGCCTGGGTGGGGAGTAAGATAGAGGCATGCATAATTTGTTAATTGCTGTATATTTCATACCAGTTATTTTTCTCTTCATTGCAGCAAAATCATTAATTATGTTACTTCCACTCAAGGTTTTCCCTAAAGTTGGGTTCTAGTAATCGTCTAGAGTTGTGCAATCCAAGGCAGTCGCACTAGGCCACCTGTGGCTCTTTATTTATTTATTTATTTAAATTAATTAAGTAATTAAAGTCAGCTCCATGCCCAGCATGGAGTGCGACGCTGGGCTTGAACTCACAACCCTGAGATCAAGACTTGAGCTGAGACCAAAAGGTAGACACTTAACCAACTGAACCACCCATCTGCCCCTACCTGTGGTTATTTAAATTCAAATCTTGGGGCGCCTGGATGACTCAGTTGGTTAATAAGTGTCTGCCTTCGCTCAGGTCATGATCCTGGGGTTCTGGGATCGAGTCCCATATTGGGCTCCCTGCTCAACAAGGAGTCTGCTTCTCCCTCTCCTGCTCCCCCTGCGTGTGCTCTCTCTTTCTTTGTCAAGTAAATAAAATCTTAAAGAAATAAATAAATAAAAATAAAAAATACCCCACAACTCTAAAGTAAACCAAATATAAAAAAATTGAAAAAAAACCCCTTATTTTTATTTTAGAGTATCCAAACTTTTCTTAAATTTGAAAGGCAAAATACAAATGAAGATTAATAAGCATAAAACTTGAAGTCAGAAAGTACGTAAAATAAAGTATTTGTATTTTGTTTATTTAAGTGCTTAAGTACAGCTCAAGTATTTTGATTTTTTTTTTTTTTTTTGCAAATGTGATTGAGTCTCCTCTTATGAAAAGGAAACTTCTCACCTCCAGAGCCAAGGTGAAGAGTAGGTATCATGCCTCTGGTAGGCACATCGGGCCCCGACGAGGGCAAGTTCAGGGTTGATACGAATTTATTAATCATGCATGGTGTTCCTTGGCTGCCATGTGCCCCTGTTGGGATTTCTGGGTTAGGTCCTGAGTGTCTCCAGAGCCTGGAACCATGGGCAGAGCAGGACATGGTGGCTGAGACTGCTGGGCAGTGACTCTCAGGCAGGAACCCGTACGCCGTGTCTCCGAGAGCAAGGCTTGGATGGATGGGTTAATGGGGCTTCCCTCTGACCTCAGCACTGGGGCTGCCCATGCCCTCCCCGCTATCTGGTGTCACCCACAGACCTCCACAGCACGTGGATGCGGTCTTTTCTTTCTTAATGTGATAAAGTATACCTAACATTACATTTACCATCTTAGCTGTTTTTAGGTGTCCAGTTCAGGGGCATAAAGTTCATTCACATCGCTGTGTGTCATCACTCCCACTCTGTTCCCATCAGATACTCCCTTCCTGCCTCCCCTCCCCCAGGCCCTGGCACCACCACCACTGTCTCTGGGACTCCGATGACTCTGGGGATCTCTCATAAGTGGAGTCATACAGCGTTTGTCCTTTTGTGACTGGCTCATTTCACTCTGCAGAAAGTCCACAAGGTTCATCCCTTGTGTCTGAATTTCCTTCCTCTTTAGGGCTGAACAGTACTCCACTGTATGGGTTTGCAACTGTCTTTGGTCTCGAGGACACGGGACAAGAGAGGTGGAGAAGTCCCCTCCTGGGGCTTGCCTGGGTTAGTTATAAAGTGGATGGCTGGGGCGATAGCTCGGACTGTTGCCAGTGGTGAGCACTGGATCCCCCGTGACCCAGATGCATGAGGCTCCTTTAAATTGGTTTGTGGGTGTTGGCGAGAGTGGGACCCTCTAAGGCCATTCTGCAGCATTCTCCGTGGATCAGTTACACTGGTGTCATCTAGTGCTTGTCAGAAATGCAGAATCACGGGCTCCATCCCAGACATATGGAAGCTCATGCTTTAGGGAAGGACTCAGTTTCCTAATAATACCATGTGAGTGAATGCAGAATTGAGATGTCGACAAGCATGCAGGGAAAGAGGGGCACGGTTTCTACTCGAGTGCCTGGGGCCGGGGGGAGGGAGGTGCTTGAGGGTCAGCCAGGTACTCTCAGTCATAAGTAATAACAGAAAACCTCAACTTGAACTGATTTAGAGGAGCGAGAAGGAAGGCAGGACAGAGGAAGAGAGAAGGAAGAGGAAGGAGGAGAGAGAGAAGGAGGATGAGAACAAGGAGAGGAAGGAGGACGACGAGGAGAGAGAAGGGAACATCAGAAAAAAGAAATGAGTGTGTGTCCAGAACTGAAAAGTTCAGGAGTGTCTGGGTTCAGGTGCAGCTGGATCCAGGGTCTCAAAGAGGACCCGGGCTGTCTGTCTCTCTTTGTCTCTGGGCTCTCTTTCCTCTGGGGGCTGCATTGTCTGGACTGCTTGCAGCCTTTGTGGACCCAGAGTTTCTCTTTCCTGGCAGGATCACCACTGTCCTGGACTCGAGTGTCTGTGTCCTGGCTTGGATGCCATGGCCACTCCTGAGCCTGTCACCGGGGTCCGGGGGAAGGGCTATGTCAAGTCTAGATCCTTTGGAGCATGGAGTTTGGGAGTCAGGCATGGCTTGGCGGGGGTGATGGTGTGTGGTTCCACCTGAGCCCAGTGGAGTGAGAGGAGGAAGGTGAGGCCGAAAAGGAAAGTGAGTGCCTGAGTGCCATCAGATAGGATAGCAGCTTGTTGCTCCTACTGAGGAGGGGGTGGGGGTCAGTGTGTCCTGGGGACAGAGTCTCAGTGTGGGGGGATGGAACATTCCGGAGCCTGACGGTGGTGGCGGCTTCTCAACAGGGTGAATGTGCTTATCACCCCTGAACTGGACCCTGAAAACTGGTTAAGACAGTAAATTCTACATTGAGAATATTTTACCACGATGAAAAAAAGAAGATAAATAAATAAATGAAACCTAGCTGAAAACGGGGACACGTGTAGGTCATTTATTAAATGCGAGGGAAAGAGGAGAAAAAAAAAGGAATGTGAGCATTGATGCACGGTTATTTCATGAGTCTTCCAGATTCTGACTTTACCGCTTTGCCTGGTCACTGTCCCAGCTGCCAGGTCCGATTCGGGGTGCCCTGTGCTGTTTCCTTAACCTCCTCAAATCCAGAATTCACCCCCCATCTTCCTGTCAGACGTCCATGTTTCCGAGGTGTCCAGGCTGGGTGTTCCGGAGGCTGTCCCAGTGTGTGTGTGGGGGTCCCTGGGCTCCGTTTGGGGTCTCATGGTTAGACTGAGGCTCCGTGTTTTTGGTCTTCGTGTTTTTGGTGGAAGCGATGCCGGTCTTTCTAGGCGTCTCATAACGGGCAGTGAACCCCAATCGCTTGCTCACGTTGATGTCCTGCGGGTTTTTCTGTCTGTAGAAGTTATTGTTGGTTTCCGTAATTGGTAGCCTTTGCGGGGAGGGGTTACTTTGGGATTGTGTAAATACTCCAGTCCTCACGTGATGGGAAATTTCATTCATAAAAGCAGAGAGAAGAATGAGCCCCCGATGCCCTGTAGCCTGAACTTGACAGTTACCAACGTTTTGCCAAAGTTGCTTCCTCTCTCTCTTCTCTCTGCCACCATATTTGAGGACAGATCCCAGAGGGTCTGATTTCAGTGCACATCTCTAGCTGGTGAGGACAGGTTTTCCCTAACCTGTGAGCGTTGGCAATAATTCCCTTGTGCTATTGATGCGCTTGAATTATAACCTTTACCTAGTTTTAGAGAAGGTGTATTTCCTTAACCACATGTGGTTCGTGCTGTGTTAGCTAGCGTACCTGTTGAGGCTAGATCAGGTTCAGGATCACGTTCTTGGCCAGAAAGGCAAGAAACTTCACCGTGCGTCTCTCCGGGGCGGGGGTGGGAGGGTGTTAGACATCTGACTGCCCCATTTCCGCTGATGCCAAGATTGATCTTGGGGTCCCTTGGCTCCTTTTGAATATCCAGCCACTCAGCACCGTCCCCCTCCAAACTTCTCTGCACTTAGTGTACCCAAGTGGTGGGATCTTCGTTATTCATCCAAGAGAAAACCATGGTTCATTTCTTGGCAAGAAAGGCCTCCGGAGGACAGAATGAATGAGTCTGTTTGTAGAGTAGATATTCTAAGATTGTGAGTGTGTGTGTGTGTGTGTGCACATGTGTGTGTCTGTGTGCATTTGGTCCCAGAGAGGTGTAGATCTCCTAGCAGGTAGCCTCCGTGTTCAGGGATGGGTGCCTGAATCTTGGTCATAGGGGATGGAGCTGGGTGGAAATCCAGCTTCTGCAAATCCCTGGCCCTCTGCTTCGGAGTTCCTGTGGTTCTGCCTGTGCCGGGAGGGTGCATTGGACCGTTGGCCATCGGTGACACTAGGTTGGCAGGGCTAGTCGTTCCAGGGGCCGTCACTGTGAAAGGGATGTTTTCCATGAGCTCTCACGGGGGATGTTCTGGATTCTAATCCCATCGTGGCAGCAGGGAGGGGAAGACCGCAGGATGCAGATGGGTCAGGGAGGCCAGGGCGGCCTTGTCTGGGGGAGGCTGTGGGCCACGCGTTTTGGTGGCAGAGCCAGAGCCATGGTCACCGAGGAGCCCTTGCATCCCAGCGTCCCTAAGTCAGGGTCTGGCTGTACTCTGCTGGCCGCCTTTATGAGCCTCAATTCCTCTTTGGAAAAATGGGCTAGGAAGCATCGCCCCACCCCCACCCCCACCCCCTGGCCCCGCAAGCTCCGAGGGCTTTGCAGGGGAGCTGAGGAGTGACTTCAGATTCATTTCAGGCTCTGCCCCAGGGAAAGCGTCAGTGAACCGAGCAGGTGTGGGTCCCAGGCTCAGGCAGCTGTCGCCCGGAGGAGCCCGGGGATGGGGTGTGAGCGAGCCTTGTGAACCGTGGAGTGCTATACAGACAAGCCTTCTGGTATCCCAACAGCATCCCCAGATGGGACTGGGCGCACCGAGAAGTGATGGTGCTTGCTTGCCCAGGGATCTTGTGGCTGGTGTCCTGAGAGGCCGACTCTTAGTCACAGAGAAGCTGCCTTAGTTTGGGTCTCCCCAGCAGCAGACCCCAAGTCAAGGACTCAAAAGGCAAGCAGCGAGTGTGAGAGGCGATCCCAAGGCACATCAAGAGAGTGGGGAATGAGCCCAGGGAAGGGCACGCAACCGCTGAGGGGTTTGTTAAGAAGCGAGCTGGTTCTGCTTGGGAGACCGTGTGGGGCATGCGTTGGGTGCTCCCCACTGGGCACAGAGGCCTGGCACCCTCCTTGGCTCATTGTGTCCCTGGCAGAGGCCGAGTGCCACAGGCAGTAAACCATTGGACACTTGGGTGGGGGGTGGGCTTGCCTCTGCCTCTTATTGCAAGGACTGTGGAAGCCCCCCCCCCCCCAGCCAACCTAGGATTTCTGGTTCAAAAGGTCTCTCACTTGCTGTCTTCCAGCAACTTCAGTGAGGCAGGGGACAGGGGTGGTCCCTGCTTCAGGGATGGGGACTCTCATTATCCCAGAGGGGAGGACGTTCCCTAGGGAGCCACAGGGAGGGTACGGGGCTGGGGCTGGGGCTGGGGTCTGTCCAGGTCTGTCCGGCCAGGCCTACCAGGTACACACCTCCAGGCGCTGTCCACGTGGAATGCCCCGAAGCCTGTGTTCCCTACTACAGACCGTGACAGAGTTCCCCAGTCCCCTTCCCATCCCTTCCTCAGTTTCCCCTTCCTGTTCCCACTCGCTCTCCCCGGGGATTTTGATCTTGAGACCACTGTGGGGAGGCACTGGTCCAAAAACTCTCTCCCAAAGCCTGAGCCAAGATGCTGTCTGCACCCAGGAGGGGACTGCATTCATGAATGGACACAAAGAAGTATCCCGGGGCTAAGCTGGAGAAGGGGAGGCTCTCAGAGCCCAGGGCCAGCTTGGCCCTGGGCTGCCCTGGCCTCTGTGGGACAGACAGACAGATCCCCCTTTGTGTGGAAGCCTGGACTCATCTCTTTAGTCCTCTGTCCTGGGATCCCAGGGCTGCCCACTGCCAGGCACGGCCCCGTCCGGAAGGGCCGGCCGCTCTAGTTTTCCTGGGAGAGGAGGGCTGCTTCTCTCTGGGGGCTACAGCCCTGGGCCCGGGCTGGAAGGAGAGGGAGAAACTGCAGCAGCTCTGAGGCTGGGCCTGACAAGAGGGGAGGTGAGCAGCTGGGATGTGCTGGGGGTCTAGGCGGTGGGGACCCGGCAGGTCAGCCACCTTCGGCCCTGCCTGGGGCAGAAATGGTTCAGAAAGCAACCCCCACCCCTCTTTTTAAAAAGATTTTATTTTTAAGTAATCTCTACACCTAGTGTAGGGCTTGAACCCACAACCCTGAGATCAGGCATTCCATGCTTCACTCACTGAGCCAGCCAGGCACCCCGAAAAGCTTCCCTTTTCAGACCCCACCCAGACCTAGCCCTTGGGAGCGTGGGGCTGCTCTGCGGGCTTCTGCGGGATGATAACATACAGGAGAGCCTGCCTTTGGCTTCTAGCTCGAACCCCAGACCCGCTGGGGAATCAGCACCTAGATCAAGGTGTCAAACAGTGCCAGTTGCCAGACACCCCCCTCTTAGGCGCGCTCCAGTCGCTGTCCCCCATTCCCGAGGGTACCCATTGTCCAGGTTTTTATCATCAAAGCCTCCTGTTGCTGATTCTTGAAGTTTCTAGACATAGAACCGAAGAGCGGTACCATGGTCCAGTGCCAAGTCTGAGATGTGCGCCGGGTTCCCTGTGTAGCTGCTGGCCTGTCCACCCAGTCTGCCGTTCCGTGGTGTGCCTCCCTCAGTTTCTGTCTCTCCTGCCCTGGATGAGCATTTTGGGTAGTTTCCAGCATTCTCCTTGCGACCAGCCCCTTCCGTCCCCTAACTCTGATGCGGCCGTTTTGAGAACGCCTGGTCTCAAATACGGATTTCAAATACGGACTTCCATGTTTAAGATGTTTTTTTCGATGAGATTTTTAAAAATTACTGACGTAGTAGATGGACACTGGAGCCGGTGAAACCATGCAGAAATATAAGGGAAAAAAAGTAGTGTTTCCCACCCTTCTCCCCGAGGTCTCTCCCCTAGGGTTCCCCATCACATCTTCTGCTTTTCCCGTTCAGCTCCTGGGCCTGTCTCTTAGGTTGCATGACCTTGGACAAACCTCTCATCCTGGCTGGATTGACCCAGATGTCTCAGAAGTCTGTCTGCTCCAAAATTTTTGGAAGATTTTAAAAGCCGGGACTTTTCTTAACTTGTTATCTCTCAAGTCGTAATGACTTCATAAACACTGACTGAGATGATGGGCGATTCAGGTAGTTGACATGGGCATTACCTGTCGCATGCCTGGCTGTGCCCTGGTACCAGGAAGATGAAGGTGAGTCGGGGACAGGCCCTTGTTCGCAGTTTGGGGGCCAAGACCGACCCTGAAGCACCCACGGCCATGTCGCAGGTGCTATGATAAGCGTTGCAAGGGCAATTGTGGGAGTCCAAAGGAAGGAGCTACTCTCTCTGCCTAGGAATGCCCCAGGAAGAGAAAGAAGGGGTCCATGACAGCAACGGCTTGTGCAGAGACCTACAGGTGAGAGAAAGCTGTTTACTCTCCAGTCCAGATGGGGGTGTAAGGATCAAGAAAAGCTTTTCAGAGGGGCCTTTGGACCTGGGCTTTGAAGGCTGAATAGGAGTTCTCCAGCTAGAGAAGAGGGGAAGGGATTTTTAGGCAGAAGAAAAGATATGTGGGAGGCCCAGAAACATGATGACTATGGGCCATGGGGAGAGCTTTCTTGGGGTGGGGAAAATTGTGGCGTCTAAGGCAGGGATAGGAAACAAAAGAAGCAGGTCCCCCTGGGACACAGGCTCTTTTTGTTCTTGTTGTGCTCTGGGTTGACCAGGGTTTTGCCCGGGTGCATGAGATCTTTGAGTCTTGGTGTTAGACTTTCTAAGATAGGAGGGACTGACAAAGCTGGGGCTTGTGGGGGACTGGGGATCATGGGCCACTTGTGGCCAGGGTTGCTCTGACCACTGGCCAATGAGGCAGTGATTTTAGGAGCTGGGAGAGGGCTCTGTCCCTTCCATTCTTTGCCTTCAGATTCTCCATCCTGGAGAGGATGCCCAGATATGTTATACTATCGTGTAAAAGACTGATGGCAGAATCACAGACAGGGCTGAAAGGGGACGTGAGTGCAGTGCAAAGAATAAACCAGCAGTCTGAATGTCTGGGCTCACATCTCAGCGGCACTACTTCCTAGCCTGTAGTTCAACGTCTCTGAATCCTTGTATAAGAGGGCAGTCAGAATCTCGGACCTGCTCACTTTGCCGCAAGGCTCAGGCAGGAGGAGGGCAGGGAAAGCGCTTGCCATTTTAATACAGGACTGGGACAGGCACCTCCTGGGACTCCAGTGTTATATTGGGCAGGACACTGAACCTCAGCTAAGCATAATTTACTTGAAGAAACACTTGAAAGTGATTTGGTGTTCATCTTGGAAAACAGATTTTCTGCCATCCATCCTTCCGTCCATTCAGACAACTTTGCGTCTACCTATACACTTATTTTTCTACCAAGCTATGTGCCTATCTCTCCTACTCACATACTCACCCACCCCTCCATCCATCTACCCATCCATCCCCTCACCATCTGTCCAACCCCCACCCATCCATTCCCCATCCATCCCTCCATTTTCCCCCACCCATCCCCCATCCATCCTCCAATCTCCCCATTA
>NW_019154097.1:52423669-52432540 GCF_002288905.1 Enhydra lutris kenyoni
ATCCATCCATCCATCCATCCATCCATCCATCCATCCATCCATCCATCCATCTACCATTCATTCCCCATCTTCCCATTTGTGGATCCATCCACCCAACCTTCCAGACAAATATCTACTTATCTAGTTACTTGCCTATCAAGCCGCTTGCCTGTCTCTCCAGTCTACTTACCCACCTTCCCATCCAGCTAGTTCCGAAGTTGGTAACTGGAAATGTATTGGGAAGTATGGTTGTTGTCTTGTGGACAGTGGGAGAGCCAATGAAAACATTTAATAAAGTCACGTTATCTTCTCCTTTTCATGATCAGTTAAAAATGTTCAAATTTGAGATCTGTAATACCGAGGTGCATCGATAATGTCTTTAGGGAGTTATGGGGATAAGGCAACATTTTGCAGCCGCTGAGAAACCTCTGTCAACCCTACAAGAGTAGGGGGACATGGGTAGACAGCTTAACTCCAGATGTTGTCCTCCAGGACTTCCTTTATTCTGGGCAGCTGTGCACTGAGCGCAGGGTCCGTTTCCTGGGGAATGAGTCAGGAATGGTTCTGGAGCATAGAGATGCTGGAACGCTGGGATCTGGGGACTGGGATTGCCTCCTGACCCCTGCCACAGGCCCAGCTCCCAATCCAGCCTGGTAGGCAACCCCACCTCCAGCCTCTGAGCACTCCTTCACCTTCCCACTCCTTTCCTGCTGCCCTTTGGGCTCAAGAAGTTCCCATTGCTGTCTTCCGTGTGACCATCCCATCGTGTCTGTGACATCACCTCCCAGCAGAGGACTGGTCTTCTGTTGTTGCAATCTTTACATCATAAAAGCATTGGCATAGTGACCCTAAGAGAAGTTTCCCCAACTTTTGATTTGGAAAGATTTTGAATGTGTATCAAAAAGTTGCAAGAAAAGTTCATGAACGCCATTCACTTAGAGTCACTGGATATTAACCTTTTGCAGTGTTGGCTTTATCACTTCCTCTTCTCTCTGAACCTTTCGAGGATAAATTCCAGGCATCTGGACACTTATCCTCCAACACGTCAACATGTGTCTCCTAAGGAAGGGCATTCTCCCCCATAACCATTATCTCTCCCAGCCCATGATACAACACTGTAATCTGATAGGCATTCTTCCCTCCAAACCCTTAAATGAATTCTTTTTTTTTTTTTTAAGTTTTTTTCTATTTATTTGACAGACAGAGATCACAAGTAGGCAGAGAGACAGGCAGAGAGAGAAGGGGAAGCAGGCTCCCACTGAGCAGAGAGCCTGATGCGGGGCTCAATCCCAGGACTCTGGAATCATGACCTGAACCGATGGCAGAGGCTTTAACCCACTGAGCCACCCAGGTGCCCCCCTTAAATGAATTCTTAAGAAGAAAAATGCCATCAAGAGTGAATCCTATGGGGGCGCCTGGGTGGTTCAGTGGGTTAAGCCGCTGCCTTCGGCTCAGGTCGTGATCTCAGGGTCCTGGGATCGAGTCCCGCATCGGGCTCTCTGCTCAGCAGGGAGCCTGCTTCCCTTCCTCTCCCTCTGCCTGCCTCTCTGCCTACTTGTGATCTCTCTCTGTCAAATAAATAAATAAAAAATCTTAAAAAAAAAAAGTGAATCCTATGGCCTCACCACAAATATGTATTTCATTTTTGTGTATTAACGGGACTTATTCCATCTGTATACATATTTTGACCTTATTATAATCATTATAAGTTATATAGTCACTTTCCCACCTGATGATAGATATATGGCAAACATTTCCTATGTCATTACACAGTTAAAAAAACTGACTTCTAGTTACACACAAAGACCTTGAATATAATCCCATAAAAATTCAAACAGTATAGGGCAATGGAAAATCTCCTTTGATCTCCCACCCAGTCCTACAAGTTCAAAGAAATAAGGGGCAGCCAAAGTCCTCTGTGACCAGAAACCCCAATACCATCCACCTCTCCTCTTTTCTTCCCAGGCATCTTTGGATGCCTTTACCACTGATCTACTGTTAGACATTCAGGTTAACTCCTTTACTGGGATTTGTCCAGCTTGGGCTTTTCATGTACCTTACTCAGTGTTTCTCTGTCTCAGCAGCCCATTGATGTCCCAGCTTTAATACCGATGCCTGGGTCCCAGCCGTGGAGCTCTAGAGATTCCAGATTATTTGATCTGGGATGTAGCTGGGGGCATTGGCATGTTTAAAAGCTTCCTAGGTGATTTTTTTTCTTAGCATTAAAAAAAACTAAGGTGAAATTGACATATGAAATTTCCCATTTTATTTCATTTTAAAATGGGCTGCACGCCCAGTGTAGAACCCAACACAAGATTTGAACTCACAACCCCGAGATCAGGATCTGAGCTGAGATCAAGAATCAGATGCCTAACTGATTGAGCCACCCATGTGCCCCCCCAAATTTGCCATTTTAAAGTGAATGGCAAATCCCCCTAAAAGGAGACCCTGTACCCATTAAGTGGTTGCTCCTTCCAGCCTGGGGCAACCACTAATCTCTCTGTCATTACTGATTGGCCTATTCGGGATATTTCATATAAATAGAACCATATAATATGAGACCTTTTATGTTTGGCTTCTTCCACTCATAGGACAGCATCCCATGCTTGAGGTTTGTATGTGTAGCAGATATCAGAATGTCCTTCCCTTTTACCACTGAGTACTATCCTATCATATGGATGGATCACAGTTTTTTTGACCTACCCATCCTTGTGCAGCCGAGGTTGAGAACCACTGGCCTAACCTTGTATGGCCTCACCTTCAAATTGGAATAATAATATCTACTTTGCCAGGATGTGGTGGCCTTTAATGGGAGGTACATGGATGGGTCAACCATCAGTAAGAAAAATGGTGCCTGGGCTCTTTGGGCTCCCCAGGAAGAGGTGGAAAGTATGTCTATTCTTGTGGCCTCTTGAGCCATTTTTTTAAAGAAGACTTAGTTATTTTAGAGAGAGAACATGAACAGGGGGAGGGGTAGAGGGAGAGGGAGAAGCAGACTCCCCACTGAGCTCAAAGCCTGCCATTGGGCTCAATTCCATGACCCATGAGATCATGACCTGAGCCAAAATCAAGAGTCAGTTGCTTAACCGACTGAACCATCCAGGTGCCCCACTTTTGAGCCATATCACCTCATGGTACCTGTAGGGTTGGTAGTAGTGTCTCTTTTTATATATAAGGAAGCTGCAGTCCAGAGAAGGGAAGTAATTTCCCCCAGGTCTCCAAGCACCTAAGTAACTCTGCAGAGATTTTCCATGCAGCTATGCCCAGCTCCAAAGCCCTGACTTCATCTGTTCAGAATGGAATTCAGCCTCTGTCCTTGCCTCCCTGCTGGCATGGACTCTGGATCCTGACTCTATATGGGGAGCTCTCCATGTGGAGTTGCCCTCCCCTTCTCTCACAAATGCCATGGTCCCGTGGTTATCTAAGTAGGAGGGTTGGCCACAGAATGGTGATTCTGTTCTTCAGACAGGAGGCAGAAAGGCCCACTTCCCACCTTTAGTTTAACTAGTAACAGCCTCCTGGAAATATCAACTCTTTGGAGAGGAACTTCCCAAAATCTGGAAGGCTGCTCCTTTCCTGTCATCTCTGTTCTAGAACATTCTAAATTTTATCTATATGCTTCATCTGTTAAAAATGAGTCCCTTATCTCTCTACTGGGAAATGGATAAACAAGCTATTGTACGGCCAGACAACAGAATAGGGCTCAACAGTAAAAAGGAAGGAGCCATCAGAACACAGTGACAACACGGGTGGACCTCACATGCATGATGCCCAGTGAAAAAAGCCAAACTCAAAAGGCTATGCAGGAAAAAAAAAAGAGAGAGAGAGAGGATGGAAGGGCTGAGAATAATCACCAAGAACAGTAATGTGTGATTTAGGAAGGCCCATTTTCTCCTTGTATAAAACAAGTTTATCTTAGATGCATTTTATTTTATTTTTTTAAAAGATTTTATTTATTCATTTGACAGAGAGAGGCAGCAAGAGAGGGAACACAAGCAGAGTGGAACTGGAGAGGGAGAAGCAGGTTTCCTGCTGAGCAGGGAGCCCGATGCAGGGCTCGACCCCAGGACCCCCAGATCATGACCTAACCGAAGGCAGATGCTTAACTGACTGAGCCACCCAGGTGCCCCCTTAGATGTATTTTAAATAGAACTAAGTAAATCCCTGCTTGGCATTCAGAGCCATTTCTTCCCACCTGAAAGCACTTTGACTTTATAAAATAAATTCTTTTTAGACATTAAAAAAAAAACCCCAAAAACAAAACCGCTGCAGGCCAACCCTGCGATGGCATTTACATAGGGAAAGACAAAGCTATAGGGGCAGAGAACAGGGTGGTGGTTCTGCGCTTGGGGAGGGGTAATCGGGGACCCTGTGTGTGTGGGTGTTTGGGGAGAATGAAGGATCTCTTATTAATCTTGATTGTGGTGGTTGTGACGTCAGTCTCCATTTGCCTGAGCTCATAAAACTGGGTAGCAAAAAAGGGCAAGAAATTATACTGTATGTAAATGCAAAGGAAAAGTGACAACCTAAATAAAACAATTCATTGTTTTCTTAAGAAATGTCTGCCTAGAGGCTCTGAAGGAAGAAAGTAGGCCACAAGGAGGTAAAGAAAAAGTTCTTGGTTCTGGAGGGTTGTGGGAACTCTCTTTCTTGGGCATTTGCCCTGGGGCCCTGGGCCCTTGTCTCCCAGCCTTTTTCTCAGCCCGCCTTTCTCCTGTTCAGTGGCTGGAGCATGGGGCAGAGACAAGGAGGGTTTTGTGGAACCCAGAAACAAATAAAGAGCTACCCATCATGGGTCACCACAGCAACGCGATGTCTCCCTTGAACCCGTGTGGCTGGCACCGTGGGTAGCTTACTGGTGTTTGTTAAGGGAGCAGAGGAGAGAGTGGCCGTGCTGTGCCTGGTGGCAGGTGGACAAGTGCTCCCTCAGCCCCAGACTCGGTTTCCCACCTTGCAGAAAGACGTCGGCCGTGTCCCTGCACAGTTGGCCTCTGCCCACCCTCGCCTCGTTGGCACAGCCCTCTTGGGGGCTTTTGGGTGGGATCTATCAAAATGAACACTGCGCCTACCTGTGTTAGTGTCTCTAGGGCTATAGTACAAATGGCCATACACTTGGTGACTGAACACAAATTTGGTCTCCCAGCTCTGGAGGCCGGAAGTGCAACACCAAGGTGTCGACCGGACTGACTCCTTCCAGAGACCCTGAAGGAGAGGCTTCTGTGCCGGTCTCCCAGCCTCTGGCAGTTTCAGCAGCCCTCTGTGGTCACATCACTGTGATCAGTGTCTCCATTGTCTCGTGGGCTTCAGCTCTGTGGTTCTTTCCCCATAAACACCCTAGTCATAGCAGATTGGGGGCTCACCCTCCTCTGGTGAGACCTTATCTTAACTGAGGACACCTGCACCAGCTGTGTTTCCAGATGAGGTCACTTTCTGAGGTCCTTGGGGGTTAGGACCTCCACCCACATAGGAATTTTGGGAAGACACCATTCAGCCCATAACACTGCCCCATACACACTGGGCTGCTTGCCACCCTGCTCTGCACACTCCTGTCTACTCCGTGGGCCAGCACCCTTCCTTCTCCTACCTGTCTTTTTGTCTGGTAAACTCACTTATCCCTCGATATCTGTCGGCCAGGGCCCGCTGTGGAGCTGGGTACTGTGCGGGTGTGCCTGTGCCTTGGGGATCCTGTGCCCTCTTGGAGGCCTTCACACTCTGCCGTGTCCCTCTCAACTCCAGCTAGCATGTAGTAGGAGCTCCTGAGCATTTCCTGAAAGGACGGGGAGCACGAATCACATGGTATTGGGATTTCTGCTTGGATCTGGTGCCTTCTGGATTGTGAGCTTCTTGAGGGCAAGGCCGGGTCACCCCAACCTACTGTCCCTAGATTTCAGTGTAAAACCAGCATACAGAAGGTGCTTGACAAATGCTCTATGAACTGTGTGGCACTGATCCGGCGTAGAGTTATTGAAAAATCCTCCGTGAAGTATGTTTAACACGGATACGGCATACAGGAGGTGCTCCATAAATGCGTTGTGAACTTCATTGGCACAGATCCAACACACAGAAGGTGCTCCATAAATGCTCTGCGATCTGTCATGATGTGGTGCCAGCACCCAAAAGCTCAGGATATGCTCGGAGACCTGCACTGGGCAGGGACTCAGCGGAAAGAAGGTGCTCTGTAAATGCTCTGTGAACTCTACCGCGCTGAGCCCTGTGTTCTGAGCCACATGTCCGTCCCTTATGTCTGTGGGTCTTCAGAGTAATTACTGGGATCCTGGGGGGAAGTATTTGATGTCGCAGTGGAATTTAACTCCATTGGCCGGGGTGACGGTCAGCAGAGTCCAAGGGGAAACAGGTGAACGGCTCTTTTCCCTGATCCTGAGCCTGTGTGGTCCAGGGAGGGAACCAGGTGCTTGCAGACCTCACCCCCCAGCTCTCCGACACCCCTTCCCCACCCTGCCGGGCGACCTTCCCAGCCTGACTTGCACCATCCCTAACCACGCACCAAGTCACGCCAGCCTGACCCAGCACTAAGTGTGTCCCACCTTGGGGGGGCGACATTCCTACACTCTGCACTCTAGCCTCCCCTCTGCAAAATGGGTGGGGTGGTGTCTCCCTCCGAGCTCCCGTGTGGTCAAAGGAGAGACTGGAGGGGGCCCCAGGAATGCCTACTGCTCCAGATAAAGCCTTCTGGCGGTTCCACGTGTGGACCTACGTCCGGCAGCAATGAGTACAATGGTCATGAAAGGAGTGTGTGCAGATGCTTACGGACGGGGTTCTCCGTGGTGGCCCCAGATTGGACCGTCCACCTCCGGGAGAGCAGATAACATAAATAGTGTCTGGAATTCTCTATGGCGATGAAAACAGCTGATCTCTGCATCCAACAATATGAATGAATCTCGCCAAAGTCACGTGGGACCCAAGAAGCCCTACAAAGAAGGATTTGTGCTGTGTGATCCCATTGATGGGAAGTTCAAGAACGGGCCAAACTAATCAATGATGACAGTGTCACAAGTGGTTTCCCTTGAGGGAAGAGTCACTGGGAGGGGCCTTAAGGGCCCTTTCTGGGGGGGGGGGCGGGCCATGAGCTCCAGCTCCTCTTTTGTAGTGGTTATGCGGGTGGGGGCACAAGTGAGACCTGGTCAGGCTGTACCCATAGGGAGCCCTGCTCTATGTCGGTGAGACGGAGGGAAAGGAGAAACAGGAAGTGAAGAGAATTTTGTATTTAGCAAAGTTTTGTAGCGAATACCACATTGGGGATCAGGCACTAAATACTGGCCAGTTCAAAAAAAGTGTAATAGAAAGAGGGAGGAGAGGGAGGTGGGGAGAAGATGGGAGGGGGGCTCCGGAGGAGGGGGATGGGAGGAGAAGGGGGAGGAGGAAGGGAGGAGGGGAATGGGGAGGAGTGGGGAGGGGGAGGGATCCTCTTTTCCCACCAGGAGGGACCCCAACTTAAGGTCTCCTGGGAATCCTGGGACCACAGCCGCTCCCAGCTTCCTGGCCCAGCTTCTGGGAATGATGCCTCTCTTTCCAGGTTCATGAACCACCGAGTCCCCGCCCACAAGAGGTACCAGCCCACCGAGTACGAGCATGCGGCCAACTGTGCCACCCACGCTGTGAGTTGGCTTTTGGGGGGTGCTGAGAGTGGGGGACACTTTCAGGTGGGAGGGGAGCAGGCTCTTCACCCTTGGAGAGAGTCAACATCTCTTCCACAGCAACGTCCCAACTGATGGCAAGTCCTCTGTGGCCCTTGGAAGAGTGAGTGGGATCTGGAGGGAAGGCCATTTGGGTACATTGGACTGTGGTACTGAGCATGCCTCTCTTTTGCTCTGCGAACCTTCCCGGCTCCCTGGTTCCTGCACAGCATCTGGACCCTGTAGGAAGCTTGCAGCAAGTGTTAGCTCCTAAGTCGGCCGGCTTCCCCCGTGCCACACCCTTCTCCCAGGTTCCAGCGCCTGAAGGTGCTGTTTCCTGGGTAGAAGGTACACTTCCAGGCCTTGGCATATGCTGTTCCCTCTGCCTGGAGTACTTGTCTTGTCTAAGAAATTTTTCTCTGGGCAGTGGACCCCTTTGGAAATAATGAAAACTCTAGACCCACGTTGTACGGTTTGGTAGCTGCTGGCCCCGAGTGGCTATCGTGTCCTTGAAATGCAGCTCGTCCCTTGGAGGTGTGCTGGGAGCGTGACCTCCATGCCCACTTGGGAAGACATGGCAGGGAAAACAGGATGTAAAATATCTCCTTAATATGTTTGTGTATAGTACACAGTATTTTGGATATACTGGGCTGAACACAATATAGTATTCACGTTCATTTCACCTGTTTGTTTCTCCCTTTAAAAACATGGGTCCCAGAACATCCAAGATGACCTGGGCGACTCACGTTACAGTTCTGTTTGCTGGGGCTGCCATAGACCGTTTCTCCTGAAAAGGTGCTCCTGACAGGCAGAACTGGGCACACTTTCGGGGGGGGGGGGTCCCTGAAAGTGCTTTGGAGAGTTCTAGACTTCTCCAGGGAAATGATGGGTTAACCAAGGTGTGAAGAGAGAAAGGTTCTCCAGGTGGGCCTGGTGGGGAGGGCTATTTTCTCCAGAAGGTGCTAACTACATGGGCAACCACACAGGTGTGGGGCGGCGTGGCATGCCCAGGGACCGCAAGGTTGATGACCGGTGATGCTCCTTGAGGCGGGGAGCCTTCGTGTTTTCCACGACCTTCTCTAGAGCTGTGCTGCCCAATATGGTAGCCACGGGCTCCGTGGAGTGGCTGAAATTGAGACTAAAATCAATGAAAATGAAATAAAATAAAAAACTTGGGGCACCTGGGTGGCTCAGTGGATTGAGCCGCTGCCTTCGGCTCAGGTCATGATCTCAGGGTCCTGGGATCGAGTCCCACATT
>NW_019154097.1:52432640-52440664 GCF_002288905.1 Enhydra lutris kenyoni
TGAGCCGCTGCCTTCGGCTCAGGTCATGATCTCAGGGTCCTGGGATCGAGTCCCACATCGGGCTCTCTGCTCAGCGGGGTGCCTGCTTCCCTCTCTCTCTCTCTCTCTCTCTCTCTGCCTGCCTCTCCGTCTACTTGTGATCTCTCTCTGTCAAATAAATAAATAAAATCTTTAAAAAAAAATTAAAAAATAAAATAAAAAACTTCACGTTATTGGCAAGTCACGACTCAGGTGCTTGGCGGTCAGGGGCCCAGTGGATCCCACGCTGGATGGTGCTGGTCTGGGACCTTCCCACCAGGGACGGAGGTTCTGTTGGACGGTGGGAGTCTGGAGGAGAGGGTGGGCCAGGTGCTTGGGGAAGCTCAGGGACTGCGAACCTCCCCGCTCCCCATGTCCAAGCCTGGCCCTGCAGCACCTGTCTCCTCTCTGCTTTCAGCTCTGGATCATTCCCAGCATCCTCGGCAGCTCCAACCTCTACTTCCTGTCCGACGACGACTGGGAGACCATCTCTGCCTGGGTCTATGGGCTCGGCCTCTGTGGGCTTTTCGTGGTGTCCACCGTGTTCCACACCATCTCCTGGAAGAAGAGCCATCTCAGGTGCCTCTGCCTAGTCCACGGGAGGGACATGGGCCGGGCAGGTGACCAGGGTGGGTGGGGGGGCGTATCTAGCTGAACCCAGAGGGGTCTGGGGCGGTGACTGTCATGCTGTCTTTGCCTCGGCTGGCCACCCGGGATTGGGTCCCAGCTGGGCAGACCACCTCACCCACCATGAGCCTCGTTTGCTCGCCCCCAAAAGGCCCGGAGAGCAAGCCCTCAACTCCCAGTATTGTTACGAGGGACCCTCTTAACTACCCCTTCTGGGTACCCCCGCCCCCGCCACCGCCCTGGGTCCAGGCCTCACATACAGACATCACCCGTAATCTTTTCAATAATTCTGCGGTCTAGGCATTGTCTCAGATTTTTACATTTTTGCTTTGCTTTCCATTTTTAAAAACACTGGGGCAAATACCCATAACATAAATGGACTCTCTTCTCCAGTCTGAAGCGTCCAATTCAGGGGCTTTAAACACAGTCACACTGTGGGGCCAACACCACCACCCAACTCCAGAACTTTCTTCCTCTTCCTGAATGGAAGCTCTGTCCCTTTTTTTGCAGTGACCCCTCATCTCCAGCTTCAGCGGCCCCCTCCTCCCCAGGAGCCCCGACTCCACTCTAGCCCCCATTCCTGTTTCCTGTTCTTGCCGTCTCTGTGGGTCTCGGTCCTGCCCCACTGTATGAGTTTCTTGTGGCTGCTGGAACAAAAGACCATGGATGGGGCCGCTGGAAAAAACAGAATTCATTCTCTTATAGTTTAGGAGGCCAGAAGGCCGAGATCCAGGCGTTGGTGGGGCCATGCGCCCTCTAAAGTCTCTACGGGAAAATCCCGCCTCTTCCACCTTCTGGTGGCCCCCGTGTTCCTAGACTTCCGGCTGTCACTCCCAGGGATGTGCTTATGGCCCACGCTGCACGCATCACGCTAGCTGCTGTTGTCACTTTCAGTTCTAGGAGGACACGCGATGAAACCACACGCAGGATCCCCGGTCTGTTTCACCGAGGGCTGCAGTTTTCTGGGCAGAATCAGTTTATAGTAGTTATCTGTGGCTCTGTAATATGTTACCCCTCCGTCACAGAGGTTTTATTTATTTTTAAAGATTTTATTTATTTGTTTACTGGGTGAGTAAGAGCGAGAGAGCACAAGCCAGGGGGAGGGGCAGAGAGAGAGGGAGAAGCAGGCTCCCCGCTGGGCAGGGAGCCCAATGTGGGGCTCGATCCCAGGACCCTAAAATCATGACCTGAGCCGAAAGCAGACAACTCAACTGACTGAGCCACCCAGGCGCCCCAGTCACAGGGGTTTTAAATAACGGGAAACCTTGGAGCATCTATGATCAAGCCTCAGAAATCACCATATTTCTTCAGCCCTCTGTTGGTTACATGTGTTTGCCTTATTCATCGTGGGAGGGGGCCACGCATGGTTGTGGATACCAGCAAGTGGGGCTCTTTGGGCACCATTTTGGAGGTTGGCCACCACACTGGGCGAACACTTTGACGGCTACCGTTGGCTACTCAACGTGAGGTCACAACAAAAACAGTGAATGTTTATTGAGCACATCCTGATACGCACAGTGCTATGCTAAGTACCAACGTGCTTAACCCGCATGGCCGCCTGGTGATGGGCTGCTGGTGTCCTCCCCACCCCATAGATCAGAGAAGCTTGTTCAAGGTCATAGTCCATAAGTGGTGAGGTTGGGATTAGAACTTGGGTCTTCTCGGGGTGCCTGGGTGGCTCAGTGGGTTAAAGCCTCTGCCTTCGGCTCAGGTCATGATCCCAGGATCCTGGAATCTAGCCCCACATCGGGCTGTCTGCTCCGTAGGGAGCCTGCTTCCTCTTCTCTCTCTCTCTGCCTGCCTCTCTGCCTACTTGAGATCTCCATCTATCAAATAAATAAAATCTTTAAAAAAAAAAAAAAAAGAACTTGGGTCTTCTGGCTCCAGACCTGGACCTGAACCAGAATGCTAGCACCCGAGCCCCCCAGCCCAGTCCCCTCTGCACCTGCAGGCAAGGAGGCATGTTTGTCCCAAGGCATGGCTCTGGGGCCTTAACCCTGTCCCCTACCCCTTCTCTGCCCCAGGATGGTGGAGCATTGCCTGCACATGTTCGACCGTATGGTCATCTACTTCTTCATCGCGGCGTCCTACGCACCCTGGTGAGTATCTCTGTATCCTCCCGGGCAGGGGTGCGGCGGTGGGCGGCCAGGCCTGTCTTCCTCTCTCTGAATGTCTTCTCTTTGGCTGGGTCATCTGTTGACTCCCGCACAAAAGCGTGTCAGTAAAAAGATGCCCTCTGCCCGTTCTCCTTCTGGAAGCAACTACTTAAGACCAGTTTCCTGGGTCTCTTTCCAGAGTTGTTTGTGCAAAGAGAGCCCCAGGTGTGTGCCCATAATACTGTAAATGCATCTTCGTTCGTACTTTTCCTCCGGCTTCTAATGCAAAAGGAGGGGCACTATACAAACTGTGATTTGCTTTTGCTCTCTAGGTGATTTTGCCGGGGGCAACTCTCTGTAATTAGTACATTGAAGAATGTCCCTGTCTTTTGTTTTGTTTTTCTACAACAGCATAACATTTCCTGGCCGTCCCCTGCTTGTAGATGTTTCTGGCATTGGGGCGCTCCGTCCCTTGGGTAGGAGAGACCTTGCCACAGTCAGTCTCCTTAGTACCCGCGTGTGGATGTGTTGGCTTGAATCCTATGACGTTGCTAAGAGGCGGCCTTTTCTGACCTCCAGAAACAGTTTCATGTGGCCGAGCGGGTTGATTGGATGTGTGGGAGGAGGTAGACAGACAAAGGGGCTTGGTGACCAGTTTCCGGGCTGGGTGCATGGGAAAGTGGGACATGGGGCAAGGCGGTGTAGAATCATTTGGTGGGTATTTTTCTTTGAATGGCTCCGGTTTTCACGCCGTTTTCTGCAGAGCCCTCTAGGTCCCCAGAAGACCATGGAGGAGTGGGGGTGTGAGTGACCGTGGGTTCCCCCATCCTTGCCTCAGTCAGGAAACCCCCTATTTTAATGTTTGTTTTTGGTAGATTGGATTTATGTGTAAGATTCCTGAATACAGTCTTAAAGATTTTTTTTTTTAAGATTTTATTTACTTATTTGACAGAGATCATAAGCAGGCACAGAGGGGCAGGCAGAGAGAGAGGGGGAAGCAGAGTCCCTGCTGAGCAGAGAGCCCAATGCGGGGCTTGATCCCAGGACCCTGAGACCATGACCTGGGCCAAAGGCAGAGGCTTTAACTCACTGAGCCACCCAGGCCCCCCTATTCTTTTTTTTTTTTTTAAGGTTTTATTTATTCATTTCACAGAGATCACAAGTAGGCAGAGAGGCAGGCAGAGAGAGAGGGAAAGAGAAGCAGGCTCCCTGCTGAGCTGAGAGCCTGACATGTGACCCGATCCCAGGACCCTGAGAAGATGACAGGAGCCAAAGGCAGCGGCCTAACCCACTGAGCCACCCAGGCGCCCCCAGGCGCCCCTATTCTTAAAGATTCTTGAAAGCCTCTGAAGTAGCAGAGAGAGAGGGGAGCAGAAATATTTGTTTGAAATGCAGCACACTTTTTTTGGGGGGGAGGGTTCATTTTCTTCTTTTAAAGTCAGGTGGAGATTCAGTGTGATATTTTAGTAAGCATTGACCTGTGTCGTCGAGGCTCCCAGCAACCCCATCCCAGCCAGTCCTCCCATCCCTTCCTCCACCCGTCCCCTCTGTCCCATTTTATACTGATTCTCCTTCCCACTGGCCTGTTTTGTGTCTGTTTGGAAAGCCTGTTAGAATGATCCTCACTGATGGTTCTTCCAAGTAATGGGTCGGTTTATTTATTTATTTATTTTACCTTTAAGCTTTCCACTTATACATGAACTTCTTCGTAATAACAATTGGACTCGGAGCCGATTGCTTTTTGGGGGACACGGGGGGTGGACAGAGGTTGTATATAAGACATTCTCATTGAAGAAATTCACTCCAGAAAAAAATGAAAGGATCCTTCCCCACCCAACCACTGCCATCATCAACTGTCCCTTTCTAGAAGGATCTCCCGCTCCCCACCCGACAAGGGGCTCTGATCGGTGTCCCACACAGTTACACGTCTCTCTTCACATGTGCAAATAATGCAGTCCTGTTACTCTCCCCTCGCTCCCCGCCACCACACCTAGCGACACATGGGGAGATGTCCGCACCAGTACGGACTGGTCTCCTGTTTCCCAGCCGCTGTGACAGTGTCACAGCGTGGTGTATCTGGCAGGGTGCCGTTGGGGGACAGAAACCATACAATGATTTGAACGCGGCACATTTGGTATAAAGGATTCATCATAGAAGATTAGAGGAGGGGAGAATCGATTAATGAGTGTCAAACACAAAATCTAGAGAAGCCCATAGTGACAGATACGAGGGACGGCTAAGACCAGGCCCGCCTCCATCCAGGGCAGAGATCCCCCCTCGTCGGAAAGGGCCTGGCCTTTGCCCACGGTGTGACAGAGAGGCTGTTGGGGGGGGCGTGGGTGTGGCCTGCTGCTGTGGCCAAATGCTGGAGAGAGCAGGGTCCCTGCAGGTGCCTGCCCCAGGGGAAATGGCCTCAGCCCAGCAGCGCAGAGAGAAGCCTGCTCTCGGAAGCTGGTGGGAGAATCAGGAAGGAAGAGCCTTTTCCTCTAATCATTGCTTATTGTTTCTGTCTGTTTCTCTGTCTGTCTTTCCACCCTGAGAGCCCACATCCCACTTGCAGAGCCATGGGGCCCAGGGCTGCTCTGGGATCTGTCTTCCCAGGAGGGGCTGGGCCCCCGGTAACCCCCCTCAGTCTGTGCCCTTGGCTCTCTCTCAGGCTGAACCTTCGGGAGCTGGGCCCCTGGGCCTCCCATATGCGTTGGCTGGTCTGGATCATGGCCTCGGTGGGCACCATCTATGTCTTCTTCTTCCACGAGCGGTAAGCCAAGGCTGGGGATGGGGCAGGGGATTAGGTGGGCTGGGCCTCCTCCCTGGCCCTGGGGAGAGGATGACCCCAAAACATGAGGGCACAGCTCTGCCCGGCATCCTGGGGTTCAGGCCCAGGGATGGCCGCCAGAGCCACAGCCTGTAGGGTCGATCTGAAGAGGTTTTGAAAAAGACCTTGTAGGTTCCGTGTTACCTGTGTTCCCTAAGCTGGGTTGTTAGATGAGAGGAGAGGCTCCATTCTGCCGTATGAGGAAGGAAACAGAGCTATGGAAGCAAAAAGGAGTAGCTGACTTCTGGAATTTCCAGGGAGGGCAAATCTGTCAGCCAGTGCAGCCACTCGGACGGATGGAGGGCAGCTGCCTGGGCCTGGCGGGGAAGAGGTCCTGGGATCCCATGGTGATGACAGCCCCTGGCCCGAGCTGTGGCAGGGGCCCGCACATGCGCTATACTTAGCAGGGACAATCCTGGCCTGTCCTCCCACTGATGGAGACCAAGTCCCAGAGGGAAGGACAGCCGCCCAGGGCCACCCAGCTCTGCCGGCACCTGCCGCGTGTCACGGGGTGAAGTCAGAGCCCGGGAGGGCTGGGCAGAGGGCGGCGTTCTTCTCACTCTTTTGGTTGGGGTGTCCCCTCCTACCCAGAACGGGGAGCTGTGTGCCGTTCCTCCTGGGGAGGCTGTCCCGAGGCCCAGATGGCTTGTCTTCCTGCCAGGTACAAGCTTGTGGAGCTGCTCTGCTACGTCGTCATGGGCTTCTTCCCCGCCCTGGTCATCCTCTCAATGGTGAGTCCCACCCACCCGGCCAGGGGTCTCCCAGCGGGCTGGAGGGACCCCAAGTGACTCTGGGGATGGCCGTTTCTGAGCCCCGCCTCTGGTGCCTGGGCAAGCAGAGGCCTCAAGTGGTACTCAGTAGAGCAGAGAGGCTAGCCCTGGGGGGCTCAACTCCCTGGCCTTGCAGGGGCTGACCCTGCCTAACCTCCAGGGAGCATGGCGACCCTCCCCGCATCAGCCCCCATTCCCCCGCATCAGCCCCCATCCCTGTGTCAGGCTCCCTGTGTGTTTAAGGATTCGATAGGAAGACCCACGGACAGCGAATAGGACGGTGCCTGGAACATAGTAAGGTCCAAGTCCCTGGAGATGGACATGAGGTCCTGTTCATGACAGCTTGGCTGGCCCGCGCGTGGGGGCCGCCCCTGAGTGGCTGAGCTGAGATTGGCCCCCATCACCACTGACTGTGGGGACGAGAATCTTTGGGCCTCTCCGCCTGGGCCCATGAGGGGCAGAGCCCAGGCAGAGAAGCAGCTGGGTGGGCCACATGTGGACCACTTTGCCTCTGCCAGCCTCAGTTGTCCCATCTGTCAAGTGGGCACAGTAAACTTACCAGCCTGGCACCTTCCCCGAGTTTATTACCTTATACAGTGGTTATTGGGAGGTGGTAAAATTATACGTCATCAAGTTTAGCAGAGGTTTTGTGTTTTTAAACATTGTATAGCTTTACAAACCTAAGCGGTATGGTTAGGAGGGTCTTCTTTCTCCAAGTTCACGTAAATATTTACCTGTGTCTTCTCCTATCTCTCTTGTGGTTTAACCTTCCCACTGTGGTTTCTCCTGGGCGCGGTGATCCGTCCCCGAGCCCCTAGCTAGTGATGTCAATTATCCGTCGTTTCCATGAGCTTCTTTGGTCACACGTTTAATTCACATGTAGATGTGGGTCTCCCTCCGATATTTCAGTTCTGTTTCCCCTAGGGGCCCGTCTCTATCCTGATACGAAACTGTTTTACTTAATGTAGCTTAATTATGTTTTAATCTGTGGCCCCGTCATTTCGTCTGCTCAGCATTTTCCCAATGATACCTATTTATTCTCACAGACTGCCTTTTCCCAAGTTCATTTTTATTTAAATATGTATATTTATCTATTAGGCTGTATAATATTAAATTAAATATTATATTATTGTATCTATATTAAATATTTTTAAAATTTTAAAGTTAAAAAATATTTAAATTTATTTTTTAAAAAATTAAAAAATTTTCTGAGGATTATTTAAGTTAAACTTTATATAATTTATAGTAAACAAATACTAAAGTTTTAAAATTAAAAAAAATTTTTTTTTTTACTTTTAAAAAATTTATAGGGCACCTGGGTGGCTCAGTGGGTTAAACCTCTGCCTTCGGCTCAGGTCACAATCTCAGTGTCCTGGGATCAAAGCCTGCATCGGGCTCTCTGCTCAGCGGGGAGCTTGCTTCCCCCCTCTCTCCCTCTGCCTGCCTCTCTGCCTACTTGTGATCCCTCTGTCTGTGTCAAATAAATAAATAAAATCTTAAAAAAAAATAAAATCTTTTAAAAAATAAAATCTTAAAAAAATCTTTACAATATTTTTAACATTTAAAAAATTTAAAACATTTAGGGGCGCCTGGGTGGCTCAGTGGGTTAAAGCCTCTGCCTTGGGCTCAGGTCATGATCTCAGGGTCCTGGGATCGAGCCCCACATCGGGCTCTCTGCTCAGCAGGGAGCCTGCTTCC
>NW_019154097.1:52440764-52535836 GCF_002288905.1 Enhydra lutris kenyoni
TGGGATCGAGCCCCACATCGGGCTCTCTGCTCAGCAGGGAGCCTGCTTCTCCCTCTCTCTCTGCCTGCCTCTCTGCCTACTTGTGATCCCTGTCTGTCAAATAAATAAATAAAAAAAATCTTTAAACAAAAAAAAATGTAAAACATTTAAATGTATTTTTAAAAAGGTTTCAAAAATCTATGAAGAGTATTTAAAAAATAAATAAAATAAGTATGCTGTCATTTAAATGAAAAATGTTTAGTTTCTTTAAATTTTAAAGAATTCACTTAAATTTATTTTAAAAATCTTATGAATTATATTAAACCAACTATTGTAATATCTTGAAATTTTAAAGCAATTTAAATTTAAAAAACTTTAAAAAATTTTATGAAGTATATTAAATATTACATTATATAATTTATGTTAGATAAATATTTTTTAAAAGTTTAGACTTTTAAAAAATTCTTTGAAACTTACTTAAAAATGTATAAATTTTAGGGGCACCTGGGTGGCTCAGTGGGTTAAGCCACTGCCTTTGGCTCAGGTCATGATCTCAGGGTCCTGGGATCGAACCCTGCATGGGGGGGGGGGGTCTCTGCTCAGCAGGGAGCCTGCTTCCCCCTCTCTCCCTGCCTGCCTCTCTGCCTACTTGTGATCTCTCTCTGTCAAATAAATAAATAAAATCTTTAAAAAATGTATAAATTTTATAAATTGCATGAAATAAGTACTAAGTTATACAATATCCATCAAACGATGTATTACATATGTTTAAGTACATATATATACTTCTATATAGTCAGGGTATAGTTAAATACACAGTCCCTGCAAGAAATAAGTCTGAAAATGTGTGAAGGAACCAAGGCCCCCGTCTCCCTCCTCCCCAGTACAGTGCCCCAGCTGCAACCACCGTTCAGTTTGTGTGTCCTTTTCATTTATTTATTTATGTGCAAATCGATATGGCCATGCAGACTTACGGACTCCGGACTCTGTTGTTCCTCTTCTATGCGACCCACTTTCCTCCCTTACTGTGTGCCGTGGGCGCATCTCCATGACCGCCACGTGCGGTCCTGCCTGCCTCCTTTGCTGGTGGAGGGAGCAGGAGCGGGGACGGGCTGGGTCTCCTGGGTCATTAGTGCTCCAGTATGACGCTCTCGAGGACCGAGGGCATCCGTGTCCGCAAGGACGCTGAAATATCGTGGAGCTATTCAGAAGCTGGAGGGGGCTGTCCCTGTGAGACGCGGACGGGTGCCCCCACAGGGCAGTGACCTAAGGTGGAGTTGCAGCGTGGAGGAGATGGTGAAGGAACCCCTTTGTCTGGAACAGTCAGTTCCTGTGCCTCGTACATCCACCTGAAGTGCCTAGCATGTGTTTCTAGAAGGATACTGTCAGCAGTGGGAGCCTATAACAGGTGTATGGGCGGCCCCGGGGAGACGGGGGGTGGGGTGGGGGGGGCGGTGGTGTGGCAGGTTCTCCTCGCTCAGTCTCTGCCATTCCCTTTAACCACGAAGCATTCATGTGGGTATTAACAGCGCTCATCTCTGACGGCAAAGACGACTCCTTTTTTCTTAATGTTTTTTGTTTGGTTTCTTTGTAATTCTTCATCCCAGACCTGTATTCCTTTTAAGAAAGTTGTGATACAGTATACGTAAAACTTGGCTGCTGTGCACTCGGAATAGTCTTCGAGATTTTGATAGAAATGGTAACATCTGAGAATTAAGTTGGAGAGGATAGACAACATGCGTTGAGACTTCCTACCCAGGCATCTGGGCTGGCTCGCCATCCACACCTCTTTCCGTTTTGGGGTGTGGGAGAGTGGCGGGAGGGGGCTCTCAGCCTTGATGGCTGCCTCTCTGACCCGTGCCCCACCCTTGTCCTTCCCGACAGCCCAACACCGAGGGCATCTGGGAGCTGATGACCGGAGGGGTCTTCTACTGCTTGGGTATGGTGTTCTTCAAGAGTGACGGGAGGATCCCCTTTGCCCACGCCATCTGGCATCTCTTTGTGGCCTTCGGGGCTGGTACCCACTACTATGCCATCTGGAGGTACCTCTATCTGCCCAGCACCCTGCAGGCCAAGGTGTCCAAATGAGACAGCCCAGACTGCACAGGGTTGGAGCATCGCGAGAAGTGTTTCTATGAACTCTGGTCCAGAGCACGGCTCCCAGGCCCATCTGCACGTCCACGGGCAGAGTTTTGATGGGTCGGAGGCTACTCCTGGGAACAGCCAGAATGTCCTTCGGGTCCCAGGTGAGGAAGAAAGCATGTAGTCATTTTGGCAGAGAAGCCATTAACCCTGTAATGTGTTTCTATTCTAGGCAAGTGTTTCCTAATTCAACCAACATTAACATCCACAGAAAAGGGAGCAGACATTGTCCTGGCAGACTGGGGGACCCTGGGCCTGTGTGGGAGTCGGTGGAGTAGTTTGTACCCCACTGGCCAGGGCCTCCTCTGCGACCAAAGTCCTGGCTGGGGGATTGTACCCTGTTCAGGGAAGAGGTCACCCAGCCTGTAGATCAGGGATGGTGAATATCCGTGACCGTAGCAGACATCACCAATCAACTGCAGCATGGCACGGAATCAGGATTCTCCTCCGGGAGGGGCTCTGGGCGGCCACGAACCTATGGACTCATCACTCACGATGGCACCCCTTAGACTCTCCTGTCCAGTGTGCCCTGCCGTGGGAGCACAGCCAGACCATGTCGGGGAGCCTGCTTATCTCCTGCTGGGGAAGCTCCCGGGGCAGGCCGTCTGGGGGGCAGTGAAGGGAGACCGAGGCAGACAGCTCGAGCAGCCCCTGGCTTTCTGCTCTGCATAGCTGCCTCTCAGAACAGAGGAGGAGTGAGTGGTAGGGGATGAGGAAGCTGTTACTTGGCTGTTTCTTCTGCTGAAAAAAATCGAGAGAAAGCATCGGAGCCATTCGTTCCGGGGGGTCTTGCTCACCTGCTCCAGATTTAGGGCTTGTGATGCCAGCATTCGGATTCTTGCTTGGTGCCAAGCAGCAGCCCTTGGAAGCTCCTCCGATGAGCCCTGGAGGGAAGGCCTGGCTAGTTTGATAGGGATTTGGGCAGAGCGTCCCCAGCGTTGGGATACCCCTACCTCTCAAGCCGCTAGTGGCCCCATGACAAGGCTTCCAGGGACCCGTCCTCAGAGCGTCCCCCTGGGCCTGGGCTGGCCCCTCTGTAGCTGATGCTTGGACGTTTACTGGGGAAGGGGATCCAGGCCCAGCTCCTGAGCTGAACGGGAACCTCGGAATCTCTGAATCAAGGATCTGTCAAGGCAGACAGTCCTCAGCCTCCAAGACAGGACACCTTGTGCTTAGTTCTAGTACATTCCAAAAGTATTTCAGGGTTCCTGAAATCCCATTTACCGAAGCCAGTAGGAAATCATCAGACACATTCCTCAGACAGGCGGGTTCTGAGCTGACAGACTCTGGGGGTAAGCTTTGTCTGCTTGCCTTGTGTGTGTGTGTGTGTGTGTGTGTGTGTGTGTGTGTGTGTGTCTACACTGACACACCCAGCCTCGAGAAGCTGCCTTCATCCAGTCTGCCCACCGTCAGTTGGGGTCAGGGTTGGAGGTTGGGGTGGGGAGAGGAAGTTTGTGGGGGAGGGCCCCCTAGAGAGGGGCTTGCCAGTGATGGGGGGACAGGGACACTGACCTGGGACTTCTTTATTGGCCCCAGAGCTGAGCTCCTTCTGTGACACTTGCATCTCCTTCTGCCCCCTCCTTTTGGCTACTTGACTTGGATTTTCCCCAAGACAGCCTGCCCCTTTATGCCCACCTTTGGAGGTGCTGGTTCACCCCCTCATCCACCCATCTTATTCCTACTCATCCTCCAAAGCCCTGCTCAGGCATCAGTATCGAGGGACTTCTGGCCTTCCTCTGACTTAGGGCTTCCCACCTACTTCCCATCACCTCCCCTCCACCCCGCCCCCACGCTTACCTGCATCGAGGCTCGGAACTCTATCCTTCATCACCCTGGTCTTTGCACCTGCCTTCCACCCCGGGAGCTCTCTAAGGGATGAGCTGTGTCTTGCTGGACTTGACATCCAATCTGGCTGCTTCTGTTTGTAAGGGCTTGGGCAAGTTCCTTAACCTCAGCTCTAAGATGGGGATAGTAAGGCAGCACCTTGCAAGTTTGCTTAAAGATTCAGTAGGGTAATGAATGTGAAATACCCAGCCTGGTATTCTGATTAGCTCCTTTAGCTGTCCTTGGGATAATGTCCTTTGATAATGAAGATGACCCTCGTCCAGGAATGTCAGCTGTGCTGGCCAAAGGAGTGAATCACTAATAGTGGAATTTCCGACTGTGGACAGGCTGGTGAGGACACTGCTGTAGGGCCGTGACCACGTTCCTTCCCCTTGGTCCAATTCAGGATGTTTCCCATGAACCTTTTCTCTTCCTCAGCATCATTGTGAAAGTGAGTTTCCCAGCATTCCATTTCACCCAAACCTAGGCCCTGGACCTCCCCCAAAGTGTGTCACCAGCAGTGCAGGGAAGGAAAAGATGTTCCTCAGGCCAGTCCCTCCTGTGGGTAAGTGTTCCAGTCTGTGCGCTGGGCAGGTGGGGTGGAGAGGGTAGGGCACTGGGAACTCAGATGCCAGCTCCCTCTTCCTGGCCACCTTTGAGGCTGTCACATGCTAGAACGATCCTGCAGAGTAGCTGTCATGTCCCAGGGAACCAGGGAGGAGGTCAGAAGGACTCTTCCATGCTCTGGGCTCTTCTGTTGCTGCTCCTGAGTTAGGCAGGCTGGGGGACAAGCCTGGAGGTGACAGCCTGCTTAGCGAGTCCCCCGGCCATCATGAGGGTGGAGAGTCCTGCCTGCCAGCCGGCAGGCTATCCGTGACAGGCCCTGAGGGGAGCTTGCTGACGGCTGTCCCCGGAGCCAGCAGCTTTCAGGCCAGTGGGCTTTAAGCCAACATCACGGACCAGAGCTGCCTTTTTCCCTTGATTGGAAATCGTGCATATGGTGGGAACAGGGCTGATGTCCTTCTTTCAGGCTCAGGCTGGGGAGGATCCTAGGAAAGCGCTGGGCAGGGATGGGGGCAGGATGGGAGTTGCGAGGGGGCCTAGATGGAGGGCCCAAAGCCAGGCTGGTGGTGGGCGGGGGCCTGGCACAGTGGGGTGGCCTGGGGGGCTTCCTGAAAATGCTGTCCTCCTGGGTTTTCACCGCACCAGGCTCTCCTTTCCAAATTCCTCTGCAAATGCTGTGGCGCTTCCGCTGAGCTCCTGCATTTGGGGTCAGGTCCCTGCTGGGAAGCAGGCGTGGGGGACAGCTCAGGTGCTAAGAGAGGCAGGTAGAGCTCAGAGGTCTGGGAAATGAACCTAGGGACTTAGTCAAGAAGGCACTGGTCACCTTCGCCCCCACACACTGCGTGACCACATGCTGAAAGATGGGTTCTGGGAACCACATTGTGGGGTCCCGAAAGAACCTGGGGCCGTCCCACGTGAGTACGCAGACACATACACTCACAGGTATGCTGCAGTGCAGGTGTGAGGGGAAGGAGCAGGAATCTGGGGTGGCAGAGGCTTTACCCAAAGGGCGCCCCTCCTGGGGGCCGGTCTCTGTGCTGGCGGCTTCCTAGATGCTCTTGTCCATTGGTTGACAAAGTCCCCTCTGTGGGGTAAGGTCCATTCACTGATCTTACAGAGCGGGAAGCCAGAGCACAGAGAAGTTTGGCGACTTCCCCAAGGGCACCCAGCGTCCAACCAGCAAAGCTAAGCTTTGAAGCCAGGACTATCTAATCTCTAAGTGTCAGGTCCCATGGCCGCACCACCTGTTTCCAAGGACACCCGCTACCCCCATGTCTGTCCTCCAGGGAGGAATGCTGGGCTGAACATTCTTAAGAATTTCAGAAACAAAACAAAACACTGGTGTGTAGCATTTGCTGATTTTCATGGCATAAATGTTCCCATGGCTGATTTCAAGCCGCTGAGGTGACATCACAGAAGAGGTCTTGGGAGGGGATGCCCCTCTCTGGCCCTTGAAGGCCCGCACGGGCCCGTCTGGCACACCACTGCCCCCACGGCTTCCCTCACTTTCCCAGATCCTCACAGAGCTAGCCAGGGGTCCCTGGGGGACCCTGGCAGGAGGGGGAGTGGGCCTGGCACTGGGCTGCCCAGATGCTCTGTCTGTGGGGTCTGGAACCTGGAGCCAGGCAGACCTGCTCAGGGTCCAGCCCTACATGGGCCAGCTTGCCAGACTCTCAACTCCCTCGGGTCTGGCCAGGGAGCCTCTGCAGGGGTTTGCTGGACCCCAGATCCTGGCTGCCACCTGCCTAGGACTGCTGCTGAGCCAGTAGATCAGGGTGGTGCTCTGGAGTCTGGACACCGGTTCCAGAAGCCCCACTCTGGAGCTCATCTACTTGGAGGCCATGCCCCGCATGTCAGTGCTGGGGTTCCCGAGTCAGAGTCCAGAGGACAGACTCGTGTCCAGGAGCGAAGGACCTAACCATGGCTCTTGCTTTGGGCTATCTCTTTCTCACTTTGTTTCCGACATTCACAAGGTAGGAAATTCACCAATACCCCTTAGCAGCCTGTGTTTCTACACGGGCCATTCCTGAAGTAGATCCCTAATGTTTCATAAGCTCCGTGCCAAGCCCTGGGATTTGTGTTGTCTTTACAACAACTCTGCAAAGTAGGGAGGATCCCCTTTCATCGACTTGGAGACTGAGGCTCAGAGAAGTTAAGTAACTCATCCAAGGGCACACAGCGAGTAAGTGGCAGCCGTGGGCTCTCCCCCACTCCACTGTCTGCTCCCTAAAACACTGGCAAGTCCGTTTTAGGGTTCCCAGCCTGTGGATAGCTGCTGCTGACATGCCGGTGGGCATGTCAACTGGTCTGTGTGCTCTGACCAGTTATACCGAAGGTCTGAGGCTTTGTTCACTAGCCCCCTGTTCAGGTCCATGTTGGAAGCACTGACAGAAGCTTCCACTCAGGCTTTCAAAAGAGGCTGATCTGGGAGAATGTGTAGCCACATGGCATGGCTCCTGGTGGCCGGGAGGCCGGCAGGAGTGGTGCCACCCCCATCCCTGGGCTTACTCCCAGGACATTCTCTGGCCTGAGGCTATCCTGCTCACACAGAAACTGGACCCCTATAAACAGCTCCAACCCCCAGGTCCCAGCGGGACACCCTGCCTGTGCACAGGTGGCCGGCCGGGATCTGTGCTTCCCAGGCTGGGAGGCTGAGTAGCAAGACCTTGAACGTGATGCAAAAGGGTTGGGACAGCTCGGTTTTGTACCCAGAGAGTCAGGGAGGGCCAAGGAGTGACCTGCCCAGGACACAGAGCCGGGGAGAGCTGGGGCCGGTGCCTTCTCCTCCCACACACCTCTCTTTCCTTCCCCAGGCACCGTGGCCAGGCTTGTCCCCCTCCAGCGACAGAATGTGCAGCCTGCTGCCTCTCTCACAGCCCAGCACAGGTGGCATGGGGCCTCTGGGCCTGGCAGGGAGGAAGTACCAGCCCTCCCTCGTGGCCTGTTTTTCTGTGTGTGGATGTGGTGCACTTGAACTTCCCACATGCTGTGTGACTTGGGGCAGGTTACTCACCCTCTCTGGGCTTCCTTCTGGTCAGCCGTAAAAGGAGCTGGTGGTCTCGCTCGGCTGATTGTCAGCTGCTGGTCCATTTCTAGACTGTGCATGTCCAGGGTGGACACAAAGCCCATACGGGGAGGGAGGCTGTTCCATCAATGATAGTGCTAGTAGATCAGTGTTTCTCCAGCCTTTTTATGGTCGTGGAGCTCCTTTGTGCTCTTAAAAACTATGGAGGACACCAAAGAACTTTTCTTCATTATTGTTAGATAGATATATCTAATATTAACACTCACCATACCAGAAACTCAAACTGAAAGTATTTGAAAGTACCTATTAAATCATGCAAAGATACACTCCCTACGCGTTAACATCAGTAACATTTTTTCTATTAAAAATAGCTACATTTTTCTAAACAAAAAGAGACATGGGGGGGGGCGTGGCATGGTTTCACATTCTTGCAAATCTCTTAAACGTCCGGCTCAGCAGAAGCCCACAGGACTCCCCGCCTTGGGTTTTGGTGAGTGTGTGACAGTCACCTGTGCCATAGTCTCTGGAAACCATTTGCATGAAAGGAGGACGATGTCCTGGGGCTTTCATGAAAACAGCTTCATCTCGTGATCCCCCAAAAGGACCTTGGGAGGCCTAGCATTGTGGAGAACCACTGATCTAGACTTTTCCCTCTGTTTTACAGAGGGTTACAAATGTCGCTCGAGGGACCAAGATCCCAGACCAACACTCCCCTCATTTTAGCCCGTTTTCACTGATCCTGGAGACGTGGGCAGGATGGGGAGGCAGGACAGATGTGGGCACTGGTCTGGGACACCCTTGTGGATGTGTTGGCCCTTTGGATCCAGGGCTGGGCAAGTTCCCAACTGTGGTCCTCGTGGACTCTGCCCTGGCCTTTACTCTAGGCGAGTCTGAACATCAGAGGACAAGCCAGAATGCTGGTAGGAGGCTCCCGGGCTGGTTTTTCCCAATTCAAGTCTGTAGTGGGTTTGACTCTGCCCTGAGTGGGTCCTACCAAGAGCTGTTTTTTCTGGAAGGTTTAGAGCAGCTGGCTCCGGCCCTCTCATGGGGCATGAGCTGTGCGGGGGTGTGGGGTGGCGAGGGGAGCACGGCCCTGTTCTGCAGGTGGTCTGGTTTGTAGTGGGGTAGGGCAGAAGAGGGAGGTGCGGACCCGGGAGGGGTCCCTTCCCGCTGCCTGCTGCATGGCTGCTTGGGCCTACGGGATCCCGATTGTCGCTGTCCACTGCCCATGGGAGACAGGAGGCTGTGGTGGTGTTGGGGTGCTCTGCGTGCTTGCGACATCCTGGAGACCAGTGGTTAAATATCCCGGGGCTGGCAAGTCGTTAAACCAGGAGCGGTGTGAGATTGGCCTCGGTGGGAATCCTGACGCTGTGGGACTCGGCAAAGGCTACAGATCAGAGCCTGGTGTCTCTGGAGAGCTGTTTGAGCAGCATGCCGTGGCCTGTGGTCTGCGTACACGTCTCTGCAGTCGACGCCGTCTTTATCAGAGTAACAGGCAGTAGACACACGGCTCTGAATGTGTACACATTCCCGTTCTTGTGTACTTCTCCCGGCAAAACCGGCAAGACAGGGAAACTGAGGCTGTTCAGGGAGGCTACATGACTTGTCCAAGGTCATCCGTGGTGCAGGGCCGTGCTGGAATCCACGTCATGGCCCTCGGCTGTCACATCGTCCTCCTTCTGCCGCCTTGCTCCCCGGGAGCTGAGCTCCGGGGCCGGGGACCAGGCATCTCCTTCACGTCATTTCAGGGCCGCGTTTCCCTGGCTGGAGCAATGCCGTCCTCTGGCTGCTCGGTTCCTGCTCTCAGTCGGTTTTGCCTGAGCCCTGTGAGGCCCACGGATGAAATGTGGGTGTTCTCTGCTCCTGCCTTTGGGAACTGGCCAGGGCTGGGGCCCTCCCCAGGGGGTGTAGGACACTGGAGCCCAATGCCTCCCACAGGGCCTGACAGCCACGGGGGCCCGAGCTGTGGGGTGGCCCTTCATCACTGGGGCCCCGTGGGGGTGGGGTGGGGGTGAAGCCACAGTGGGTTACCCCAGCTCTGCATGGAGTCTCTCTACCCACACAACCTCAGCTCGCAGGTGTCCGGACACCTACCCTTTGCAAAGCCGGCCTCCTGCTGGGCTCTCAAACCCACCTGTACCCTCGTTGTGGCATTGCCATGGGGAGGGGGGTCACCGTGTCCCAGCTGCAGGCCCTCATAGGAGGATCACCTATGTCTCATGGGATCGGGCTGCCCCTTTGTGGGGATCAGGTTGCAGGCTGCAGGGGTCAGCTGTCCTCCATTTATTCCCAGACATCCGTGTTTTCCAAAATTTTTAATCAATATCCATCATAAGAATTTCATTTTACACTGGTGCCGGTTCACACGTCCATCGCCGAAACAGACCTACCCGCGTGATGCACAGGGTGGTTTCCCACACTGCCGAGACATCCCGCACTTTGTCTTTCTCGCAGCTTGCCGGGTGCAACCTGTTACAGTGCTTGTATGTCTCACAAGTGGGTCTGGGCCGTCAGCTCTGGAAACTGATCTCGGTGGTTCTGTCCTAGGAAGGCATGGGTGTTGGTATTACGTACGAAGTGCCTAGTTGTGTGATTGGCAGGAGTCCCCGTGGGGCCAGACCTTGAGAACTTGGGGGCCCAGGGCCAAATGGGGATGGTTAAGGAGAAGGAAGTTAGGAGCTTTGGAGGATCTGGCTGCTCAGAACCCTGACCCCGCTAAGAGGAATCCAAGACCCAATTTTGGGGTCTCTTGTCCTGATGATGGCCCCAGGTTCGGGGGGACCTTGGGGGGCTGGATGGTCATAGAGACCTCAGGAACGTGGGTCATTGTGCCTTCAGTCAGGGCTAGGAAGGTAGGAAGGAGACAGTGAATCCGACTGAAAAATGAGCAACTTTGCAAAAGCTATTGTGCGTCCAGAAGCAATTTCAAATCCTGGGCCCTGGTCCCCGTGGAATGAATCGTCCGCCAGTCCTGTTTACTCCCCCGGGTTTCACGAGGAATCTTTCCACTCCTGTTGCTTGGGAATTCCTTTCCTTTGGAAGGTGGGGGTGGGGAGCAGGAGGTCTGACTGCCTTTCACATGTGTTTTTCTAGACGTGTCGTGTCTACAGTGTTGGAGACTAGCATCTGTGGCATGACTTTAAAAAAAAAAAAGATGTCCTGCTGGTATTGGACCTTCTTTGTGTTTGTGAAATTTCTCTTTTGTATTAATACGACCTTTGATAAACATTTGTAGCCAAGAGGAATAATCCTGCTGGTCAATGTTACTGTTTGCCCTGGAGTAGAAAGAACTTAAAAAAAATAAAAATTCAAGATGGGTCACGCTTGTCCAGCTGTCTTTTTAGAAGTAACGTCTGTCCAGAGATGCCTGGGTGGCTCAGTCGGTGAAGCCTCTACCTTTGGCTCGGGTCATGATCCCCGGGGTCCTGGGATTGAGCCCTGCGTCCCGCTTCCTGCTCAGCGGGGAGCCTGCTTCTTCCTCTCCCTCTGCCCCTCCTGTGGTCTCATGCAACTGCTCTGTCTCTGTCTCTCAAATAGATAAATAAAATCTTTAAAACAAATAAGACCTATTAAAAAATGACATCTGTTCATTCTTTTTATCAGAGCAGTCTCTGTTCACTGTAGACTTGGAATATTCAGAAAAGCGTAAAGTAAAAACCCTTCTGTCTCTTGGTGCAAAACCAGGGACCCTAAAATACAGTCGCTTCGAACATCAGTAATCACGGGCATCTCTCATGGCTTCCGTCAGTCGGGAATTCAGAGTCTGGGCCTCAGCCCGAGGTGTGAAGAAGGCTGGCGGCGAACTCCGTCCACTGACAGGTCCGGTGGGTGACCCTGGCAGCCGGGGAGGGCCCTAACTGACCAGGCAGCCTGTTCCAAAATGTAGATTTTATTATTCATGGATGGTAAAGTCAAGAGATCAGGAAATGACTGACCTGGATAGGACAGTGTGTCCCTCACAGTTCTGGGGGTAGGGGCACAGGATGCCACACGAGGCCACGCAGGAAGCTCTAGGGTCGATCAGGAGATAGAGAGCAAGGGGAAGACATATGAATTGTGGCTTCCCAGGGAAAGGACAGTTAAGGTTTAGGATCAGATTTCAGACTGGCTAGTTTGAAGAATTTCCACAGGCTCTGGGGCAGAGGGGCTGTCCTTCCTTGTGTGGTACTTGGTCCTGGGGTGAAGAGGACAGGGGAGTATTGTTCTGGAGAATATAGGAGCCCAAAAGAGAAGGTGGGTGAGGGCTGGTCTCCAGCTCTTTCTGCCTCGCAGGTGGGTTGTTGACTCTCTCCAGAGATCAACTACCCCCGGGAGGGGCAGTCTTCCCATGATCGGTGTAAGGGCCCAGCCATGAAAACGTCAAAAGCAAAGACATCTTAATACACACCGAGTGACTTGCCCCTTGGTCTGAGTTTCCCTTTCCAACAGGGTGGCTGGGTCCCAAGAGAAAGAAAGAGCCAGGTACGAGACATGACCTTTTTTATGACCTAGCTCTGGAAGTCTTCACTTCTGCTGTGTTCTCCAGGGACACAGCTAAAAAGTCCTTCCGGGGGGGGGGGGGAAAGTCCTCCCAAGTTCAAGGGGAGGGAAGGCAGATCTCCCCACCACCTGGTGACGGAGAGTATGAGTTACAGTGGAAGAAGAGTGTGGAGATATGGACGTATCCACAGGCCCATCTTTGGCTACTGCCTCAAACTCCATCACCCAGAAATAATCACTGTTCATAATCCTGGTCTATCCCACTGGCCCCTCTTCTTGAGGTGTTTGGCAACAGAGAAGCGATGTTATTAATAACATTTTGTGTTTTGGGGCAAGTCCGTTAGCCTCTCGTGGCTTCCGTGTAGACACTGAATTAGATTAAGGCTCTCACGCATGTCTCTCCTTGTGTGAGAGAAAGATCTCCAGCTGGACCAAGCTCTTTCAGCCCAAGTTGAAAAATGACCACGTGTTCCCAATTCTCACTTCAAAAAAGTTACTGCATCGTATTTTCTCAGTCTTAATTATTTGTTCTTGTACATATGTCATAAACCAAACGGTACCCTCCGTAAGAAATGGTCACAGGCATCAAACCAAGTAAACAAAATAATGAATGGAAATGTCAGACTTAGCCGAACATACCTGGTTTTAGACGTGTGTTTCTTGAGGCCACCTGCACTCATGTTCGTGATTTTATGTTGTGATCCTGTCACATGGTCGGAGTTGATCCTAACTCCTTCTTGGTTGGAAATACAACTTTTCAGTATGTTCCCCGGCCCCAAGACTGGGACTAGAGTTTCCAGAGCCTGCCTCCCCATGCATAGTTTACTAACCACAAAGGTGGGTGATTTCTTAAGTCCCACCAGCACTAAAATCTTTGACAAACAAACAAGGGTCAAGTGACCTTGACCTCAGCCATTTTAACGGCGTGGAAAGATTTGTTTCAACTGGACACACCTACTCCTGGCTTCATTTCCCATGTCTGTGCTTGGAATCAGTGTTTTCCAATGAAACGTCTCACCTGAGCTGCAGATCGAAATGCCTATTAGACACCTACGTCAGAATAACCATATCAACTTTAAACTGAGTAATATCAAATACAATTTCTCCATATTCCTGGTACCCCATACGTTCCCAGAGCCAGGAAGTATTACACTGTTGACTGGAAGTTGCTCAACATACAACACGGCAAGAAAAGTAACAATCACTGAGTTTTGGCTGACAAGTGTACAGGGAACCACCAAACCCAGATTTGGGTTTCGGTGCCGAGTTCAGCGAGAATGGAATCCCAGGATTCAATCCCTTGTTTGGACAGAAAGAAAGGCCGGGATCTAAGACTGTGCATGTGCTTGCTGCCACCTGTCCTTCCTCTCCTCTGGTCCCCCCCAGAAAGACAGGAACCCTGTCTTTCTGCCTCTAGACAGGTCATCTCTTGGGAACCCTGCACTTGGACCTCCAGCGCCTTTCCTTGATGATATCTTGGTCTCTGTTGCCCTCTGGTGGCCATAGTGGGGCAGCTCAACACTCCGTTTTATTCCGTGGATTTCCGAAGACATTCAACCTTGCAGCTCAAAAACTTATTTTCCTCACCTAGCCATGGGCCTGGTGCAGATGAATAAAACTCAGTTGTTAGCCCTTGATAAGCCTCCAGCTGAAGGGTCGAGAAGGAGATGGGTGGCAATCTATCAATTCCTTTGTTTACTCATTTAGCCAGTATTTAATTGAGCACGTGCTAGGTATCCAGTATTGCAGTAAACAAGGCAAATGAGGCGCTCGCCTTTACAGAACACTTTTGAGAACAGAAGTTCTGCGTGGCTGGAGTGCTGGGTTGGAGGGGTCATGGAGCGGTCAGCAGGCCAGGTAGGTAGGGTTTGATATAATGCAAACCCGGGAGCACAGGAGAGCGGTGCAGGTCCAAGTCTAGAGGACAGGGAGCCCTTCCCGGAAAAGGTATTAGCTATCTATTCCCACGTAACAAACTGTCCGCAGACCAGTGGGTTAAATCAATAAGAAACTGTTCTCATCCTGCGGTTTCCGAGGGTTGGGAATTTGGGAGCAGCTCTGCTGGGTGGGTCTGGCTCAGGGACCCTCGGGAGATGTAGTCAGCCTGATGGTCAGGATGGCATCCGTCTGAGGGCTGCTGAGGCTGGAGGGCCCATTGGGGATCCCCTTGGAGGTTGACTACCCCATAAAAAACACCAGATCTGAGGGGCGCCTGGGTGGCTCAGTGGGTTAAGCCTCTGCCTTTGGCTCAGGTCATGATCCCAGAGTCCTGGGATCGAGTCCCACATTGGGCTCTCTGCTCGGCTGGGAATCTGCTTCCTCCTCTCTCTCCCTTCCTGCCTCTCTGCCTACTTGCAATCTCTGTCAAATAATTAAATAAAATCTTTAAAACACACACACACACACACACACACCAAATCTGAGTCCTAAAGGAAGAGTGGGGATTGGAGGAGGGATGAAGATGTGTGTGAGGGCTGAACTGGGTCCCTCTAAAATCTATGGGTTGGAGCGCTGACCCCCAATGCCTCAGAACAACTGGATTGGCAGATGGGGCCTTTAAGAGGGGATTAAGGCAAAATGAGGTCATTGGGGTGGGCGTTAATCCACTATGACTGGCGTCCTTAGAAGATTAGTACACAGACACACCCAGAGGGCCGTCCACGTGAGGACTCGGGGAGAGCGGAGCCGTCCCCAGACCAAAGACAGAGGACTTCAGAGAAGCCAACCCTGCTGATGCCTTGATCTTGGCCTTCTAGCCTCCAGACCGTGAGAGAATAAATGTCTGCAGGTTCGGCTGCCCAGCGTGTGGTGTTCTGCTATAGCAGGTCTGGAAAGCTAATACAGTTGAGAAAGTTGAAAAAGTGTTCCAAGGCCTGAGCCAAGATCTAGACGTGTGAAACACTGTAGTAATCCCATATAGTTGGCATTACGAGATCCTGAAGAACAGGGGCCAGCAAACTCCTGTACAGAACCAGAGAATAGTATTTCCTTCATGTTATTCCATGCTGTAAACTCTCTGTTGCGTGACAATGGTTATAGACAAGACATAAACAAATGGATAGGGCTGTGTTCCAATAAAACTTTATCTACAAAAACGGCAGCCCACAGGGCATCGTTTGCCAACACCTGTTGAAGAGGGGTGCGGGGGCTGGGTCATGCCAAGAAGTACCTTAGGAGGAGAACACAGAACTAACCCCAGGCTCTCCCTCCAGCCCTGATATTTACCTGTTGAGGGTCGAGGTTGGGGGAGTGGTGGTATGTGGGGGAGTCCTGTAAAGGGTCTTCTATAATCCAGGCTCAGTTCTGGGCTCTACCTCTGTCTGGTTTCTCTGAACCTTTTTTTCTTCATCTGAATAGTGGCAGAAAAAAATGTCTGCCTCCCACGAGTCAACACGTGAGCTCTAAGTGAGATGACACAGTAGGTAGTCCATTAATGACTGTCTCCCCCCTCCTTTCCTCTTGCATATAGGAAGTCACTCTTATAAGACTTTCTACCCCAATAGCGAGCTGTCAGCAAAAATGTTCACTGCCAGGGTCAGAATTCTGCATCTACATTCAAGACCAGGTGAATGCCCCCGGGTGTGGACAAAGGGATGAGTCTTTCCCCAAGGTGAAACCCCAGCAGGAGGACTGATGCTAGACTACTAAGGACGTGAGCTTCTGTTGAAACACGTTATCCAAAGAGCGCCGTTGGGCCAGAACCCCGGAGCTGACCTGGCCCCTTTTTGCATCGTTTTAAGCAGATGTGCCATTATTTGATTTGTTATTTAAAACTCTGGCTCCTGGGTGGGGACAGGTTTTCTGGGAAATGGGACACTTTCAGGGTCTTAGCTGTTCATATATTGGGGCTGTCCCCTTTTTGGTAATCGTTTGGTTTGCCTTTTTCCCTCCTTTTCCTGGGCCTGTCCATTGGGGAACTAAAAAGTGGGAACAAAACAGCCCACCGGTCCCCCAAGGCCTTAGACCAGCCAGTGGCACTAGAGCATAGCACAGCTCCGCCTCTCCTTCGGAGGCCCCACCCCTTGAGCTGTGTTCAGGGGTTTGCTGCTTTGGTCCTGGCTCTCAGCGGCCAGCCCCGCCCCCCGGGGGACCCCGCCCCTATACTCGAGGCCACGCTCACATCCATTAATTGGCCGGCAGGTGGCGCTGGCGCTCAGCCCAACTCCTCACGAGCCCCGCCCCTCCCTCGAGGCTCCACCCCCTCGAGGTCTAACCCTCGTTCATTAGGTAGGTAGCCGTCAGGGGGTAGCCTTGCTCCGCCCTAGCAGGCCCTGCCCCGCCCCACCAGGCCCCGCCCAGCAGATGGCGGGGGGTGGGGGGAAGGAGGCTCCGCCCCCACAACCCCGCCCCTTGTAGGCCCCGCCCCGTCCGTTGGGCGGCCGGCAGGAGGCGCCGCGCCACGCGCGGGGCGTGGGGCGCGGGCGCGGGCTAACGGCGGTGTGGGAGCCGCGCGGGAACGCGGCGGCGGTGGCGGGCTGTGGCGGAGGTAAGCGCGGGTTGCTCGAGGAGCGGCGGCCGGGGCCCCGGGGCGCAGAGCTGGCCGGCGGGCAGGCCGCGGGGCGCGCGCTGGGGCAACGGGGCCCTCTCGGGGCATCTCCCGGGCCATTCCGGCCTGGCTTGTCCTGTTGTCATGGAGACCGGCCACTGTCGGGCCCCCGGCGCGGCCCCGGCGGGGGGGAGGGGGGTGGGACCCGGAGGGGGGCGAGCGCGGGCGAGGGCGGCCGGGCCCTGCGGGTTCCAGGTTCGGCTGTGGCCACCGTCCCCTGAGACCCGGGAGTCTGGCCCTCCGCTGCAGGGCATCCCAGTCTCCCTGGTGGTCCGTTCGAGGAGGTCTGGCAGCGCGGGCGCTGCACGGGAGCAGGGCATGGGGGTCCGCGCCCTCCCTCCAGGGTGGGCGTGACATACCCCCCCCTCCCCCGGCGCGCACAACCGGTCCTGGTTTTTCTGCTCACATAGCAGCGCGCTCCCCACTTCTGTGCCAGCTGAAAGCATTGTCTCCCAGCTATTTCTGTACCACCTCCAGCCCTGTACCACCTCCAGCCCCTCGACAAATACTGCAGCTAAGAAAACAGATGCTGAGCTGGAGCTCGGGCCCCCCCACCACCCCCAGGAAGAAACTGTCTTATTTCCCATCAGGGAGCCGGTTGGTAGGACCAAGGTGGGGGGGAGCTGCAGACCCGCCTGCTCAGCACCCCCCACACACCCTGTTAAGTGGTTAATCTGAATTGCCCAAAAGAATTTGCAAGTGGAGGGTGATTACAGGTGTCTCCAGTTAGTACCTCTTGTGCATTCCAGAGAGGAGCCGGTCCTTAATCCCATTGGTGGGAAAAGTCACCTCTTAAGAGGGTAGCCTGTCAGAATTACATCTGATTAAATTATTTTTGTAGTTGACAGCACTGCTCTGGCTAGAGCTGTCAAGGTAGGATTTATGGAGGGTGGGGACAAAGCCGAGCCTCAGAGTCTACCCTCTTCCTTCCCTGTCCTGGTGGAAATTCTAATGAGTTCCACATTGCGGCATTGGGCCGGCCATGTGCCTCCACCCATTTCATCAGCCCGGTTCTGACCTCGCTCATTGCACTCACTGGTGTGACTTGAGCTTGTTTTCATCAGAAATTGGATTCTTTCTGGAGAACAAGAGAAAAACATCACCCGAGAGAAGCAACAGCAAGTGTCTTACACCCTTGGGCCCGTGTTTCCCCCAAATGTTTGTGTGAAAGAGGAGTGGGCAGCAAGAGGAAGGACAGGTCATGCCTCCAAAACCCAGATCGGGTTACCCAGGGTGCGCCCTGCTCTGGAGGGTGTGCCTGCGCTCCTGGCCTTGCTAGGGAACTGTCCGGCGGCACAGGGGGACAAATAGGTCGTTCTCTGCATTCTGCAATCAGGGAGGACCTTGGCGAGGGGACATGTGGCCGCCGTCAGGGGGGGCTGCTCTCTGAAGATGGCCACAGAGGGAGTGACCATGGGGAGAAAAAGGCTTCCTGACCAGATAGACCAAACAGACCAGGGTCTGTGTTTGCCTGGACTTCTTGGGGCTTAAGAAGGCGCTCGTGAAGAGAACAGATCACAGTCTGTCCTACATTTTCTCTGCTCTTGATGTGCTTTTGCGAACTTTGCCTTGGAATCCTGCTGAAGAGAAGGGAGGGGAGCTCACTTCTGAGGCCCTGGGAGGGGACCTAGAAGCTGGGTCAGTTTCTATTTCTTGTTTATTAAGGCAGAATTAATACAGAACCTGGCCCCCGTGCCAGGCACAGCAGTCCCCGTCTACATCGCATCTGGGGGCCTTTCTTGCAGTCTTTTGACAGCATCGTATTTAAGTTCGAATTCAGACCCCTTCTCGAGAGGCAGCGGCTTCCAAGCCTCTGGGCCACTTTGGGTTTGGGCCGAGACCCTGGGACCTGTGCTTGAAGGAGGCGGCCAGGTAAGCAGAGAGTCTGGGGAGGGTTCAGGTCCTTTGAGAAGGTGCTGACCCAGAGGCTTCTGAGCCGGGGTGTCCTGAGAGGCACCTTGTGTAACGCTTGTGTAACACGGAAGGCTCGAGTGGGAATGGGCTGCGGATGTAGCGTATGAACTTAGCATGCAGGTTCTAGCCAAAAGGCCTCAGTAGTATCTGACCGGCCCATGCAGGGAGGTGCGGGGGTGGGGGTCGGGGCCAGCTCTGGCCTCCTTAGGATTTCACAAGGAGATGGGTCTCACATTCCTCAGGAGGAGAGAAACGAAGCCTTTCTAGAGCCATTCACGGAGGCCAGAGAGAGCCCCAAAGGCTTGTTCTGCTGAGGACACTGACTGCAGGTGCTAAAGAGCTTTGGGAGGGGGCGGGGGAGGGCACAAATGATAGGCTACAGGACAGGAGTGTCCCCCGCCCACCCCCGAGGGGGAGGCGTCAGTGTTTGGAACCTCGTCTTTGGCTTTTGGCGCTTGAAGCTGTCAGAAGGTTTTGAAGCATTTGGTATTCTCTGAGGGTGTGTGGCGGCTGACAGACCCAGACTGGTCCTAGAGGAGTGGAATGGCAGGTCTGCTTCCACGCTTTCGTCCAGACAGAGTGAGGGACTTAAGAGGACATGACGGAAGCCTAGAGGATGGCTAGCAGGAGGCCCAAGCGCAGGACCTCTGTGGGTTCCCTTGGGGTCAGCGTGGGTCCTTTTGTTTGGGGGGGTCCTCAGTGACTTTCTCCTGCCCTAAGCACACAGCTTCGCTTCCAGATAGCCTTCTCTGGTGCCTATGGAGCCAGGAGTGGGTCAGGACTGCAGACACTGGCTGAGTGAGTGCTGACATTTGTCCCAAAGGCAGTGTGGCCCACTGCTGTACTCACTGGGACCTGGGCCATTGTTTGCAGAGCCTTGAGAGGGTAGACTTTTCTGGGTTAGTCTGCCTGCTGTTGTCTTCAGCGAGGACATGAGCACAGGAGTTGAATGTAGGGTGGCTGGGTGATGGATGGGTGCGGTTTTTCAGTGTCCCCGACTTGTTGCAAAGCTTCAGTGTTTAGGAAGCCAAGGCTGCCTTCCTGCTCCCACAGCTCCTGGACGGGGAGAGCCTGGTAAACTATCTCTTTAGAATCCTAAGCCCTTCGAGCTCTAGGTGCATGGAATTATGATTTTATGACACGCCACAGCGCCCCAGAGCTGTCTTCTGATTTGGCCAGCGAGATTGCATCGCTGGCCTGGACCAGGCCTGAATACCAGGCTGGATGCCGTGGGTGGGTTGCATACATTCCAGTCATGCCTCCGCTGGTTCTGGAAGAGCCCTTTTGTGTCCATTGTGGTTGCGTGGACGTTGTAGAGCAGCTGTCCCAGGGAAGCAGCTTCTGCAAGCCAGGACCAGTCATCGAGGAGCCGCGTTTTGGGGGAACTGTGTTCCGGGTGTTCGACCACTCTGTTAATGTGTCCGTGTCTTTGCCTGTTTTCTTAGTTTCGTTGGTGCTTGTGATTAATTTCCCGTATTAGAGGCTATGGTGTAGGAGAGGCTGAGCTTAAGGCAATGAGCGCTGCTGCCCTCTGTGGGCTGCCTCCCATGGGACAGGGCCAGCCCTGTCACAATTCTGCTGGACAAGTCTGCTCATCCACGTGCCCGCGGCCTGTTTCCTGGCTGCCTGCCACAGGGCGCATGCGCCTGGCTCTCCGCAGACATCAGAACCCCATTGCAGAGCAGTTCTTACCTCTTGGTGACCTTTTCATGCTTCCTGGTAATGGCTTTCCTTGAAGGGCACTTCAGGCTGTTCAAACCTGCTTTGTCCCCTGCAGTCCCTGCGACTTAGGTGCTCTGGTGGCCGGAGGGAGTGTGCTGCTGGCTGGGTTGGGACTCGGGACCCTGGATGGACCCTTATGTCCCCTAGACTCACCTGAGCCTGGTTTGCTCTTGCCACTCGATGGTTGATGCTAACCCACCTGACGTTTTTCTCTCAGGACGCAGTGTTTTCCATGTCATTGGCCAGAGCCGCCCACCATGTTTTATGGGACCCACTTCATCATGTCTCCCCCCACCAAGAGCAAGTTGAAGCGGCAGAGCCAGCTGCTGTCCAGCATGCTGTCCAGGACGCTGAGCTACAAGTACCGGGACCTGGACACCACTTTCTCCAGCCTGGGTGCCAGCGACGACCCCGCGGAACTCTCCACCCAGCTCTCGGCCCCTGGGGTCCTGAAGGTGTTTGGGGACAGCGTCTGCACGGGAACGCACTACAAGAGCGTCCTGGCCACCGGCATGTCCAGCGCCCAGGAGCTGGTGAAGGAGGCGCTGGAGCGCTACGCCCTGAGCCCCGAGTGCGCTAGCCAGTACGTGCTGTGCGATGTGGTGGGCCAGGCCGGCGGCTCGGGGCAGCAGTGGCAGGCTGAGTGCTTTCGGGTCTTTGGAGATAACGAGAAGCCCCTCTTGATCCAGGAATTATGGAAACCCCGAGAAGGCTTGTCCCGGAGGTTTGAGCTACGAAAGAGGTCCGACGTGGAGGAGCTGGCAGCCAAGGATGTGGACACCATGACCGCAGGTGAGGAGGGGGAGACGCCTCAGGGAAAGCGGGGGCTGGCCTGGGGAGAACAAAAAGCCAGAGGCTCAGGGCTCTGTTTGGGGGAAAACTCAGGAAGGTATGTTTGCTCTATCACGGCGTTTAAGGACTTCATAGATTTCCCGCTTTAATCCAAGCTGCCGTGGGGACTGCGGTCCATCTCTCCTGCAGGACGGGGGGCTGGTGCTTTAGTCTTGCGGTCAGATGCCTGGGTGTCGAGAGCCGGGCGCACCACGTGCTCTGGGTCCGTGCAGGTGGCGAGTGTGTTAGAGAAGTCTGGAATCTCAGAGACTGGCCGGTGAAAGGACAAGGGAGGAAGTGGGGTCTCCAGAGGGGACGGGGTGCATTGGGTGGGCCTGGGTCTGTGGGTACCTGGGGCAGTTGGAGGCCTGTGGGCCGCTGCTCTATGTCTGCTTCTTGTTCAGTTGGTGGGAAGTTGATTATCTTAATAGGTGAACACCATAAATAATAATTTTTTTCAAACGTGGAAAGACTTCTAAATGTATTTTAAGTTGTATTTGTTTTTTTCTTAATTTCCTGGAGAAAATGGTGGCTCTATGTAAAGAAGGGACTTGTTCTGTGTGGCCCTGTGTTGTCGTGTGATTTCATGATGTCCCGGGGTTGAAAGGGCCTTGAGCCCTCCTGACCTGTTGTGTGTGTCCCCGAGGTGTTGCAAATGCTCATTCTCTCTAGCCCTGCTTCTCCTCCGGGGCCTGCTTTGTACTTCCAGTGTGTAGAGATGAGCAGGGGGTGGGGGGTCGGTAGGTCTCCCAGGGGCTGGGGTCACTCGGGCCTGATGGGAACCTCTGAGTCTCACAGTCCAGAGGGGGCCATGGTTGACATTCAGCAGCAGTGGCCCTCTGTGACCTTGGGCAAATTAGTTTGCCTCTTGTGGCCTTGGTTTCCCAATCTGGAGAATGGGGCCATGACTTCAGTATCATGGGTGTTAGTGATACAGTAAAGCGCTTAGCATGGTGCGTGGCAGACGTGCAGGGGGTCATAGTTGCGTATTATTAATGTTTCCTGTATGTGGCAAGCAGTCTGTTCCGTGTGCTCCTAGGCAGAAGTGAGCTGAGGACAGAGCTGGGGGTCCTTCTGATGGGGGGGAGTTACCCCTGACGGCTCTGGGAGTTGCTGGCACATGGTGAGAATCACAAGCAGGCGTGGGTGTAGTTTGTATCATTGTTTTCAAGCCTCCCTGGACCAGCACCCCGAGTTCCCCAGCTCCCCCGCAGGCCCAGGCTTTTTTTTTTTTTTTAATTTATTTATTTGACAGACAGAGATCACAAGTAGGCAGAGAGGCAGGCAGACAGAGAGGGGGAAGCAGGCTCCCTACTGAGCAGAGAGCCTGATGCGGGGCTCGATCCCAGGACCCTGGGATCATGACCTGAGCCAAAGGCAGAGGCTTTAACCCACTGAGCCACCCAGGAGCCCCCAGGCTTTGGTTTTTTATCTGGTCATGCCTTGCCTCCCACCAGGCCAGGCAGACCTGCTGAGGGCCTGCACTGGTGTTCAGCTCCTGGTCACTGTCTCACCTGGTGTTTTCTCTGCTGAGTGAAGGGCACAGGGGTCACTCTGCCCTTGGTGCCCGGCCAGGGCCTTTGAAAGCTTGCTCTGTGTCGTACAGGTGATGGCTGGTGGGGCCCTGGGGCCAGATGCCATCTGTAGGACACAGAACTCTGTCTCCTTCTTCACCAGCCCCTTATAGATGGCCTGCCTTTTATGTGAGCCGAGGCAAGAGAAGGCCTGATTGCCCACAGCCTATTCAACCTGGTGTTGGTTTTGCAAAACCTTTCAAATAAAGAGTCTATTGACAGGGACCAGTCTCACTGACACACTTCTCTGGGCTGGAAGTGGGTTGTGTTACCTGCCTGAAGCAGGCCTCCTGGACCCTGGGAAGTTGGCCTTTGCTGCTGGCCTTCCCTTGGGGTGTGGTCTGGGCACTCTGGGACCCCTGACCATGCTGTACCCCCCGCCCGTGATGGGCAAGACGGTGCAGTGAGGCATATGGAGGTCACGGGTCGTCTGAGCCGTCCCCCAGGAGCCACAGCGAACATTCCGTGTGTTTTGACGATTCTGGGCCAAGTCTGATAATGAGAAGGAATCTCAAGCTTGTTGGTCCACTTGCTTGGGAAGACTTTGCCCGGTGTCTCCTGCCGAACCCCACCTCCCCCGGCCCCTGCTGTGCCCGCCTGTCCTCTAGAGAGGGGGCGCCTCACTGGCCTGTGTGTGGCCGGGAGGCTGCGGGGGCGGGGGATGGGGGGATAGAGGGGACGTGTGCCCAGGGGCAAGCAACGCCTGCTGAGGTGGGGCGTTTGGTGTTCAGGACCCAGCTGAATTCCCCTGCACTGCGGTGCTCCACGCTTCTCTGCTCTCCTCCTTCCCCCAAAAGCAGGCAAGCTTGTCCCTACTCTTCCTGTGAGCCAGCAGCAGTCCACCTCGTCTGGGAAGAGTGGTGGAGAAGGGAAGGGACCATCTGCGTGTGCACATATGCATGTGTGTGTATGTGTGCATCTGTGTGCATCAGTGTGTGCAGTGTGCACGTGACTTCATGCGGCCTGGGGGTCGGGGCTCGCTTAGCCAGTGCCCAGGGCGTGCGTCCTGGTGGCTCTTTGGAGCTAAGAAGCAGCCGGGAGTGGGCGCTGGGAAGGCCCTCTTCCTGCAGGCTCAGGGGGGTCCCCTCTGAATCAGGGTGTAAAAGGGTGCGCCGGGCGCTTCCTGGGGCTCCCCTTCTCCGTTTGGACCACTGCTATGCACCCATAGTAATGCACTCAGGCACTCTGGGTTTTGTTTTCATAAACACTGTCTTTTCACAGCTGCCAGCTTCCCCCTGATTTCCAGAGTATCAAAATATTGTGCATCCGCTCCGGGAGAGAGGCGGCTGCGTAGGCGGGGCAGCAGGGCCTCTCCCACTCACGTATTCCCAGGAGGCTGGTGTTTCGGATCAGGAGCACAGACAGGGCTCTGGGTTCTGTCACTGACACGGAGATAGTGATCACTTCTGCACACTTTGGGGAGGGGTGACAGCTGGGCCATGTGGTCTCTATCAGTGGCTTGGGAGGGGGAGAGTGAAGGTTCCTTTGTGTCTCTAGGACTGAAGGGTGTGTTTAGCCTGGATTTCTCAGCCTCGGCCTCACTGACGTTTTCGGCCCGCGGTTTGCTGTGAGGGCTGACCTGTACACTGGAGGGTAGTTCGTAGTTCCAGGCCTCTGCCCGCTAGGTGCCAGCAACACTCCTACTCGCTGTGGCAACCGAAAATGTCTCCTGGCATTGGCGGGTGTCCCTGGGGGCAGACTGGTCCTGGACTGGGAAGCATCAGTTTGGACCCAGCGGCCTGAGCTTAGTTTGTTGGCCACAACAAGTGCTTGATCACTGGGGCCAGTGGTCAGTGTTTCCTGTATGTGGAAACGTGGCCGTGTGCCTTCATGGTCCTCAGGCCACGCTCGTTCTCTGTGGCTCACAGAGGGACTTGGGTGCCTTGAAAGCCCAGTAACTTAAGGGTGACATGCGGGGCTTGTTTTCCTGCCCGTGGATGCCTTTCTGTGTGGCCTATGTGGCCCTCGGAGGCTCGGCGGTGTTCCATTCCCTGCACATGGGGGCTCCTTCCCTGCCTCGGGTGTCCTCTGTGAAGGAGGTGAGCTTAGAGCGGGTCTAAAGCCTCTGACCCGAGGTGTGTAGGCCATGCCACTGCAGGGCCTCTCGGCCTCGGGGCTTGTGACCAACCACTGTACGGGGGTCTGTACAGTGTGGGGCATACAGTAGGGGCTCGTTAAGTGCCTGTTGAAGGACTGCTGCCCGTAAGGGGAGCAAGCTCCTCCCTGAGTCCCACTTCCCACGTGTGTCTAAGACTCCAGAGTTGGAATCCATTTTCTTTGCCGGGGCTTGGGGATGGGGAGGAGAGAGGGTGGTGTGCCGATGGGGTGGCGGTCCCTGGTGCAAGCTGTCGCTTGAGTGATGGGGACTGTGCCCCTTGGGCACCTGACTGTACAAGCTGCTCACCTCCCCTCTCCTTCAGGCCCAGTGTGAGTGGCCGGTGGTGGCAGATACATTGACTCTGAGCACCTGACTTCGGAGTGTGGTTCCTTAAACCTTTCCATCCACAGATGGGCAGATGGAGCCTGGACTCCCCCACCCCCCTGCCAGTGACAGAAATGCTGGGGCTGCCCTCTGCTGTCTCCACTCATGGATTGTGCACCATGAATTCTGTCCTCACACGTCCCCCAACCTCCCTGTGCTTTTGACATTTTCCTTCTGCAATGAATCTGCTCTTTAATAACTTCTCTCAGGATAAAAGAGGCCATCTGGGTTTTCATCTCCTTTTATTTGGGGGTGACTGCCTTGTGAGTCTTGAGTGAGACTCCTTTGAGCATATTCGCAGGGATAGAATCATTGTGGGCAGAGTTTATTTTACAGGGTTTGGTGAAAAGCAAGACAACTATCTCTTCTTATCAGTCTAAAGTCATTGAGCTTAAAAGACATTTTTGAGAATTTTTAATTCAAAGAGAACATAAAGTCGAATGGTTACTTGCTTGTACCCCGTCTCATCTTTAATTCCTTGTGTAGATTTTTAAAAAGTCCAGAACCTTCAGTTTCACAAAGAAGTGCAGTGTTGGAGGCGGCTTAACAGTCCTGTTCCCCTGAGCTGGGTGGCGCCCACCGGGGGGCCCGGCCAGCAGCACCCTCGCGTCCCCGGACACTTCCGGCCACATTATACAGGGAGCCTCCAAAGCTTACCTTCAAACCCACAATGGGAGGTCAGAACTGGTGTAAAATGTTGACAAGCTGTAAACTAGAGGGATTGGCGAAGCGGCCAGTGTGGACACTGCAGGGCAGGAATTTAGGCAGTGAAAGGAGAGTGTGTGTGCGGGCGTGTGGGCTCTCCTGGCGTGCTGGAGCCAGAGGGCTTAGGTGTCAGGGTGGGGGGACAAGCAGGAACACCAGACATCTGGCAGCCCTCAGATCCACTGTTCCTCATCTTTCTTCATGTTTGGCCCCCAACTGGGATGCTCACATGGTGAGAGGGGGTGATAATTGCTTGTCACTAGTAACTAGTGATTTTATAAATAGCATTTAACTCATATTTTCTAAAACCTCTTTATAGTTTTACCGAAATTGATTTTAAAATTCTGGAAGAAGTATGTTTAAAAAAAAAATCCATTAGCCAGCATTTGTGCCTAGTATAACAAATCCACTGGTTCTTGATCCCTTCTGGGTTGTACCAAATTGCAGCAAAGCAGATCAACCTCTTTAAAGTTGTCTTGAAACGGGTAGACATAAAACCAAAATTTTGAATCTGGTTAAATGGAAAGAGAAACCTCATTTAGTCCAGCCAACCATGTGAAGCATATCCAAGAAGTATTAACATACTAACAACTATGTTTTATTAACATTTAAAGCAGGTTGATATCTGTTGGTTCCCAAAAGGGTCTTATAATTTTGGGGAAAGATTGCGGGGGATATATTTAAATCATATAGCATAGTGTCTCTCACTGGTTTTAGATAATAATAAACAGAGAATGCTAGTCAACTCCTTTTTTCCTTCTGATGGTTGTGGTGGCAGAAACATCTCCAGAGATCTTGAACACATGTTCGGATGCGTATGGAGTGAAAGCAGTAAATGAGGCCCAAGTTCACCTTCTTTGCTGTGCTGTCCTTGCATAGACTGAGTCCATCTTTGTGAAAGGAGCCTGGTTCTCAGATGCCCAAGATTGGTTTGAATAAGATGAGCATGGGTAGGGGAGATTGACCTCCTCAGCTCTGAGACATGTTTTAAAACCATGGTAATTTAGACATGTGGTTTAGGGGCAGGAATGTCCAAGCAGATGGAAGGCACAGGATAGAGAAGGCAGAGGCAGACCTATGTTGATTGACCCAAAGGGAATTTGGTGCAATGTAGATTGCCTCCTAGGTAGTGGGGAAAGGATTTTGTAATTGGTGTTTGGATAATTGGCCTCAGCAAAAAGAAGGAAAGACTTTGTGCTTAAAAGGCACAAACCGCAAGGGGAAAAGGTAGATGGATTTGACTATATCAAAGTTTAAACTTTTTTTTTTTTTAAAAAGATTTTTTTAATTTATTTGACAGACAGAGATCAAAAGTAGGCAGAGAGGCAGGCAGAGAAAGGGGCGAAGCAGGTTCCTTGTGGAGCAGAAAGCCAGATGTGGGGTTCGATCCCAGGACCCTGAGACCATGACCCGAGTTGAAGGCAGAGGCTTAACCCACTGAGCCACCCAGGTGTCCTATCAGCGTTTAAACTTTTAAGGACACTACATGATAAGATTAATATCTCCCTGTGGTGCTGTAAATTTCAGTTTGTCGCTTTTGACGGAGGCATAGTTTTCCATCATTTACATGTATTTACATATACCACATTATCCATTCCCCAAATCACAGGCACTCAGGTTGCATCCAGCTTCATCCTACTATGAAGAATGGCACATCCACCCTCTTAAGGGTCCGTCCAGAGTTCTCTGATGGTATTCTCCAGAAACAGAACTTCTGGCTTATAGACACATCCATTTGGTTTCCTAGTAAGCACTGCTGGACCCCAGCTTCTCCAGAGAGGCTGCTGTGACCATGGTATACTTCCTTGTGTGGCCCTTCCCCATCCTCAGGCACTGAGTATGAGCCCCTGACCCACAGACACCTCCCTCATCAAAAGGTGCTGTAGTGTCGTGGGCTGCTGGAGTCATGAGGCCACAGGAACTCCCTGTAGCCAACTGGGATGAGTAGCTGCAAACCGAGCCCCAAAATGAATTGGGTTGCAACGTGTAGATCGGAAACTGACCTCTACCTAATCAAAATCCAAGAAACGAGTCTTCTGGATGTTGATTACCAGTGACTCAAAGGAGAAAGAATTTTCTTTTTCGTGCTCATTCATTCATTTGTCAGCGAATATTTGCTGAGTGCTACTCCATTGGTGCCTGACCAGGTGTATATATAGATAGCAGGGAAGAAACAAATAGATCATGTTCTCATGGAGCGGAGAGTCTAGTGGGAAGCAAAGGCAAACAATCACATGGAAAACGTAATTACAAACTGTGGTCAATGCTATGGAAGAAAAGCACATGTGCTAGTCGAGCGTGAAGGTTAGGAAAATTCTCTCTGAGGAGGTAAATTTTAAGCCAGTCTCAAGAATGACAACACGTTAACCAGGTGAAGAGTAGTGGACACCTGTGGAGCCAGAAGAGCTTTCTGGGCGGGGGGAAGAGCATTGTGTGCAGACTCAGGGATGAGAGACAGTGAAGCAAAGGTAAGGTACTGCCTTTAGTGCCTTCAGCACTGGAAGAAGGCCATGTGGCTGGAGCATGGGGGGAAGCTGTGGACATTGAGGCTGGAGAGATGGTCGGGGAAGACCAACCTGGGTTGTTGGGTATCTTAGATTTTAGACTAAGTATAATGGGAGGCCACTGAAGGGGTTAAAACACCACTCTGGCTCCTAGTAGAAAATATTTGAAAAAGTCAGTAGGCAGTTAATTAGGTACTTATAGGAGTCTAGATGAGAGTTGATGGTGACCTCAAGTAGAGTTGTGAGAGAACAGGTAGAAGTGTATGAACCCCAAATATATTCTGGAGGCAGAATCAACAATATTTGTAAATGAACTCGATGGTGAGTTTGAGAAAGAGGGAGGTGTTGAGAACGACTCCCCAGTTGCTGGCATGTGCATCTGCTGGGGGGGTGGAGATGCCATTTACTAAAATGGTGACTGAGAGAGAAACAAATTATGGAGGGAGGAGTAAGAGCTCTCTTTGGACTAGGTTAAGTTTCAGATGTTCAATGGAGGTGGTAGACAGGAAGTCAGAATACAGATCTGGAGCTCAGAAGACAGTCTGTCATGCGGCATCTGGATGGCTCAGTCGGTTAGGTGTCTGTCTTTTGGTTTCAGCTCAGGTCAAGATCTCAGGGTTGTGAGATTGAGCCCTGTATGGGGCTCTCTGTGTGCTCAGGTGGAGTCTGTTTGGGATTCTCTCCCTTTCCCTCTGCCCCTCTCCCCTGTCCTCTCTTGTGCGTGCGCGTGCTTTCTCTCATATACATACGTACATACGTACGTACCTATGTGTGTGTATATATAATCTTTAAAAAGGGTCTGTTACAGAGGCTTAAATTAAGCTGTAAATAGGTGATATTTAAAGCTGTGAAAATAGGGGCACCTGGGTGGCTCAGTGGGTTAAAGCCTCTGCCTTCAGCTCAGGTCATGATCTCAGGTTCCTGGGATCGAGCCCCGCATCTGGCTCTTTGCTCAGCAGGGAGCCTGCTTCCCTCTCTCTCTCTGCCTGCTGCTCTGCCTACTTGGAATCTCTCTCTCTCTGTCAAATAAATAAATAAAATCTTAAAAAAATAAAGCTGTGAAAATAGAGATCGAGGTAGTGAATGTACATACAATAAGGAGAAATGAGAGCTTAATATCGAAACAAGAGAAACAACAACTTTAGAGGCTAGGTAATGGAGGAGCAATCAGCAAATTAGGCTGAGGGGAGGCCTAGGATATACATGACAGCACAAAGAACGTGGTGCCATGGAGGCCAAGGAGAGGCTACTATAGGTCAAAAAAGATGCAGACGGTTGGATCCATTGGATTAAGCAATGTGGAAGTCACCAAAGACCTTACTGATAGCTGTGTTGCTGGAATGTTGAGCATGCAAACTATATTGAAATGGGTGGAAAAATAGGTACTTCTGTTTCTTGCAATATGTTGGGATTACTTACCCTAGAAAATCTTTCTATATAAAGTACCTGGAAGTGTTGGTTGAAGTATAAAAGAATCTCCTTTAAGATGCATAGCTGAGTACCCAAGAAAATAAAGTAAATCGGCAGGGGTGAAAAGAAACCAAAAAGAGGTACTTCGAAACCTCAGAATCTTAGCTGGCTCTCTATGTTATGATTGTTCTGGAGGCATTTGCCAGTCTTTGCAATCAAGAAACTTTAACAGCTGCCCTAGAAAGAGACCTAGAGGGGTGCCTGGGTGGCTCAGTGGATTAAAGCCTCTGCCTTTGGCTCAGGTTGTGATCCCAGGGTCCTGGGATCGAGCCCCGCATTGGGCTCTCTGCTCAGCAGGGAGCCTGCTTCCTCCTCTCTCTCTCTCTCTCTCTGCCTGCCTCTCTGCCTACTTGTGATCTCTATCTGTCAAATAAAATAAATAAAATCTTTAAAAAAAGAGAGAGAGAGAGACCTAGAGCTTCAGGACCTAAAGAGGCAGGGAGTGGGAACTGAAACCCCTGGATATGGTTGCAACTCTTGAAGGGCGACACAATGAGTGAGAAGATGGGAGAGGAAGAATCCGATAGCTGGTGAAAGGAGATGACAGAGAGTTCTCCTTCTGGATCTGGGCTCTGGGTGGAGAAAACTCTTCCCTAGAATAAAAAACCACTCTTCCTTTAACGTATGTTTGGGATTCAGAATCACACTACTCAGGTGATCTGGCTAGTCCTTGGAAAAGGAATTCAATTACAGCGTACAATTTGATAGCGTACAAGGACATCTGATAGGGACGAAACAATTCCTCTTTGGAAGGACATCCACACAGGCATCCCCAGACTCACCAGAGATGAGATCACGATCCAAAAATTATAAGACCCCTGAAGCAATGCCTGAGTCCATAGAAAATAAGCTAGACTCAGATTCTCAAGAGTATTAAGAATTAATACATAAGAGTATTAAGAATTGGGACCATTAGTAATAGTTATAACTAGTTATAGAATAATAAGTAAGTTTGAAATGTTTACTGAATAAAAGGTAGAAAGGAAACAGGAAGTAATAGAATGTCTCCCAAAGAGGGAAGATGTGGAAAAGAACAAGATAATGCTTCCAGTAATTAAAAATCTAAGTACTTAAATAGATGCTTCCGTGATGGCTTAAACAGCAGACTAACTACAGCTGAGACTAACTACAACAACTGGAGAATTGATCACCACCTAGGAGGAAACAGGAGGTAAGAGACATGGAGAACCCAGTGAGAAAGTTTATCGCATGTCCACATGAAGAGAATCAAGAGAACAGTGTGGGGAGCATATTCTAAGGACATGCCTGAGTTTCTTCCTGAGCTCATGGAATAAAAAGCACGAATCTTATGATTCAGAAATCACGTGTGCCCCTTGACACCTAGTGGTGGTCACACCGCAGGACACTGAGGGCACAGAGGATTTTTGTAGCTGCCAGAGGACAGGACAGGGGAGCAGGTCAGCCAGACTGGGCACTTCTCAACAGAGACCGTAGAAACCAGAGGCGGCAGCTGGGAAGAACAGAACTGTCAGTCCGGATTTGCAGACCCAGCTACACCACCGGCCAGGCACCTGGCCGTGGAGGACGCAACGCAGGTGCTTTGCACCGCAGACCCTCACTGTGAGGGGCTTCTGAAGGATGCGCCTGAGGTCGAAGGCCACCCGAAGCTGCCCCTGGAGAGGAAGACGATCTGAGGTGTATGGGAAAACGGTGATCAAGGGACTGGACGGTAGGGGTGTGTAACCAGTACAGATGAAGCCGAGAGCGAGGCGTACCCCTGACCACCTACACCTGTCGGGAGTTTTGCGGCGGAACCTCAGAAACTACAACTCCCGTGAGGCTCCGCGCGGCACGCAGGCGCCGTGGCATACGTGGTGTGCGTGGCCGTTCTAGAACGCCGCTCCGAGGGCCCGGGCGCCATGTTGGGGCCGAGGGGACTGCAGGGAGGCGCTTGAAGCGGCGGGAGTGGTGCGGGAGCGGGTTGGACCTGGGTTGGTAGGAGCCCCGCCCCTCCTGCCTCAGCGGATCATGACCCGGGCAGCGGTCGTGGAGGTCGCGGTGGCGGGGGACGTGGCGTGGCAGGGCCGGCGCTAGAGATGATGCCGTTTCCGGTGACAACCCCGGGATCACAACAGACACTGCCGCCGCCCAAGCGCTATGGCATCTCCTCCCCCATCAGCTTAGCAGCCCCCAAGGAGACTGACTGCGTACTTACCCAGAAGTTAATTGAAACCCTGAAGCCCTTTGGGGTTTTTGAAGAGGAAGAGGAACTGCAGCGCAGGATTTTAATTTTGGAAAAATTAAATAATCTGGTAAAGGAATGGATACGAGAAATCAGTGAAAGCAAGAGCCTTCCACAAGCTGTAATTGAAAATGTTGGAGGGAAAATCTTTACGTTTGGCTCTTACAGATTAGGAGTACACACGAAAGGCGCTGACATTGATGCGCTGTGCGTTGCGCCGAGACATGTTGATCGAAGTGACTTTTTCACCTCATTCTATGACAAATTGAAACTACACGAAGAAGTAAAAGATTTAAGAGCTGTTGAAGAGGCCTTTGTACCAGTTATTAAACTGTGTTTTGGTGGTATAGAGATTGATATTTTGTTTGCGAGGTTGGCACTGCAGACTATTCCAGAAGATTTGGACCTAAGAGATGACAGTCTGCTTAAAAACTTAGATATTAGATGCATAAGAAGCCTTAACGGTTGCCGGGTGACAGATGAAATTTTACATCTAGTTCCAAACATTGACAACTTCAGGTTAACTCTCAGAGCCATCAAACTGTGGGCCAAATGCCACAATATCTATTCCAATATATTAGGATTCCTGGGAGGTGTTTCTTGGGCCATGCTAGTAGCGAGAACTTGCCAGCTCTACCCAAATGCAATAGCATCAACTCTTGTTCGTAAGTTTTTCTTGGTATTTTCTGAATGGGAATGGCCAAATCCAGTGCTACTGAAAGAGCCTGAAGAGCGGAATCTTAATTTGCCTGTATGGGACCCAAGAGTAAATCCCAGTGATAGGTATCATCTTATGCCCATAATCACACCAGCGTACCCACAGCAGAACTCCACATACAATGTGTCTGTTTCAACGAGGATGGTCATGATTGAGGAGTTTAAACAAGGGCTTGCTATCACACATGAAATTTTGCTGAGTAAGGCAGAGTGGTCCAAGCTTTTTGAAGCTCCAAGCTTCTTCCAAAAGTACAAACATTATATTGTACTCCTAGCAAGTGCACCAACAGAAAAACAGCATCTAGAATGGGTGGGCTTGGTGGAGTCAAAAATCCGAATCCTGGTTGGAAGCTTGGAGAAGAATGAATTTATTACTCTGGCGCATGTGAATCCTCAGTCGTTTCCGGCACCTAAAGAAAATCCTGACAAGGAACAATTTCGTACAATGTGGGTGATTGGGTTAGTGTTAAAAAGGCCAGAAAACTCTGACGTTCTCAGTATTGATCTCACCTATGATATCCAGTCTTTCACAGATACAGTTTATAGGCAAGCAATAAATAGCAAGATGTTTGAGATGGATATGAAAATTGCTGCAATGCATTTAAGAAGAAAGGAACTTCATCAACTGCTGCCTAATCATGTGCTTCAGAAACGGAAAACCCATTCAACGGAAGGTGTCACTTTAACAGCTTTGAGTGACTGCAGCCTTGACTTGTCTACAGACAGTGAAGACAGCATGTCTGTGCCTTTACCTGCTGGCACTATGAAGACCGGCCCAGTGACTGGCAGCTCTCAGGGCAGAAACAGTCCTGCTCCTGCTGTAATGGCAGCATCTGTGACCGCCGTACAAGTTACTGAAGTTTCCTTGCAACAAGGGACTCCCAGCGAAAGCTTAGGGGGTGCGTCAAGCGAAAGCATTCCTCAGACTGCCTCACAGTCAGCCCTCCTTCCACCACCAAAGGCCACAGTTGCCAGAGTTGTTTCTTCAACATGTCTGGTAAACCATCCACCCAGGCCTTCAGGGAGCACTGCGACAAACATAGCTAATCCTATTGTGGGCGTCTAGTCGGCATTCTTACCTCATAAAGGACCAAGGAAACTAAAAGAAGAGGAACAGTCTCATAAAGAGACAAGTACAGCTCCATTAGAAACTACTCCGACAGTGGCTGGCCTTGTGGCAAACATCTAGTACAGAACTTTCTAATATCCCAGCTCTCCCTGCAAATCCTGTTACCAAGAATTCAGGAAGACAGATTGAACTGATACAAACAACCTCAAAGGTCCATAAACTATATCTGCCAACTCAACCTGTTGTCTTCAAATGCTAAAGGAGGAGAATGAAGGGTACCAAACTAGATTTGACTCAAGCTAGATTTAGCCTTACTTGGTAACTTCCCTTACTTGGCTAATCTTGATCAGAGGTCCAGGTTAGTATATGATGCTAGAAGTACTACTACAAATGTGTCAGCAGCGGTTACAGTAACTGTTTTAAAGGACGACTGCCCATAAAGAGAAAAACAAGAGAAAAAGCCCTCCAGATATATTTGTACCCATGCCTGACATCCGGACTGGATTTATGTTTAATGCATTGTTGGGAAAAATTTGCAATACAAACTGGTATTGGAATTCCTTATACTGATGATGCACTTTATGTATATTTTTATTAGAAAGTAGAACTAATTTTAAGTTTTTCAGCTTGATGAGTTTTAGTTTTTTTCCTAAAGAGTTTTCTTCATTATTAACTGTCAAACCAGATGCCCTTGTGCAGTATGTACTAAACTCCAGAAAAAGCACAAATCCATTTAGCTTGGTCCCCATGACGTAGCTTTAACCCTTTAAAATGAAATGTCAGCTCATTGGGTATATATCTGACACTGAAACAGTGATCAGTAAGTCTTTGGTTTTGCCGGGACGCCATCAAGAAATAATATGTTGGTTTTATCTGTGGAGTTGTTTTAGAGTGCATACAATCAGCAGTCACACAGCAAATACTGTCTCAGAGCTAACAGAGCTCCATATTCTTGTGTCCTTAAGCATTTGTCCTAAACAAAAAGCTTTTACTTCCCCTCCCTTCTCTTTGCTTGTATGTACGAGGTATGCTTGTATGTAAGATTCCTAAAAAAAAACCCCAGAATGCTAATGTATTCTTAACCATGGTGTGAAACCCACAATCCTGTGGCCACATGGTACAAAACACTGGATTTTGATTCCATGGCTAATATTTCATGAAAGCTTTACTGAAAGTAATGAATTGGGAAACCGTTATTGGTCTTGGATGGCTGTTTGACCTATACAGAGGAGAAATTTTGTATGCCCCACAGAGTATCTGCTTACGGTAAAGCTAATTTCCAGTTTAAACCTGTAGCAAAAAGGCCTCTTCTCCAAAATACTTAATCCAATTTTTATTTTTAAAGGAATCGCTAAAATTTATCAGCAAATTTTATATGTGGAAACATACAAAATAGTTCCTAGCAAGCACTTGCTATCTAGTAGCTTCCGGTTTTTGTTTTATTCTACAAGAGATTAGGAATGCCTTCCTTTAAATAAAAAAAAAAAAAAAAGACTACTCATAACTAAGTGGCAGGACGTCCATGTTTAGGACACGTGAATGGCAGCAGATGTAGATGAATTGAAGTTCTGTCTTAATTTGGACACAGTGAGCCTGACAGTTTTTCTGGTTAGCCTGGTCCTAATTCCTGCCCTTCTACCACATGTGAATTTTTCATGTGAAACCGTAATTTATTTCTTAAGCCCTTTCCCTATCTTTCTAGATTAACTTTTCAAAGTTGGAGTATAGTCTTCTTCCTTTTAGGCTCTGCAGTAATTGAGGCTTTGTTTTCACACCTACTTTGTGATGTCAAGTACACAGTGTTCCTGTTGCCCACATCTTTGCCCCATGCAGTCACCTTGCCCTTCCACCACAGTAAGTCAGGTGAAGTGTGCACAAGACCTGTGGGGTCTGGCTGGAATTGCCAGGCACAAATGTAGTCTTGTCATTTTGTTTACACGTTGGTGGAAAAATTAGTTTATTAAGTGTTTTATGTAACTCTACTTGTTTAACCACATTGGAAACTTAGAGCTTTCTAGTTTTCATTAACTGAATATCAGATGAGTTTTTCACATGATGTACATACATAGTGTCTCATGACTGGAGTTGGCTTTGTTTTATAAAACCTGTACCCCTTGTATTTTTCAAGCGCTATTTTGCAAACAGATGATGTATTTCTCCATTGAAAACACAATAAAAATAAAGAAGCAAGCAAAGGGGTTTAAATCTGACAAAAAGAGTTCAGATGCTTGGGATGCCTGGGGGGCTCAGTTGCTTAAGTGTCTGCCTTAGTTAGGCTCAGGTCATGATGATCCTGGAGTCCCTGGATCGAACCCCATGTCAGGCTCTGTGCTCAACAGGGAGTCTGCTTCTCCCCCTCCCTCTGCCCTTCCCTCTGCTCCATTTCTCTCTCTCTCTCAAAAAAAAAAAAAAAAAAAAAGTTCAGTTGCTCTTACATTGTTGCAGAGGAGGGTAAAGATGCTGATGAAATTTTTGACTTTATTAAGTCTAGAATTCATGTTATAATGCTAGGGGAACATGTAAAAGCATTGAAACTTCATGAGGTAAAAAAAAAATGGAGCAAAAATTTTAATCAAAAGAAGGCAAGGGATGCCTGGGTGGCTCAGTTGGTTAAGCTGCTGCCTTCGGCTCAGGTCATGATCCCAGGGTCATGGGATCGAGTCCTGCATCGGGCTTCTTGCTCAGTGGGGAGCCTGCTCTCTCTCTGCCTCTGCCTGCTTGTGTGTGCTCTCTCTCTGACAAATAAATAAATTTTTTTTTAAAAGGCAAGAAAAAAGGGGGGCAGAGCATAGGAAAAAATAGGTAAAAAGAAAATACAGTCTAAGAGGGTGGAAATGAAACCAAGTATAGGTAACTATACATAACGAATGGACCAGACTTTATGACTAAGAAGAGCACTTTGGATTCCATGGAATAACTGAGTGCAGCTGTATGCTACTTGCGAGAGACACATCCAAAAGTTAAGATATAAAAGAATGGAAATAATACATGCTAAGGAAGAGAGACTGTTAGAGTGACAATGTGACCCAGGCAGATTTCAGAGCAGATAACAACTAGGGACAAAAAGTGATCACTGCTCTAGTGGTAGAATAAATGATATACCGTGAACATGGAACAATTTGAAACTTATTTGCACCCAATAAATGAGCCTCAACATAAAGTAACATAACGAGTGAGGATTAGCAGAAATTGCCAAAGTATCATTGTCATAAAAGATTTTAAAGCAGCTCTTCCATTAATTGATACCAAGCAGACAAAAAAAGACAAAAAAAAAAAAAAGGACAGGGGTAACAGTTTTGAACATGAGAGGTTGGCAAGCTCCTATAAAGGGCTTGATAGTAAATATTTTCAGCTTTGTGAGGTCTCCATCTCAACTACTTAACCCTGGCTTTGTGGAGTGCAGGCGGCCACAATATGTACACAGATGGCCGGGGCTGGATATGTTACCCATCCCCCACCGGCCGGCATTGGTCATCCCTGATCTATTGGACATCTATTAGAGTACCTTCCAGCCAACTATTGGAAAGTGTGTATCATTCTCAAACCCTGGACGTGTGCAAAAATTAGCCTCCTGCTTGATCAGAAAATAAGACTCCACATATTAAAGAATGTCAGATTCATAGAGCATAGTCTCTGATTACAAAACAGGTTTTATTTTATTCAATAACAAATAGCATAGAGAAGAGTTTCCTAAAGAAGATGCCAAAAAATGACAGAAACCATTAAAGACTGATGCACAGAATCTCTTAATTGTAATAAATAATGAAGAGTGAAAAGTGAAAAACAAGCCCGTGCAGGGAGATGGTAGGACATAAAGCTGCGAAATGATTACTGTGTCTGGACTGTATCAAGGGTGCCAGTAACAGTCTGTTCAAGATGAAACTCCCCAGTAAAACATGGGCAAGAGAAGTTCATAGGCTTCTCAGAAGAGGAGCTAGGAATGCAGTCAGCACAGAAAGATGCCCCATCTCCGTAGCGGTGAGGAAACATGAATTAAGACCACAGCAATTGGTCCTACAGAACGTCAGTCTGACAACATGCGGGCTTGTGGACGAGGGGGAGCCGAGGGAGCTCTAACACGGGACTGTGAAAGTGGGAAGTGCTCTCTGCCCCTCGGGAGACAGTTTCGACTTAACCAGCACCATTGGCCCGCTCGTGCATGTCTCTGCCACCAGGCTGTGGGGCATTGCTGTGGTTCCTTTTACTGGTCCCCCGAACCTTAGAGGTGCCTTTCTGTGGGTCCCCTCTGCAGCTGCCTCCAGAGCACTATACGCCTCCAGTTTTCCTCCAGTGTGCACGTAAATGGCATTTTCTACATATGCCATGGTGTCAGAAGAGTCAGAAGCACTCTCCTAGAGACTCTGTTCCATGGATCACCAGGAGACACGTACAGGAGTGTTCGGAGCAGCATTTTGTAATAGCTTAAAGCTTGAAATAACCCACAAACCCATAAATGGGGGAATGGATAGATGGTGGTGTCTTCATGCAATGAACAGCGTAGAGCTGTGAGGTCAAATGAGCCATAGCTCCATGCATCAGCGTAGAGCTAGCTCGTAACCTGGAGTAAACAAGACAATTGCAGAAAAATAGTGGGATACAAAGTAGAGCAGTATAACTTAGGGATATAAAACCGTATGATCCAACTGTAAATAAAGAATAAGGGAACGTTAATCATAGAATCCGGAGTAGTGCTTCCCTTTGGTGAGATGAGAGGTGGGGAGAGGACAGGGAGGTGAAGTTTCAAGAACACAGTGAGCCTAGAAATGTTCTACCTTTTTCAGGTTAGGTGGTGGATGAAACAGTGTTCATTTTATTGTTGGTCTAAGTTATAAATGCTCTCAGATGTGTGACTATTCTGTGGTCAAAAACCCAATACCACAGTGGTATCTTAGAAGTGTCAGGAGCTGCATTAGGTAACGAGCTGAGCCCGAGACAGGTTTCTTTTCTTTCTACCAGCAGCAGTAGTTGGGGTCATCACAGCTGCCTCTATGTTCAGCCCCACCATTCTAGATCATGCCTGCAGTCCAGAAGGTCCCCTCCAGTGCAGGATGATCATAGGGCCACTGCCATCACATCAGCATTTGAAGCAGGAAGAGGGGGCCGGGCAAAGGTGTCTTTGCCAACCGTATCCTCCTTCCGTGGAACTTTCCTAGAAGTCCCAGTGGGAACATGCCGTCCTCGCTCGTTGACCAGACCTTTGTCACGAGGCCCTGCCGATCTGCAGGAAAGATTGGGAAAGGTAGTTTTTTTTTTTTTTTTAAAGATTTTATTTTTATTTGACAGACAGAGATCACAAGTAGGCAGAGAGGCAGGCAGAGAGAGAGAGGAGGAAGCAGGCTCCCTGCCAAGCAGAGAGCCCGATGTGGGGCTCGATCCCAGGACCCTGGGATCATGACCTGAGCCGAAGGCAGAGGCTTTAACCCACTGAGCCACCCAGGCGCCCCGGGAAAGGTAGTTTTTGTGAGCTGGGCGTGTTACCTCGTCGTTGCTCACCGTGCTGCTGTTAGGGAGGAGGAGAGAATGGGTCCTGTCCAGCAGTGACGGCCATCTCCCACCAGCACTCAGATATGTAGACGTTCAAACACTTCCAAGTAACTCAGGGATCAAGAAAGACTTCGGTGTGGATCAGAACTTGGGGGAGGCAGCTGATGTGGGATTTGGAAAGAGGGGAATAGCTTTTTTTTTTTTTTTTAAGATTTTATTAATATTTTACTTATTTACTTGACAGACAGAGATCACAAGTAGGCAGAGAGGCTGGCAGAGGGGGGAAAGCAGTCTCCCTGCAGAGCAGAGAGCCCGATGCGAGGCTCGATCCCAGGACCCTGGGATCATGACCTGAGCCGAAGGCAGAGGCTTTAACCCACTGAACCACCCAGGTGCCCCCAAGATTTTATTTATTTTAAAGTCCTAACACAAGTGGGGGGGAAGGGCAGAGAGTCTCTCAAACAGACTCCGTGCTGAGCGTGGAGCCCGACACGGGGCTCAGTCTCATGACCCTGAGATCATGACCTCAGCTGAAACCAAGAGTCAGACACTCAACTGTAGAGCCACACAGGTGCCCCCAAGGAGGGCCATTGCTTTACACGCTTATACTGAACGAAGCCTGGACACTGATGAGCTCCCCACCTACCGCATTAGGTACACATACATGTCTAATAACCTCCGTGAGAGAAGCAGGTAAACAGTACAGAGCAGAAAGCAAACAGAAAACATTCAGAGGAGAGGATCAATAAAATGAAAAGTAGGTTCTTTGGAAAGACTGGTAGTGCAAGCTGGAAGTAGTGCGTGAGCAAAGACAACTCCTGGACAGTCTCCCTGGCGGAGAGAGAGAGGGAGTGAGTGTGAGCAGTTCGGACGCACGCTCAGACCCAGCCCGTCGTGCGGACCCCAGACCCCGCGTCTGAACAGGCCAGTTCTTCCTCACGCCGAGGACAAGATTATTCCAATACTGCTCCCCTGACGGCTCCAGAGGACAGAAGGAGAAGCAGCAGTTCGTGAAGCTGGAGCCAGAGAATATAAGGGCGGGAAAGCGGGGAGGGTCTCTCCGGTGGGCCCTCCAGCATGGCGAGCCCTGGGCTTTGGTTTCTCGCCGCACCCTGCTCTTGCTCCCTGGAGCCAGCCGATGCTTTCAGGACCAGAGTCGCTTCAGAAACTCCCGCCTCTGGGTTCTTTTTGGTCAGAGGTTGGCCGAACAGTTTCTTTCTCAGTTGTGTGTGCCCCGCACGGCCAGAGTCTGTCGTCTTCAGTGGCAATGCTGTCCTTGTCCACAGTCAGCTGACTGGTCCCGATTAGATTGTTGTATTTTAGGGAACAAACATCTCTCTCGGGGCACCTGGGTGGCTCAGTGGGTTAAAGCCTCTGCCTTCTGCTCCAGTCATGATCCCAGGTTACTGGGATCAAGGCCCACATCGGGCTCCCTGCTCGGTGGGGAGCCTGCCTCTCCCCGTCCCCCCGCACACCCGCTTCTCTGCCTACATGTGATCTCTATCTGTCAAGTAAATAAATAAAATCTTTTTTAAAAAAAACACCTCTCTTAATGCTAACAAATTCACTCATGTTTAATTTTACATAAGTCTGCTCACATGATAGAAACTTTTTTGTACCATGGAATTCTGCTGTCTCACATCAGTGCCTCCGCTGTTGTGATGCTTCCTGATTCCCTGGTAATAACATGGTATGGGCCTCTGTTCATTTTCTCTTGCCATAGGATAGAGTTTTGTAAGCACGGCACCCAGTCCTCAGCTCCCGGGTTGGAAGTCTCTTGTGCTGTGGCTGGGAGCTCCAGGCACCACAAGGTCAAATCCAAGATGTCACCCAGGCTAAGCTCGTGTCAGGAGGCTCAGCCTTACTGTTGGCAGAATTTGTTTCCTCACGGTCACAGGACTGAGGTTCCCACTTCCCTGCTGGCCCCCATCTCCTTTCCCCATGGTCCCCCACCCCTGCAGGTCAGCAGTGTTGGACCAGCCCTCCCTTGTTCTTTGAATCTTTGCCTTCCTCTTGGCTTTTAAAGGCTCATGGGCTGGGGTTAGGCATCCCCCGCCCCCAGATAATCTCCCTTTAGATGAACCCAGAGTGAACTGATCAGTTACATCTGCAAAAACCTCTTTTGCCCTAAAGCAGAGCATCACTTGGGGCGTGACGGCTTCCACATGTATGGGTTCCTCTGCATTCAGGGGAGGTGACGCTACAAGGGCAAGGGTCATGGGGGGTCATCTTCGGTCTGGCTACCCGAGATCCACTTCTATAACCGTAGCAATGGCAGAACGTTCCACCCCTCCAGGCCCCACAGCCTCATGCAGTCATGTGTCCGTTCACGTGCAAATGCTTGTCGGGTACATCCTGGGAGTCGGGCGCGGAGCAGGGGCCCGAGTCCGTCCAGTAAGCACAGCCCCCAGGTGCAGGGCTCCAGCCTCCCCACCTGCCGGCCTGTGGGACCAGAGGCCCCCGGCAGGCTGTGGCTGGCCAGGTGCAGAACAAGGATCACGGAGCTCCGGGTTAGAAAGAGGGCCGTGGACGGCGAGGCGGAGTCACTGGCGGTGTTTGAAATCCAGCCAGGCAAACCGCAGCTGGAGTCTGTGGTTGTATTTCAAGGCCTGGAACCACTCCGCCTGCCATCCGCTGGGCTCTGCGCCAGCATCACATTTTCCTGAAAGATGGGACTCCTCCTCAGCCCAGCGAGTGACTCCCTCTGGCCACAGCCTAGGCGGGGTCTCCCTGCCCGCCTAGCTCACTCTGCCTTTGTCTGAGCTGCTTGTGCTCGGGCACCTGGAGGCCCAGCCCAGCCGGAACCCCAGGGACATTCACCTGTCACATAGACCCCCGCCACAGACCACGCTCCTGACATGGCCCTTCTCCGCTTCCAGCTTCTTCTGGGTGCTTGCGAGCTGCTGCAGCGCCCCTGGGTGGATGGGGAGAACGGCTGAGGGGCACCCCGAGTTGGTCTCTCCACAGGGGCTTTGTGTGGTCCAGCACTCAGACCTTCAGGTTCTTCCGAGGTGCCGAAAGAGGCTTGAGCAGGACAGTGAGCCTCGTCTCTGTGCCACACTCCCCCGAGGCGGGGTCTGACTCTCGGCCTCTTCTGTCTGCGGGGAGGCTGAGCATTTGCTGTCCTGCAGTCGGGCTCCCTGTGGACTCTCAGCTCTTTGCTTCTCTCCTCTCGGCCTCTCGAGGTGGGTAGCCAGCAGATGGCAGGTGGCTTCTGCTGAGTGGTCCGTTCGGGCCTTTCGGTGACAGGTCCTGCTTCCGCACAACCAGGCCCCCTTCCAGGCTGCTGGGGGCACATCTCCCGTGTCCTCGTGAGCCTCCGCTGCCGCCCGCTCCAAGTCCGGGTGCCTGGGACACGCCGCTTCCAGCCGCTTCTGCTTCCTCTGAGGCACTTTGGGGAAGTGTTCACTCTCTTACGAGCCCTCACCAGCAGCGTCTTTCCTGCCGCCTTCCTCTGACTCGCCTGCTGAAGGCCATCGGGGCTCTTTCTGCCGTGCTCCCCGGATTCTTCCGGCTTCCACCCTCTGCCTGACTCTGGAGTACCTTCCCCGTTGTACGTGTCGGTCACAGCAGTGCCTCACTTCGCAGCACGCAAGTCCACGGTCATCTGTGCAACAGACAACTGCGCATCTAGTGCCTTCTAGTGTCTCACGGTGTCATGGGTCGGGAGGCTGGCTCCGGGTAGCAGGATCCTCGCTCACTTGGCGGCTCCGGGCTCTCAGGCCCATGGGCTGCTGGCAGCATGGAGTTCCTTGGGGTCTCAGGACTGAGGTCCCCATCTGGCCTCTGCCTTGCCTTCTGCTGCTGCTAGCTGTCAACCAGGGACCCCTCCCAGCCCCACAGTGGAGCACCCCCTTGTTCAAACCCTTCTCAGAGGTCAGGTCTCTGTTTCCTGTGACTGGCTGGAGAAAACTCCTTGCTTTGAAGGCACTCATGTTAGGTTGGGCCTGCTGGATTGTCTCTGTATCTTAAGGTCAACCCGGTCGGGGCCTCACTTGGATCTACAGAAATCTCTTGGACCTTGAACACAACGATGGGAGTAATCCCAGGAGGCGGAGGTGATGGGGGTCATCTTAGAGTCCGGTCTCCCTCAGTGGCCTTCTGTAGTTTCTCTGCACTTGGGTAGTCTGGTGCAGACCCTACTCAAGCAGGTACATGCACGGGGTTTGGGTCAAAGTCTGTTGTTTTAAGGAATGGGATCGCATACTTGATTTTCCTGCCAAACTCCTTCTACGTCTTTTTTTTTTTTTTTTGAAGATTTTATTTATTTGTCAGAGATGGAGAAACTCTCCCCCCCCCACATCTATTACAGTTCCCATTCATTCACTTTAGGAATTAAAGAATATTCCATGGTGTGGATGGAGTGCTATGTATGTTTTGGGATCATTAAGAACAATTTCACAATACAGGACTGTGTGTGACTTACCACTAAAATAGATAATAATATGTATTACTTAGCACTAAAATGAAAAGGACTTTTAGTTAAACCGGACACAATGCTTCACTATTACTTAGGATTCTTAGTTTCGTACTTCCCTAAAGAGCTCTAGTAAACCTAAAGATTTATTTAAATGTGGATTTTCATCAGTATTCATTTTGCACATACATGAAAAGATAAAGGCGAGTGAAATAAGTCCAGTGTTTGATTCTTCGTTTCAAGCCCGGCCCATGGACGTGCCCGTGCGCACACAGTGGCCTCTTCTCTGCCCTCCAGAGCACAGAGAGGGCCCCACCGTCATCTCTGCGGCCTTCTTCCCAGCAGTTGGCATGAAATTCTGTGAGTTTTGTATGTGACAGCTCGCGCTCATGCTCCTTCTTCAAATAATCCGTAACTGACTGAAATATTGTAGGATCTCCCCCGATCCCCGGCCTCGCGGGGAGTGACAACCAAGTTGTGGCCAGGCTGACCGGCCGTGTGCATACAGGACACTTTACCACTTTCAAAGATGCAAATAATGGCAAGAATTTAAAATGTAAAGAAAAGTGTATCTAGGAATGGATGACATGAGTGTGTACGTTCATTCATTCGTTTAGTAGATTGAAGAGGATATATGTTTAAAAACATTTATTTATTAGGATGCCTGGGTGGCTCAGTTGGTTACGACTCTTTCTTTCCTTTTTTTTTTTTTTTTAAAGATTTTATTTATTTATTTGAGAGATATAGAGAACAGAGGGAGAGTAAGAGAGAAAAGCAGGCTCCCTGCTGAGCAGGGAGCCCAGTGCGGGGCTTGATCCCAGGATCCGAAGGCAGATGCTTAACCGACTGAGCCACCCAGACACCCCAAAGTGTACAACTCTTGATCTCAGCTGGGGTCTTGATCTTGGCTCGGGTCTTGATCTCAGGGTCATGAGTTCAAGCCCCACGTTGTGCTCTGTGCTGGGTATGGAGCTTACTTGAAAAAAAAATTATTTTCACCAAAGTTACATAGCTGCACAGTTAAGGCAGTCCTCATTAAAAACAAAACCGTAGGGGCGCCTGGATGGCTCAGTGGGGTAAGCCTCTGCCTTCAGCTCAGGTCATGATCTCAGGGTCCTGGGATCAAGTCCTGCATCGGGCTCTCTGCTCGGCAGAGAGCCTGCTTCCTCCTCTCTCTCTGCCTGCCTCTCTGCCTACTTGTGATCTCTCTCTGTCAAATAAATTAAAAATAAAAAAATTATTTAAAAAAAATAGAAAAATAAAAACAAAACCACAAAGACCACACATGGAGTTCCCTGCCCCAGGCTGCCCTTCTTTCCAATTTTGCACTCCTCCAAGGAAATCATTCTCATCAGTGAACTATTTCTTTCTTGTCATTTAATTCCATTAATTCCACAGCTTAAAATAACAAGCTTATCCTACTACTACTTGATTTTTTTTTTTTTTTTTAATTTTGGGCACATGTAGTGACGTCCTACCGTGAAGGTGGGAATGGCTCTTGTTCAAACGTCCAGCTGCTGTGCGCGCTCCCCGTGCAGTTGGTCCGAGCGGTGGTTGGATTAGGAACCAGGGTGCACTTTTCCTTCCTGCCCAACCGTTAGTTTCTTTTGAAATTAATTATTGTCATTATTGTTTGTTTTTTCTCGGTACTTTTCGCTAATGCAGTATCCCCTAGCTCTCTGCCAATTACCTTATTTCAAGATGCTCAGGTAGCTGGGGACGCCGGGGGGGCTCAGTTAGTTAAGCGTCTGCCGTCAGCTCAGGTCATGATCCCAGGGTCCTGGGATCAAGTCCCACATTTGACTCTCTGCTCAGTGGCAAGTCTTTTTCTCCCTCTATCCCTCCCCTGCCTTTCTCTCAAATAAATAAATATATAAACATCTTTTTAAAAATCAAGAATATATATATTAAAGAAAAAGATGAAAAGATGCTTGGACATATGGCATATTTGATCGGCTCCAGGGTTTTGGAGTCTCCTGCCTTATTTCAGTCTAGGCTGGCCACCCCTGAAGCCTGTAGCCATGGTTCGCATGCCTCTCCCTGGGGAAGGACCCCCTGTTTCTCCTGGTTCCCCCTTCCTTGTTCTAGGTTATACGCCCCTCTCTTGGTGGGGTGTCTCCCCGGTGGCTTCCTGAGAAAGTGCACATGGGAATTAAAATTGCTTAAGACCCTGTATGTCTCAAAAGATCATTATCCTGCTTAATGCTCAATATTTATCTGGATGTAGAGTTGAAAACAACGTTCTTCCTAGAACTTTGACGGTGTTGGCGCATTTCTCGTAACTTCCAGCGCCTCTCTGAGAAGCTGCTAGATACTGCTTCCTCACCCCTCATGCTCAGTGGCTTTCTTCTCCTTCTGAAAGCACATAATTTCTTTATGCTGCTCCCGCCCCAGCCTTGCCCTGAACAGTGACCTGTGTGCCTTGGGAGGGTGTATTTGGACTCTGGTATTAGTCTTACCTTTTCATTTAAAAAATTATGGTTGCGTATCTTGACTCTTCATGCATTTTTATTATTTATTTTTATTTTTTTATTTTTATTTATTTGTCAGAGAGAGAGAGAGAGAGCGCACAAGCAAGCAGAGCAGCAGGCAGAGGCAGAGAAGCAGTCTCCCTGCTGAGCAAGGAGCCCGATGTGGGACTCAGTCCCAGCACCCTGGGATCATGACCTGAGCCAAAGGCAGCCACTTAGCCGACTGAGCCACCCAGGTGTCCCCCTTCATGCATTTTTAGTCTCTGTTATGTGTTGGACTTTGGATGGGCCATTTTAGTCTAAAAACTCGTGATCTTCAGTTCTGAAAAGCTATGTTACTGCCTTGATGATTTCTTTTGGCTCTTCTGTTATTCAAGTCCTGGATCTGTTTTTCTGATTTTTGGTCTCCTAGTTTCTCATCTTTGTCTTTTTGCTCCACTTTCAAAGCAGCAGCCTCCACCACCTCTTCCAGCCTGCGGTGAGCGGTGAGCGAGGGGAGCTCATTCCAGGGCAGCAGTGGGGGGCGGTGGAGATGCAGAATTGGGGGGGGGTGGCGGGAGTGACCCTTCTCTGGGGCCAGGCTTCCTTAAGAGAGATGGGACTGCTCTGCTCTGGTAGGAGGAACTGCTTCTGCCACTGGACCCAGGGGACGCCCACTGGCTCTGGCTGGAGCGGAAAGTGGCCCGAGGTCAGCCACGTCTGTGTGTGCTAGTTGTCACGTGTCGCTCGGTCCTTCCTGAGAGAAGACTTAGCGCCATCTCGTCATCTTGGGGGAACCAGACAGGGCCTTGGGTCCAGCTAAAGAACATTCTTGCTTCTGCCACACCGCTGTTTCTTTGCCACAGTTCTGGAAGGCTCTTCACAGTCAGTCCGTCTGTGACTGATTGACAAATGGCTTGAGCATTTTATCTACTCGGTTACACATTATCTTAATTGAGTTATTAGTTCCTTCTAAAGAGGGGATGTTACTTCCTCACTGAGACTCGAATTAATGTGAGAGGGTCCAGGTTTTACCACAGAAATAATGCTCATCAGTGCTTTAAAATGCAGTATCTCGGTGGGGAGGGGGTAACTGGGTGACAGGCATGAAGGAGGGCACGTGATGGAAGGAGCGCTGGTGTCCCGTGCAACTGACGAATCCCTGACCTCTCCCTCCGAAACTAATGCTATACTATATGGTAATTAATTGAAGTTATGTAAAATAGAATAAAATTTTTAAAAAATGCAGTTTCTCTGCTTAAAAAATGACATTCCTATTGTCGAAAATTTGGAAAATAGGGAAAGTATAAAGAAGAGACTAAAAATCACCTAAATGTCCCCTCCTATTATTCCAGGCTCAGTGTCGTATTGACTTTCTTACACAACTAAATATACATAGTTATATGCCCTCTTTTTAAACTTTTATTTATTTGCTCATATTGGGAACATAATTTTTTCTTTTAAGATTTTATTTATTTATGTGACAGAGATCACAGGTAGGCAGAGAGGCAGGCAGAGAGGGGGGGGGGAAGCAGGCTCCCCGCTGAGCAGAATGCCTGATGCGGGGCTCGATTCCAGGACCCTGAGATCATGACCTGAGCTGAAGGCAGAAGCTTAACCCACTGAGCCACCCAGGCGCCGCCAGTGAGTGATATCTGCCATATCTCTATTGGAGTTAAGAATAGTTCCCTTTTTTGTTCATAAATAAGCTTATATAAGCATCCTTGTACATAAATGTTTGATTCCTTTCTGATTATTTCTGTAGGACAGCAGCCTAAAAGTAGAATTCCTTTGTGGAAGGATGGAGACGTCTCTAGATACTGCTATGTTTCTATCTAATAGTGGTAGAGCTAACATATCTTGAGGGCTATTTTTATTTTTTATTTTTAAAAAGATTTTATTTAGTTATTTGACAGAGACACAGCAAGAGAGCGAGCACAAGCAGGGTGAAGGAAGGGCAGAGGAAGAAGCAGGCTCCCTGCTGAACGGGGATCCCGATGTGGGGCTCGATCCCAGGACCCTGGGATCATGACCTGAGCCAAAGGCAGATGCTTAACCACTGAGACACCGAGGTGCCCCTCAAGAGCTATTTTTAAAGCTGGGGGTGGATCAGGGCCACTTTCCATCCCCACCAGCAGTTTCTGAGAATGCCCATCTCCGTACCCTCAGCATCGCATGATTCCGTCATTTAAAATTGTCTGCTGGTTTGACAGGGGAACACGGTTTCTTGGTGCTGCAGTTTGTGTTCCCGGAGGATTTGCAAGGTCGACCGCTTTTATGATGTTTATCAAGTGTTTATATTTCTCACTCCCTACTGGTGTGCTTGATTTTGAGATACTACAAGTGCATGAGAGCAGACACAGATTGATGTGCTGAACTATTAGTGTCCGTCTGACCCCGCTGAAGGGATGGGGCTGCTACAGAGATCCGGAGGGCGGGGGGCACATTGTTCCCGTGGAAGTTTTCCTGGATTCTCCCAGGGTACATGGAGAGAAAGTCAGGGAGCTCAGGACATCTGCATTTCCCCCGGAATCGAGTCCCTGGGTCGCCGGCAGGAAGGAAGCATTTGGTAGCTCCTTGGGGAGAGCTGGCAGTGTGCGGTAGCAGTGGAGCCGGTGGCAGCGGAAGCCGCAGGGCTGGCAGTGGACGGTGAGTGCCCACTGCGGACAGCCTGCGTGTGCCCAGGAGGGAGCGGACAGGACTCAGCCCCTCCTGGTGGCAGCCCGTTTTCAGAACTGCTGGGGTAGACTAGGCTGGTGTAGACGGCTACTGTGAGTGGTCTCTGTGCCGTGTGCCTGGCTTCTGGTGTCCCCAGTGTCTCCTGCAGGGCCCCCCGCCAGCCGGGTTGTGTCCTCTATGCCCTGGAGAGGCCAGGGTGGGCTATGTGTGGCGGCAGTTGGGGAGGGGACCGTGTGCAGGTGAGGGTGGAGAGCACGAGGGCTGGCCTCGGGGAAAACTGCCCAGCCGAGCTGTGCCTGGAGGACAGGTGTGTCCCCGCATGTCCGGGTGTATCTCTGCTGGCTTGGCTCCTGGGTGGGTCATGGTCTGCCATCCCCATCAGGTCACTCTGACTCAGCCCTCGCCTTTCCCTCTCTCAAGTCCCTGTCCTGATCGCCTCACGTCCGCCTTCTCGCTTTTCAGTGATAGCAGCCCTGTGGTTTTCCCACGCAGTAGTGTCACTTCAGCCGTTTTGAGTGTGCGGGTCTTTGGGAAGAGGATTTGTGGAGACCCTTCCTCAGCTGTCCCAGGTGAACCGAGCACTGTGCTGTGTCCGTGGAAAGGATCGCATGGCGTAGACTCGTAGTCTGGATTTGGTGCCTTCCAGTGATTGATTGATTTTTGTGTGTTAAATCCACCTTGCGTTCCTGGCATAACTCCCGCTCGGGGGTGATGTACCCTCCTTTTTATCTCTTGCCGGATTTGGTTTGCCATTTTCTTGTTGGAGACTTTTTCGTCTCTGACCTTGTTTTTGTTGTTTTTTGCTTAATATCCTATTCTAAAGATGTGCTCACGTTGCTGCTTAGGGAAGCGGGCCCCTCGTTATCATTGCTGTACGGTACTGCGACGTGTGAATGCGCACGGTTTATGCGGCCATTCTCTTGCTGACACACACTTGGCTTGTTTCCAGGCTGGGCTCAGTCGGGTGATGCTGCTGGGCCCGTGTTGTGATGACGCACGCGCTTCTGTCAAGTCTGCACCTGGGAGGGGCGCCTGCGGGGACTCAGGCGGTCGGGCGTCTGCCTTTGGCTCCGGTCATGATCCTGGGGTTCCAGAGTCGAGCCCCACATCAGGCTCCCTGCTCGGTGGGGCGCCTGCTTCTCACTCTGCCCCTCCTCCTTCTCGGGCTCTTTCAAATAAGTAAATAAAGTGTGCACCTGGGACTGGGGTCGGGGCGGGGGCCAGTGGGCGTGCGCACGTCCCGCGGCCAGAGATGCTGCTCAACCTTTTTCTCCTAAGTGTGCCTGCTTGTTCTCCCTCCCACCAGCGGTGTGAGAGTTCGGGCCGTTCTGTTTTCTCTCTCACACTCGGTGCGGCCTGTCTTCTCCATTTTAGCTCTTCTCACAGTGGTACGGTGGTACTGCTTTGTGGTTTTAATTTGTAAATCTGATGATTAATGAGGCTAACCACATTTTCCTATGTTTAAAGACCATTCGGGACACTCTTACTTTGCAGTATCTGTTCAATGCGCCCATCTACTTATCTGTTGGGTTCTCTGCCTTTTCCGTATTGACTTTGGAGATGAGTCTTTTCCGATGTGTGTCCTATAAATGTCTCCTCTTCTCTGCACATGGCCTCTGGATTCTTCTGAAGAGAAGTTCATAATACAATGATTGTGTCAGAAAAGCAGAAACCACCCCAGATGGGGAGGGGAACTCAGGTCCCCGGTCCTGCCATATCCCTTTATGAGACCCTCCAGGTCCCATTCAATAATGGATCAGGGTTATTTCTCAAAGAAGAAGCCGTGCTCCGAACCCCAGAGTGGCCGCAGATTCTCCCGGGGCCGTCGGATCCCAGGGTCTGGGCAGCTCGCTGCCCATCTTCCTCTTGCTCTGGTCTCCACTGAAACTTGGCCCCTGTGGGTTTAGTCGCTCACTGAGGTGTGCTCTTAAGGGCGGGAGTGGGTGTTCAGAGAGGGAGGCCTCTTCTTGTGGCTCCCACGTGAGGTTATTGTATGTTCTAGAAGCAAGGGAAGGCCGGTCTTTTTCAGATACAGGAAGACAGTCTACTTCTCTTGGTAAGTAAGGCTCAGATTGAATCAGGGGTTCAAGCTTCTCTGTGTCATTGGAGCCCACCCTGCTTTCCCTGTTCCAAGTGTTAGGGTCCCTCCTTTTCCCAGTCAGTGTCTTAACTTAACACACAGGAAACTTGGTGAGGCTGTGAATTCAGTTTTCGCTGTTATTCCACAAACCACACAGTTAAATTTTATATCCGATTTTTAGTTTGGTTGACAAAAGAAACATTCTTTCAGAGTCCCTCCGAAACTGTCTTGTTTCTCTGAGCAATGTAAGCGTCATATTGGAGAGCTGTACTTGTCAGGGTCTGTAACCTCGCACCTTCCCCCCCACGTAAGAAGTCTTTGTGTGCCCAACGTCATGAGCATCTTGGCCCGTGTTTTCTTCTGAGTGCTTTCTTGTTCTGCCTCCGTGTCTAGATCTGTAATCCATCAGGAATTAATTTTTGTGGATGGTGTGAGGTAGGGATCGTGATTCATGTTTTTTCCGTATGGAGATGCAGTTGGCTCAGTATCATTTATTGAGAAGACCATCCTTCCTGTGGATATGGGGTTCTGTTCCAGGACTCTCATTTCTGTCCCAGTGGTCTGTTGGTCCATATACCGGTGCCCCATTCTCTCAGTTCTCATAGCTTAGAACAGGCTCTTATCTGGTAGTACGAGTGTTCAGCGTTGTCGTTGGTCTTCAAGGCTACCTCACCCTTTGCATTGCCATATACATTTTACCAGTTTGTGTATACACACACATGCATGCACACACTTGCTCATGCACACATGTCCCTGCACACACACACACACACCTGCCGAGACCCTGTCTGCACTGCATTGGGCTTACACACCAATTTGGAGAGAACTGACATCGTACACTCCATCAGCTTGATATAAACCTTTCTATATATCAAGACTTCTATTTCTGTCTGCGGTGCCGTGCGGTTTTCAGTGTTGTGGTCCTGCACATTGTCTGATGGACTTACTCTGCAGTGGTTTTGTGTCATTACAGATCCTTTTCTCATTGTCTCTCCCATGTGAAAACATGATGGGATGTGCACACCCGCCACGTCTCCTCGCCTCACTAATTCTAGTAATTCGTCCATAAGATCCTTCCACAGTTTCTAGAAACACGATCACAGTGTCTGCAAAATACTTATAATTTTCTTTCTTTCTTTTCCATTCTTAGCCCTTTCCTTTGTTTTCCCTGCCTTAATTATACTGGCCGGGGACCTCCAGTGTGATGTTAAACAGAAATGGTCAGCAGCATCCTCGTCTTCTTCCTGCTGGGGGAGGGGGCTTGGTACACATTTTGTTGAGAATTTTCTCTGCCAGTGGTCATACTGGTCCTCAAAAGCTGTGCTAACGTATTCCCATCCACCTGCGGTATTAAACCTTTATGGGGTTTAATGTGAGAATGAAATAGAATTAAATGCAGAATGCCCAGAAGACTGGCTATGTAGTAGGTAGGTGCTCCCCAAATTATCTGCAAGTTAGTTGTTCTTTTTTGTGTATTTTTTTTTCTTTTTTGTGTATTTTGAATACAAAACATTAACTTTAAGGATTGCTTGGTACCAAGAACTCCATCCCTTGTCTTTGCTAAGGTCAAAAAGGACATTCTAATTCAAGAGGACTCGCTTGAGCCCCCTTCTGCATTAGTTAAGAGTGTATCCCAACTGTTATTAGGGATTATTTTAAATAGTTTAATTCCCCCAATTCTAGTAAAATTCCCTTACGCAGGACCCTTTTGTTGCTCTGTCCATTGCCAGTGGTAACCACATCTGTGAGACCTCCAGCCCCGGCTGGCGGGTGCACACAACACTAAAGTTTCCAGATCGTACATATTGTTTCAAACTCTTAGAGTCCCGGAGGGAAGAGCAAACAGGATTCCGAGGTAAAACCGGCAGGTTAAATTTATTGTCCTGAACTTAGTGACGTTCAGGAAGGAGCTGTGTTTTTCTTTCCAGCGCTCGAGCCCATGACCGGAGCTCTGGTGACAGCTACCCACTGTTTTCAAAATCAATTTTGCCACCCCTGGTATGCGCAGTCCTCTCCTCTCCGCCAGCAGAGGGGACATCTGCTCCTGCCTGTTGTGGCGAGAAGAGGGGATACATGTCAAAGAGCTGTGGGGCCCGGGGTGTCACCCCCCCCACCTCCTCTTTCCCTGCCCAGCTGGCTGCCTCCCCACCCCACTGGCATGTCCGAGCAGGGGACGAGGAACCAGGGAGTCCTGCCCTGGGAAGCTGCACACCGGGGGGCTTCTCCCCAGACTGGCGAGGGGCAAGCTTAGAGCCGGTGGCCTGGGGAAGCAAGGCCCAGAGCTCCTTTCTGCAAACGTGTCCGTTCTCTCATGGTCTCGATCAAGGTCACACCTGCAGACTTGGAGCCCCTTCCCAGTTCCCGGGTCAGAGGCAGACCGTCCAGGAGAGGCTGGCGACCCCGTGCCTCCCGTTTCCGTTGAGCCTCCGGTTGCTTCACAATCTCCTCGAGTTCAGTTGTCCTCTCGAAACGTGGAAAGTGATCACTTTGCTTCTGGGTCTGGTGCCTGTGTGTGTTAGCAAGTGTTAGGTGGCCTGGCGGGTCCTGTGTACGTGTCCTTGGTTGTGAACACGACAAGGTTCGGTCCTTGTGTGTCAGTTGTGAACACGACAAAGTGGGTCCTGTGTGTCCTTGTTTGTGAACATGACAAGGTGGCTACCTGTGTGTGTCTTTGGTTGTGAACACGACAGGGTGGGTCCCTGTATGTGTCCTTGGTTGTGTACATGACAAGGTGGGTCCCCATGTGTGTGTCCTTGGTTGTGAACACAATAGGATGGGTGCCATGTGTGTGTTCTTGGTTGTGAACGTGAGAAGGTGGGTGCCTTGTGTGTGTCCTTGGTTGTGAACATGACAAGATAGGTGGTGTGTGTGTGTCCTTGGTTTTAACATGACAAGGTCGGTCCCGTGTGTGTCCTTTGTTGTGAACACGACAAGGTGGGTCCCCGTGTGTATGTCCTTGGTTGTGAACACAACAAAGTGGGTCCCGTGTATATGTCCTTGCTTGTGAAGATGACAAGGTGGGTCCCTGTGTGTGTCCCTGGTTGTGAACATGACAAGATGAGTCTTGTGTGTGTGTCCTTGGTTGTGAACACGACAAAGTGGGTCCCGTGTGTGTCCTTGGTTGTGAACATGACAGAGTAGTTCCCCGTGTGTGTCCTTGGTTGTGAACACAGCAAGGCGGGGCCCCATGTGTGTGCTTGGTCGTGAACATGAGAAGGTGGGTCCTGTGTGTCCTGGGTTGTGAACATGACAGGGTGGGTCCCCATGTGTGTCCTTGGTTGTAAACATGACAAGGTGCATCCCTGTGTGTCCTTGGTTGTGAACACAACAGGTGGGTCCTGTGTGTGTCCGTGGTTATGAACACGACAAGGTGGGTGCTGTATGTGTGTCCTTCATTGTGAACATGACAACTTGAGTCCCCTATGTGTGTGTCCTTGGATGTGAATGCGACAAGGTGGGTCTCTGTGTGTGTGTCCTTGGTTATGAACATGACAAGGTGGGTCCCGTGTATATGTCCTTGCTTGTGAAGATGACAAAGTGTGTCCCTGGTTGTGAACACGAACAAGGTGGGTGCTGTGTGTGTGTCCTTGGTTGTGAACATGACAAGGTAGGTCCTGTGTGTGTCGTTGGTTGTGAACATGACAAGGTGGGTCCTGTGTGTGTCCTTGGTTTTAACACGACAAGGTCGGTCCCGTGTGTGTCCTTTGTTGTGAACACGACAAGGTGGGTCCTGTGTGTGTTGTTGATTGTGAACATGACAAGGTGGGTCCTGTGTATGTCCTTGTTTGTGAACATGACAAGGTGGGTCCTGTGTGTGTCGTTGGTTGTGAACACGACAAGGTGGGTGCCGTGTGTGTGTCCTTGGTAGTGAACATGACAAGGTGGGTCCCCGTGTGTGTCCTTGGTTGTGAACATGACAAGATGGGTCCTGTGTGTGTCCTTGTTTGTGAACCCGACGAGGTGGGCCCCATGTGTGCCCTGGGGCAGCACAGAACCCTCCCCAGGTTCTGATTACCCAGACCCCTGCTTTCCCTCCTCTGCTGGGTATTTCTGCTTTTCCACCGGGGCGGGTATGTCAGGGTGGGAGTGGGGAGCCTGTATCTGCCACCTTTCCAGGAGCTGACAAACACTTGTCTAGAGAAAAGAATTAGAAATCCAAAACTCAAGTTAAATTGGTAGGTGGTCAAGTAAGTTTACCAAGGGCTCCGTGCATCTCTGTAGACAGGGCTTTGGGGACAAAGAAGGGAGAGTGGCCCTGCAGGAGTTCCTCTGCCTGTCTACCGTGTTCCAGAGCCTTCTGGGTGCTTTTACGAAGTACAGATTCCTGGGTGTCCCTCAGACCTACAGAATCAGGCCAGAACCTCTGGCCCCACTGAGCTCAGTCGCAGTGGAGCAGGAAACTGTGGGATCAGCATGTCCGGCCCATGTGCGGAGGGTGGCGGGTGTGATGGGAGAGTGGGTGTCCTCTGGCCTCCCAGGCCTTGGAGCGCATCTCCACCCACTCCGCCCACAGGCCAGGGGAGGCGCTCTTCCATAGGGTGAACCGCTTTCCACCTAGACTCCCTGTGGCCTGGAAGCTGTGGACCCTGCCACCCTCTTATTTCATTAGAACTCCTTTGCTGGAAAACAGTGCTTCCTGGTGCAGTCTCCCCCTTGTGAATGAAATCCCTGACCGGTGGGGGGAGGGGGGTGCAGAGACCCCACCATCAGGCCCCAGACCCTGCCGGCCCCCAGCCCTTGCTCTCTGCTCCTTAGCCACATCACAGGCAGCCTGGGCCCCAGGGGCTCAGTGCCCTGAAAACTGCCGTGCTGTGCCGGCCAGTGGCATGTGCCATGCTTTTGAAGGTTTCTGGGGGTGAATCTGGCCAGGATTCTGTCGGGCTGTGTGCCACCTGGCATTCCCCACCCAGAGCGGAGGACCACACAGTTCGGCAGCTCTGTCCTTGTGCGCGGTGCACAGACACATGGACCTGATGATGGCAAAGTTGAAGGAGAATCAGATGTCATCAGGGAAGGGGCTGTCCTACAAGCCCTCGGGAAGCCTCGGGTCCTCCTCTGAGCTGCTCCCCGGGTGTGGGGCTGGGGTTCATCTCCAGCAGCGGCATCAGGCTGGCCTGACCCCAGAGCGCCCCACCCCGCCATGGGGAAGCCATGGTCACACACCTGGGGTAGACCCACAAAATGTTTTTGAGTTTTACTTGAAGAAAGTTTAAAGAAGTAACAGTTTACATAATGTGGCTGACACCCATATCTTCCTCCCAGAACTGACATGACATCTTGAAATTAAGAAAAATCTAGAATTTTCTTAAATGAAAGCAGAGCGTTGTCTGTATACAGCCACAGACAGGGCCAGGTTCTGGGGCTGCACGTGTGTCCTGCCGGCTGCGGTACCTGGTCATACGCAGACTCCGCACCGCCCCTCGAGACAGCCGTTTCCTCAGTTTGCTGCATGTCTTTTCTGTTTTGTTTTTTTTTTTAAGATTTTATTTATTTATTTGACAGAAATCACAAGTAGGCAGAGAGGTAGGCAGAGAGAGGGGGAAGCAGGCTTTCCGCGGAGCAGAGAGCCCGATGCGGAGCTCGATCCCAGGATTCTGGGATCATGACCTGAGCCGAAGGCAGAGGCTTTAACCCACTGAGCCACCCAGGCGCCCCTTTTATCTGTTTTTAAGAAGAGCTTTCCGTGGGTGCGTAGGTGACCCCTAACCCGTGAGCAGCACACAATGACGTTTCCCGCACTTCTGAGGGCTGTGACCGGGACGTCCTCCTCCTTCTGTGTTGTTCTCCAGCCTGCTGCTTCCACCCCCTTCCGGGGGCACGCTTGACCCCCCCCCTTTCCCCCTGCAGCATCTTTAGCCTACGATCACAGTCCCCCGGAGGGTACCGTGGCCCATTCTGTGTCCTTGCATGGGTGTCTATGCATGCATGAGGGTTCTCCCAGCGGTGCCACGGGCCGGAGTACGCGGGGTCCCGTCAGGGTCACGTCTGCTGGGCGCTGTGGGCTGCGCTGCCCTTGAGCCATGCTGGCCTGGGTGCGTCCCTTCTGATGGCTGCTGCACCCCACCGCCCCTCAGCCCTGGCCCTTCTGTGCTCACATGGCCGCCCCGGGACCCAGTAAGGGGACCTGGAAGCCAGACCGAGGGTCCGAGTGCAGGGTGGGAACTGCTGCTTGCCCCAGCGGGGTCAGGGAAGCCGGCCCTGGGCCCAGGGAGGGCCATGTGCCAGGGGCTGTGGGAGCCCAGCTGCACTGGAGCCTGGTCGGCGGGGAGCTCTCTTGTGGGCTACAGCCCGGGGACTCTGCCATCGGTCTCCGGCCTCAGCTGGGGGGCCCCTGGGAGCCCCTGGGAATCTAAGAGGAAAGGACCCTGTCTCAGGCTCCGGACTCTTGGAAGGTGGTTCTGAGGCTCCTCCCATCCTCTGGCTCCATCCCAGACGGAGAAGCTTCTGGCCTAGAACTTCATTTTGGGCTGGTTTTTAAATGTTTCTTCTTTTAGGTATGCCCTCATGGTCATACCGCGCTGCCTCAAGTGCTGGGGTCTGTCATCCTTAAGAGGGGCAGGTGGGACAGGGCAGTTGAGGCAGGGGAGGCTGGCTTCCATCTGCCCTACCAGCCCCTGCTGGTTCCACCTGCCTTCCCCCCACCCTTGGCCCCGCTTGTCCCCCACCTCCTTCTGCCCTTCCCACAGCCCCCTGCGGCCTCTGCCTCCCCCCACCTGCTTCCATGCCCTCCTGCTCCCCCCCCCACCCCGCTCCCTCCTGCCTACTCTCCCCATCCCGGCCTGCCCCCGGCCCCCACTCCCCGCCTCCCCTGCTCCCCCGCCCTTCCTCCCCCTGCCCTAGACGCTGGTGCCTGCCAGGGGCTGGGCTGGCCGGCTCTGCAGCGGGCAGGGAGCAGCGGGCGCCCGGGCGACAGCCTCAGACAGCCGCGCACTGCAGCTCTCCAACAGCCCGGCCTCCTGCAGACTCGCTTCCCGCCTCCCGAGGCTGCAGAAGCCGGCTTCCTCTGGGAAGGGCAGGTCTCCGGTAAGGCAGCACCTCACTGCAGCTAGCCTGCCTCGCCTTCTCGGGCTTTGTCTGTTCGTCTGTTCGGGGCGAATGGTTGTGGGAAGGGAGGCTGCAGGGGGGGGTGGAGGGAGGGAGGCTGTGCAGAGCAGAGTCGGCAGAGGGCTGTGAAAGAACGCGCCAGGGTGAGCCCTGCCCGTGCCGGTGACGGGAGCCCGACCTGGGCTCCGTCTGGCTTCTGGGTTTGCAGCGGCATCAGTTTAAAAGACCACATCCTGGATGCATAAGACTTTTTCATGGGGGGGTGTATGTGCACATGTGTGCGTGCGTGTTTGCATGTGTGTGTGTCCGTGCACGCATGTGCGTTCTGACCTGGCCCTGGCGGGGGCGGCCTCAGGGGACAAGCAGCCATTCTGTCCTAGACAGACCAGCCGGCTCAGTGCGCCAGGCGACGAGGGCACGTTAAAGAGGTGTGCGGGGAGACTGTGCAGGTGACGCGGGCACTGTAGAGGGGGTGTGGGGGGGAACATGCAGGTGACGAGGGCACTGTAAGGGGGGTATGGGGGGACCATGCAGGGTTCTCGTCTCACCTGGTCACAACACGCACTCATGTACGTGTACATGGGCACTGTCCCCCCTGACGCACACGTGTGCACACACGCTGGTGGGCCAGCAGGGCTCTGGGGACAGGGCAGCGACTCACATGAGCATGGTGACCCAGCAGAAGTTGATGCTGCAGTGGGTTTGGCATTGGGAGGGGAGGGGCTGCGGTGCCGCTGCTAGGGATGGGGTGGGTCATGGGCTCCTGCAGGGCATCTCAGGTCATGGACGGCTGGGCTGCCTGCTTTTCGGAGGAAGCCCCAGAGGTGTCCCGGCCTGGCCGGGATGGGGTCAAAGGGTGGAATCTCACACGCTTCTCCAGCTCTGCTGAGCAGACAGTGCCTGGTGTCACGCGTGGGTCCGTGAGATCTGAATTCAGCGGTGCCCGGAGGCGAGCCTCAGTTAGCCTCTGACCATTTGCCCCGTGTTGCTTCTGTTTCAGGGATAAACGCCCAGGCCCGGAGGCTGCAGCGGCACCGTGCCAAGGGAACCCCAGTCCTGGCTTCAGGGGGCGCCCGGAGCCCCCCCATGCCCCCGCTGCGCCGCACCGTCAGTGAGAGCAGCCTGAGCTCAGCCGCCACCCAGGGCCCCGAGGAGCGCGCCCGGGACACCATGCGCTTCTCCCTCTACGAGTCGCCCCACCTGCTCCTCTTGCAGGGCTACAGCCAGCAGCACGTGAGCACCCCTGCCCGCCGCCCGGCCGTCCCCACCCCACGGAGTGGTCCGAGCCACCAAGTCAGCTCTGGCGTTGAAGAGGCTGTGGAAGCGGGGCTGTCCTAGATTCTGGAGGGAGCAGAGGCTTCCCCTGTGCTTGGTTTCCAAAGCATTCTCTGTCCAGGCCCCAGCAGGAGCCCGCAGGCAGGGGAGCTCACCTAATACCAGGTTCCTTCTCAAAGAATCGTCTGCCATCCTCCAGGCGGTGTCTCAGGCCATACCGTGCCCTGGCTGTGGGGACCCCGACATGGGCCCGCCCCCTTGTCCAGATGGGTGCTCGGCAGGCTTGTGGGGCTCCAGGCCAGGAGTGTGCTGCGGGAAGCCGCCTCCTCAGGCCCCCAGGCCCATGCTTCCCACCATGTCTGTGCGGGGCCCTTGGCTGGAGGGGCGGATTCCCCAGAAGCTCCTGCCGGCTCTTCCTCCCGGCTCCTCTGCTCCCCGCCGGGTTGCTGAGCCCCCTTCAGGCTCCACCGGTGCGCGCTGTGCGGCTCTCCGAGCTCAGCTTAGTCCTACCAAACCCGGCCTGGCGCCTGCAGGCTGTAGACGGGAGGCCGGACGGGGTTGCGGACGAGACTTTCCTGGGGCTCCACTCCAGCCCACAGGCAAGAGCTGGAGGGAAGGAGTCCTTAGGCGGACTCCCCGCGGAGAGGTCGGGGGTGGGGAGTTCCTTGGGCAGGGTCCAGAGGGGAGGGCGCCCTCCGTGCGTGTGTCCTCAGCGCGCTTCTCCATACACGGCACGTCTTACTAGCGCAGTAGACCTTCAGTCGTGGGGTGACTTGTCGCATTCCCGTGAGGCGGAGCTAAGTTGAGGGCCCCCAGTGGTCACCGCACACACTGGGAGGCCAGCGTCAGGGGCCCGTCTTGGTGCAGGCTGGTGCCGCCCGATCCCGCCGGTTCTTCTGGGTGCAGACTCGGTCTTTAGCCTGACATCTGCTTTCTGCACTGCTAAGACCTATTGCTCCAGAAACACAGGCTCAGGAGTTTTCTTACAGGAAGTTTCTTGTTTATGAAACAGTGTCAGTGCATGAGGGTTTGGGGAGACGCTGTCTCTCGAGGAGGCATCTGTCCTCGCCGAGCTGGAGCCGCAGGGGAAGGAGTTTGCCCACAGCGGGTCACAGATCACCGGCGGGGGTGAGGGGTGCTTGGCGGCTCTTGGCCATGCCTGTGAACCAGTGACTGTGCCCAGCGCGGCCCTTGTCGGGCCTCTGTTGTCTCTGAGCTGGAGTCATCCCTAGGTGTCCGGTGTGCCCCCGAGGCCTCCTCTGGTGCCTCCTCCTCCTCTGGTGTGCCCCCTCTCCTGGGGACAGCATGGGTGCCCAGTGTGGGGCAGGCTGGGGCCAGCAGTAACCTAGGAAGGGCTCCAGGGCAGGGCTGGCCCAGGATGGCAGCCCTGGCCATGTGGCTTAGGTGACCAGAGATGGGGACACCTTTTCCTTTCTTCCCAGTGACAGATTTGCCCGAGGTGGTGTCCTGCTCCTGAGGCCTAGTATTTGCATTTCAGGACAGCCTGGTGTACCTGCTGAACCGGGAGCAGCATACGGTGGGCCAGAGGACCCCGTCCAGCAAGCCCAGCGTCAGCCTCTCGGCCCCAGATATCCTGCCCCTGCACTGCACCATCCGCAGGCACCAGCCCCCGGGCCCGGAGCCGGCGGCGAGCAGGCTGGTGCTGGAACCTATCCCCGGGGCGCCCGTCTCTGTCAACTTCGCGGAGGTTGGAGGCCGGGCCGTGGTGCTGCGCCACGGGGACTTGCTTTCCCTTGGCCTATACTACCTGTTGCTGTTCAAGGACCCAGCGCAGGCCCAGCCCCTGCCTGCCCAGGCCCTGGCCCGGCTGCGTGCCATGCCACGGAGTTGCGGGCTGTGCGGAGCCGTGCTCCGGGCCCGGGGCACCTCGGCCTCTGGCTCCGCGCCGGCCACCCTGCCCCGGCTGAGGCCGCTGCACCTGGAGTTCGAGCCAGAGGTGGAGGACACGCTGCTGCAGAGAATCCTGACGCTGGTTGAGCCTGGGGGGGACGACCACAAGCTGGCCCCCGCCTTCCTCCTCTGCCTCTGCATCCAGCACTCGGCCACCCGCCTGGAACCTGGCTCATTCGGGCAGCTGCTGCTCAAGATCGCCAAGGCCATCCGAGAGACAGTCTGGGTCAGTCACGGGCGTGCTGGGTGCGGCCGTGGCAGGTGGGAGGGTGCTTGTGGCTGTGGCAGGAGCTGGGTGGGAACTGGGGCCACCTGTGGGAAGTCTGAGGGCCAGCCTGCCCTGCCTGTGCACACCCAGTGAGCCCAGGGTGTCCTCTGTGGCGCTTTGTCCCTGTGCAGTCAGCTGTGGCATCCTGAGCTCTGGTCCCGTGTCCCTCCCAAGTGCAGCCCAGCCACGGCATGCCCCTGAGCCCCCGAGCCCCAACACCCACTTGGCCTTCGTGCCCTGTGCTTTCTGCCAGGAGCAGGCTGGGCTTCTGCCAGCACTCTGGTGTGGAGCCCTCATCAGCCGGTGGTGGGGGCACAGGACTGGCTGGCTTCTGTACGTGGAAACACTTCCCTCCGTCAGGGTGTCTAGAGCACAGTACCACGCCTGTTTGGGCCCGGCTGGGGGGCCGGCCTGCATGTGGTCCGATGTCAGCCAGCGCCCCTGGGCTCCACCTGCTGCCTGCCAGCGCTCCCTTCCCGGCCCGGAAACGGCTCCGGGCCCCGCCAGGCATCCCCTGGGGGCAAGTGCAGACCTGTCCCTGCAGGGCCCGGGCAAGCGCGCTGCAGGCTGCCTGGGTCCAGCCCTCAGGGTCCCCACCGACTCCTGGCCCCTCCCACCCTCTACTGCCTGGACTCCCCGGGGACCCAAAGCGTGGCTGGTGGTTACACACAGTCCCTCCAAGAGTTGCCCATTCATCCTGGCCTGTAAACTGCGTAGATTGTAGAAACTGAATGGGGTCCTAAGATTAAAACCCACATTTAAAATGTTCAAAGCCTTTTAAAAGCAAAAACCAACATGGGCCGTCACATCCAGAGATTTGTGTAAGTTACCCATGTGCATGGCGGGCATCTGAACCTCCCAGGGTTCCCGCATGGATCGATGTTGGGACTGTTCTGGTGTGGTCGCTTCCCTTGTGTGGTCTGTGCTCGGGCCAGGTCAAGTCCGTGCCATGCGGGAACCCGACCACACCAGGGCCTGCGGTGACTGTCTACACAGAACACCGTCCCATCCTAAGTCAGCTCTGGGGCGGACACTTCCTAGTGAGCCAGACGCTATGATGCCTGTGCCATAGGCCATGTCCCAGCTGGGGAAACTGAGGCTTGTCGAGGTGAACAACCTCATCCAAGGTCTGGAGCTCAGAAGCAGAGGAGTCCAGACCTAGGCCATTCCCTGTGTGCCTCCCCACATGCTTCCCCCTGTTCGTGGGCCTCAGCCCTGGTCTTCTGAGAGCCCCAGACATTTCGTTTGTCCGTCTGTGTCTTGGGCATCAACTGCTCTATCTCCCACCCACTTGAGGCAGATCCTAGAACAAGTAACAGGGTCAGCAGCTAGGGCTCTGCTTAGACAGAAGACAACTTGCTACGAAAGCAGAAACCATTTCCTTTCTCTTCCTTTTTCTTTTTTAAAAAATGTTTTATTTATTTGACAGTGAGAGAGAGAGAGAGATCACAAGCAGGCAGAGAGAAAGGAGGAAGCAGGCTCCCCGCTAAGCAGAGAGCCTGACACAGGGCTCAATCCCAGGACCCTGGGATCATGACCTGAGCCAAAGGCAGAGGCTTTAACCGACTGAGCCACCCAGGTGCCCCGCAGGAACCATTTCTTGATTAAAAAGGACAGAAAATGTTGGTTAAGCCTGCGTCCCTGCTGGGATGTTTAACTGTACTGTGGACACCTGAGCACACGTCCGTCTACTCACTGCCCCAGTGGCGGATGCCAAAGAGCCTGTGTGTGAGGCTCAACGGTAAGCGGCGTCGAGTGTTCATTCCGGGGTGTGTGAAATGTGTGACCACTTAACTTCTCACAGCGCCGGTGAGCCAGGGGGTGTAGGTTCTGTCTGCTGCGGGAAGTGCGCAGGTCACATTCAGGAATGGAACGGAAACTTATCCTTTCCAGCCGCGCTTCCGGTAAACAGCCCGCACGGTGCAGGATGTCTGCCGCAACAGCGCCGTGGTTTTTAGGTGGACGGTGTCCTGTGGATTTAGTGGTGTTCTCATGGAGCGCATCCTGTGGTATCCTGTGTTTTCTCATGTTTGCTCTCTTGTCTTTGTAACTGTAGGAGAAAACCAAAGAACTGGCGGAGAAGCAGGCGCAGCTGTAAGTCTGGCTTCCCCGTGGGCCCCTAGATCCCGGGAGACCTGCACCACCCCATGGGGCCAAGATGGGCGGGGGCAGACCTTTGGGGTCAGCTGTGGGCTTCTGTCGCACTGTCCTTCTGTCTCTGAGTGGCTGTTTCCATGTCTGCGCTCGGCCCCTGGGAAGCGCTGGGTTTGGGGAGTTTCTCCAGGGCGCCCGTTAGACCGAGTCGGCGAGAACCTCTCCAGAGCCTCGTCCTGCCTTCACTTCCCCTAACGACGGTGCTCCAGAGAGCCCGCCTCTTCGGGAGAATGCAGACTCCGGGCGTGGAGCTAGGGCAGTCCGTGTCCATTGAAAGCCCTGTTGTTGCGTCCAGAGTGCTGCTGGGACTTGGCAAACTGGTGTTAATGATGGGGACGGGCACGTGCAGCCACCCAGCCGTGTGCACTCCCGAGGAGGCCCTGCCATGAGGTGCTGGCACACGGGGCGCACGCGGCCCACTCCTAAGTCCTCGTCCATAAGCGCAGAGGCTAGAACAAGCCACGTGCCCCGGGGGCAGCGTGCCGTGGGGTTGTGCCGTGGACGCTTGGGAGACAGTGAGCGTGAACACCCCATGCGCTTCGCCTGCATTGGAATCCCGCCCTGGCACGCAGCGGAGCCCCACGATGTCACTGCAAGTGCGCTTGGCGTCCCTCTGGGCCGTGCGGGTGCGGCAGCTGCCAAGGGGCCGTGGTCCCAGGGGTGATTCCCGCCCCTCGCAGCTGGGTCCGTGGTCTGCTCCACTCTTGTGTCTGCCGCTGGTCCACAGCGACTGTGCTGTAGCCATAGTGCTTCGGTGTCGTCCCGGTCCTGCGACGGGCAAGGACTCGGCTCCGCCCCTGTTGCAGGCAGGGACTGGAGCCTGGGGCCGCAGACCCCCCCACCCCTCCCCCATGCGCCAATGGCTGGAGGTGGAGTGCGGTTCCTGCCGCTCGCACACGCGGGCTTCTTGGCCCGTGCTGACAATAGGGGACGTGTTCAGGGCCCAGTGCAGTACCCCCAAGGCCGAGTCTGCTCTGGGAGGCCCAGGCTCTGCCGCCCAGCTCACCCTGCGGCGCTCAGTGTAGACCAGGCCCCTCAGAGGGCAGTGGAGACAACAGCGCCGACCACTGTGCTCTAGGTTTTCTGTGTGAGGGGCTGGCCTTGGGGACCCAGGGGCAGGTGTGGCCACCTCACCCTTGCCCCCCAGCCTGAGGGACAGGCTGGCTTCCAGGTGGTGTTGGGGCCTGGAGGGGATGGAGCCGAGGATTTAGGGGCTCACCCAGCCCTCACCCTAACTAGCTCCTCCTCCTCCCGAGTGCCCACTCATCGGGGAAACTGAGGCATCCCCCCAGCAGCTCCTGCCCGGTCTGCGTCCAGAACGCCTGTTGTTAGGGCCAAAAAACAGCCCCGAGTCCATCCCCAGGGAATGTTGCCTTTCTCCTTTTTAAACAGTTTTTGATTCACTGCCAAAATGTAGAAAAGCACAGAAGACAGCAGTCACCCAAGAACCTACACCCAAGCTTCACGTCATGAACATTGTGCCCCGCGGGCTTCAGGCTCTTGTGCTGTGCTTCTTGTCACACTGCGGGCGACTGGGGACCTTCACCGCGTGCTTTTTTTGCCCCTGTGGTCCTCGGCCTTCTCCCCGGGCGCCCGTGAGCGCGGGCGCGGCGCTAGCTGCTCTTTGCATCCGGATTTGTGGCTGAGTCCCTGGGATTCAGCTCTTCGTGGCTACGGATTTGTGCAGGATGGTGACTGACAGTTTGTGGACATTTTAATTAGCATTTTTTCACCTGAATTCACACGTCAAAGTGATCTAGGATTTTTCACCCATTGTCCTGGTCTGACTTTAATAGCAAGGGTCCCAGAAAGCGAATGGGGCCACTGTTTCCAGTTCCCTGCATCAGGTCGTGTGTGGTGAGACCGTGGGGGCTGGCGAGGTAGCCTGTGGGAGCATCTGGGCGCCCCGGCCCGGCCTGCTTCGTCAGTGATTATCGGTGTGTCTGGTTCTGTCCCTCTGCTTGTATTGATTTTGGGGACTTCTGCTTTTGTCCTCCAAGTTACTAGGATAAAATTGTTCCTTGTATTCTTTTGGTACTATTTTCATCTCTCTTGTATTTAGTTCCCTTCTTCTTTCTCTGCCTGCCTCTCTTTCTACTTGTGATCTCTGTCAAATAAATAAAATCTTAATAAAATTTTTTTAAAAATTTTTAAGATTTTATTTATTTGACAGATTGAGAGAGAGAGAGAGTGCACAAGCATGGGGAGCAGCAGAGGGAGAGGGAGAAGCAGACTCCCTGCTGAGCAGGGATACCGATGCAGGACTTGATCCCAGGACGCTGGGATCACAACCTGAGCCGAAGGCAGACGCTTATCCAGCTGAGTCACCCAGGCGCCCCCAAAACCACCCCTTTAAGTTCTGAAGTGCGTATTAGCAGTTTCCAGTCTCTCCCTCCCTCCAGCCCCTGGCAGCCACCATTCCGCGTGGGTTGGACCTCCTCAGATATCTCAGCAGAATCTTGTGGTATTTTTCCTTCTGTGATCGGCTCAGTCCACTTCGCGGAACGTCTTCAGGGCTCATCTGTGTCCTAGCACACTGCAGGGTTTCCTTGATTTTTTAAAGGCTGAAATACATTTCATCAGACCACGTACCAGATTTAGTTTTTACCCTGTCCTCCGTCCGTGGACACTGAGTGTGACCCGCGTGTCCCGTATCGGCAGCCGTGCAGCGCTGACCCGGGCACCGCTCGGCGATCCCGATCGGTTCCTTCGGGTGAATACGCAGACGTGGACTTGTCGGGTCAGACGGCGGCGCCATTGTCCATGTTCTGAGGGTGTCCGTCCTGTTTCCCACAGCGGCCGCTCCCTTTTGCACCCACCCCCCAGCAGTGCACAAGGGTCTCCGGTCTCTCCACACTCTCTCCGACACTTGTCATCTCTTGCCCTTTCGACGACGGCCACTCCAACAGGTATGAGGCGAGTGCGCGTCGTGGTTTTGGTTTGTGTTCACCTGGCGGTTGGCGAGGCTGAGCACCTCCCTGCGTGCCCGTTGGCCGTCTGGAGGTCTTCTCTGGAGAAGTCTCTCTTCAGGTCTTCAACCCATTTTTTATCCAGGTTGTTAGTGTTTTTTGCTTTCGAATGATTGACGTTCCTCCCGGGTCTGGAAACTAGCCCCGCTCAGATGCAGGGTTTGCAAGTGTTTCTCGCGTGCCGTGGGTGGCTTTTTCACTCTGCTGTGGCTTCCTCCACTGTGCAGGAGCTTGGCAGCATGAGGTCATCCCACTTGTCTGCTTTTGGGGTCCCATCCGTGAAACTGTTGCTTCTGCTCCGTGCTCACTTGAAGGGAGGGCCCAGACTCCCCGAGTTCGTGCACTGCTGCGTGTGGCCTGCGGGGGCAGGTGTGCTGCGATTCGACTCCGAAACGCCACTTGGCCACACCTGGTGGTTGGCTTGTCAGGAGAGGCCCTTCTGTCCCTTTGAGTTCTGGGTGAAATTGAGAAGGGCCGCGGATGTGGGAAACACAATGGAATTCGGCTCCAAAGAGCCCGATTGATCCTTTCTTACTGACCCGCAGCACTCGGGGCTCTGGAAGACGAGCGGGGGGCGGCAGCCGCAGACCTACCTAGCAGTGAGAGCAAGGACACCCGGCCCAAAGCCACTGCCTTCCCTCGCGGGGAGCAGGGCAGAGAGAGCGGTCACACCGCAGTGACACGAGCGAAGCTACGTCAGAGCAATGAAACTGCAGGCACGAGAGGAACATGTACATGGGAGCCTGAGGTCCCCGCCCGGGCCCACAGGGGCTGCCTCACAAGCCGACCACCGTGACCCTGGCTGTGACCATCATGAACGACAGGAAGTCCCTGAGCTGCGGTGATGCCCACCAGGCAGGACAAAGGGCCCTGTGCTCTGGCCAGGCCCGGGGACAGCACTGTCCTCGCAGATGCCGCCGCCTGGCCTGCCGCTGTTGGTCGGCCTGCGGAGTCGCTGTTCTGGCGCGGGGTCCTTGCACCGTCGGGCACCCAGGGCGCTGTCCCTCGCAGACAGACCTGAGTCACATCTGGGTGGTTTGCTGCTCAACGGATCTGTGCTCACCTGTCAGGAGAGTCCCTGGGTACAGTCATGCTGGCCCCGGAGACCGTGTCCTGGCCCTGCAGCCACCAGGCTCGGGCATCCTCAGAGGCCACCACAGCGCAGCCTGCTGACCTGCCTCCGCTGAGTGGGTGCGACAGGACAGGACATCAGGCCCAGAGAGACTGGCCCTTACGCCTGCAGTCAAGGAAACCCCAGAGCTCGGCATGGCCTCGCTGCCTCCTCCCCCGGACTTCTGGAGAGTGGCTCAGGACAGTGCTGGGGGCTTCCTGCCACAGGCACAAGGTCCTGGATCCCAGGGGCTGGTGCACAGGAGACCAGAGGCGAGGAGAGGGGCCTGGGGTGGGTCTGGGCTGGGCCAGACCCCGCTGGACCCAGGAGACAGGTGGCCCTGATGTTGCCATCATCCCCCAGAAAGGGAGCATGGAGTCTCAAGGTGCCGGCTCAGGAGGAAGGAGTGCCCCCAGGGCTACCTCCAGCCCGAGCTAGCTGTGGCCCAGGCTTGTAATGGGCATCAGAGGGGTGGGAAGATTCCAGCCCTGTGCCCGGTGCCTGGAAGCTTTCTGATTTAACGAGCTGCAGCGACACGTGCGGCCCTACCAGGGGAGTCCGTGTGAAGAGCTTGTGTAGGCAGCACCAGGCCCGAATTGGGCAGCTTCTGGTTTCCTGACTGTTAACCCTAAGTCTCCCAGTGACGCGCTCTCAGGGCCTTGTCTGACCCACGGAGTCTCCATACCATCTTCCGACTACGACCAGGAGTTTTTAGCTAATCCTGCTCGCGCGCCTCCCACAGCAGTTCGTTTGCTGTTGGTTTAGCGTCAGCGACAGCCTGACACTCGGGCTGCTGCTCCCGCCCGCCGGCCGCCCCCTCCCGTACACACCCACGCGCTCCTCCACGCTCCCTCCTTGTCTCAGTCCCAGAAGAGAAGATGCGAGAAGAGTTTACAAGCATCCTTTCCCAAGGGCTGTGGCCCCTGGTGGCCCTTCCTGCACCGTCTGGAGAGCGTGCGTCTCCAGCCCACGTGTCCCGCGGCTTGTCTGTGTACCCCCTGTCCCAGCTGGGCCGCGGTGGGTTTGCTGGGGTCCCACTGGTGTCCTGTTGGAACGAACGTCCTTGTGTGCACAGTGCTGATCTGGCCTCCCTTCCTGGAGGCCCGTCCGGGACTAACTCTGGGTCTTCTGTCTTGGCAGCCAGGAGCCCCTGTCCCTGGCCAGCTTCCCCATGGCGGGCCTGGTCCCGGACCTGCAGCACATTCTCTTCTGGATGTCCAACTCGGTGGAGCTGCTCTACTTCATCCAGCAGAAGTGCCCGCTCTACATGCAGAGTCTGGAGGAGGAGTTGGACGTCACAGGTGCGGGCTGCCGCTCCGGGGCGAGTGTGGGGACAGGGGGGCCCCCAGGGGGGGGCAGTGGCCCGGCCCCTCTTCATCCCAGGCTGGAGTCGGCTGCTCAAACCAAGGGAGGTGGCACTGTGTCCAGGTCCCTCTGAGAGGGGGTGACCCTGGCGGTCAGGCAGACCCAGCCTCGTGTCCCCTGTTGTGTCATGCACTCAGTGTCTTCCGCTGCGTGTCGCCGGGGGAGGCTGGTAGAAAGCATGCGGTGCCTCGGCCCCGGGCTCTCCCTTACTGGGGGCTCTGGGGTTTCTGAGAGGAGACACGGTGCCCCAGGGGCTGGGTGGCTTCGGGACTCTGTGGCAGGGAATGTGCCCGCAGAACCTGAGATGGCAGCACTGGGAGAGACTGCCTGGGGCAGCCAGAGGTGGGGGCTTCCAGAAGAGCGTGGCTTCAGCTGGCCCTGAGGCTGGCTGTGACTTCAGTTGCCACGTGTCTGCCTCGTGGCCCCAGGAACGAGTGGGGAAGGAGGGTGGGGTGGCTCCAGGGGCCGGGGCCACAGCCTTCCGTGGGTGAACCGGGTTTTGATCCAGCTCCTTCACTCCTGTAACAAAACCAGAGCCGCTCACCCACCTCTGTCCCTGTGGTGGGGGGGTCCTGGGCAGGCGTGGTCAGCGGCCCTGCCCCTGAAGGCTGCTCCCCCACCCCCCGCTCCCCCCGGAGCTGGGAGGGAAGCCAGGCAGGCAGGCTGGGCCTGGCCAAGGCTCCCCTGTGGGCTCAGTCTGCCGGACGCAGCTAGGCGTCTGTGTGCTTAGCTGTGTCTCCCGGGGGGTGGCCGTGGGCTCCGTGTGGGAGAACCCCGAGCACATAGCCTGGGGCCCTGGACCCGGCCCTGGACCTTGTCCAGGTGGTGTGGGACCCTGCTGAGCCCCCAGGAGGGGCTAGATTACCAGAGCTGAGGGGCTCCTGGTGACTGACGGTGAGGAGCGGTGGTCTGCACAGGGCAGGCTGTCCTACTGTGTGCTGGCTCAGCCGCCTGGGAGCTCTGCAGATGGGTGGGCCGGAGGGCCAGCTGGGCCAGTGCTGGGCCACGTGGAGCCAGTGGAGGAGGCCTGGTGGGGACGTGTCGGGGTGATGGGACACAGAGCCAGCCGCTGTGTCTGGGTCCCTTCTCGTCAGTCATGGCTTCTTTGTGTTTTCTTATCCTCCACCTCAAAGTGAAAGGGACATTGGGAACTTCCTTGGGCTTCTGGGGCCTGGGAATTAGGGCTTCTGGGGAGATGTAGAGGGATATACTGGAACCTTCTGTGTCCCAGTGGGCATTTAGGCCTGTTGACCTATTGCCCCCATCCCTGTTATCCTTGGGTGTACGTTGTGCAAGGCGTCCAGTGAGACCTCGCGGGACAGGCTGCTATGTGCTCTGTCCCAAGGCCTGGGCCTGAAGTAGCCCGTTACCTGGTTTTTTCCCCCAAATATGACATAAACAGTCTTCCCTGTGCGTCTCCAAAGCCAGGGCACTGGGCTGTCCCGAGCTTGGTGCTTCCAGAACCTCGGGCCTCCCTCTTCTGAAGCCTGTCTCCTTGCGGCCTCCAGCGGTTCCAAGCGGAGGGGCCCCTCTTCTGGACGTGGCGCTGGCCGGGGAGCACTGGGCCTCTGGCTGGTCTCCAAGCGCCTGTGGCCCTTCTGAGGTTGGGGGTGTTGACAGCAAGTCCCCCCATCCTGGCCGCAGCAGAGTGAGCGGGGAGAACTGCTGCTGCCGTGGCTTCTGGGCACAGTGTTGGTGGGTGAGTCCCGCGGCCCCATCTCGTCTGCCCTGGTTTCACACGCTCTGCGGAGAGGCTGTGGTCTTTGGGTCCCGTCGGGCCTGCTGCCCGAGCACAGGGACCCCGCATCTGGCTGCGTTAAACGGGCTACTTGGAGCTGGTGGGGGCTCCACTTCCGTAGCTGCTGCCTCTGCTCTCGGAGGGAGTTATTTTTGGTCTGGCCCTGGAGGTCGTTTAGGCTGGCTGATGCTGGGAGAGAGAGCTGCTGCGTGGCCGGGGCCCCGCCTCTGTCCACCCTGGGGAGTGTGTGGGCCGGGGAAGCTGTGGCAGGACCCGGGCATCCCACAAACAGTGTCCTGTGTGGGGCAGGCGCTGGAGAGCTTGGAGGAAACATCACATCAGCAGAGGCCAGAGGCCAGAGGCCAGGTTAGAGTCGCCTCTCGGCCTCCTGACCTTCAGCAGGAAATTTCTGTGGGAAGAATTCTGAAAACAGATGTCACGTCCTGAATACTGGAAAATCGCCTTTGCGTTCCGCAAACAATCTCGGTTGTTCCAAGCTCTTACCCAGGACGCCTCCCTCCCACGGGCAGCCGGGAGGTGGGCCCAGCAGGGGTGGGGGCATTTTATCCACGGAGAGCTCTCTGGGTGCCTTCGTGGCTTTGCCTTAGCCATTATGGATCTGGGGGCCTCAAGTACAGGCCCCTGACCCCCAAAGGGCTTCTGTGAGTGTCAGCTTGGTCGGAAACTGAGCACAGGGACCCTGTATCTGGGAGCAACCCAGCAGAGCCTGCACCACGGGAGCAAGTGTTTCAGCTGGTTTTCCCCGTGGCATCAGAGAGACCCATGTGGCATCTGCCGGGAGCCTCCCCATGGCTGTGTTCCGCAGAGTCCTGGCCGCCGCCTCTTTCTGCCGTCCCTCCTCTGCCAGAGCCCTCATGCCCCTGCGGGGGGTAGAGGTGGGCTTTCTCAGACAAGTTGGCCGCCTGGAGGTCCCCTGGTCTGGGCCCCGCTCCAGGGAGAGGGTTCGGAACTGGTTCCTTGGTCCGGGTCCTGCTGGCTTCGGTCGGCCGGGGGTCACGTTTGATCTACAGGGGCCGTGGTCAGCAGTGGGCACCTTGCGTGCTTCTGAAAGCCTGGGGTTGCTACAACCCAGCAGCCTAGTAAGAGCCTCTTGCTCCCCCAAGCCATGGGACCCCCACAAGGTGGGTGCTGTGTGTGTGTCCTTGGTTGTGAACATGACAAGGTGGGTCCTGTGTGTGTCGTTGGTTGTGAACATGACAAGGTGGGTCCTGTGTGTGTCCTTGGTTTTAACACGACAAGGTCGGTCCCGTGTGTGTCCTTTGTTGTGAACACGACAAGGTGGGTCCTGTGTGTGTTGTTGATTGTGAACATGACAAGGTGGGTCCTGTGTATGTCCTTGTTTGTGAACATGACAAGGTGGGTCCTGTGTGTGTCGTTGGTTGTGAACACGACAAGGTGGGTGCCGTGTGTGTGTCCTTGGTAGTGAACATGACAAGGTGGGTCCCCGTGTGTGTCCTTGGTTGTGAACATGACAAGATGGGTCCTGTGTGTGTCCTTGTTTGTGAACCCGACGAGGTGGGCCCCATGTGTGCCCTGGGGCAGCACAGAACCCTCCCCAGGTTCTGATTACCCAGACCCCTGCTTTCCCTCCTCTGCTGGGTATTTCTGCTTTTCCACCGGGGCGGGTATGTCAGGGTGGGAGTGGGGAGCCTGTATCTGCCACCTTTCCAGGAGCTGACAAACACTTGTCTAGAGAAAAGAATTAGAAATCCAAAACTCAAGTTAAATTGGTAGGTGGTCAAGTAAGTTTACCAAGGGCTCCGTGCATCTCTGTAGACAGGGCTTTGGGGACAAAGAAGGGAGAGTGGCCCTGCAGGAGTTCCTCTGCCTGTCTACCGTGTTCCAGAGCCTTCTGGGTGCTTTTACGAAGTACAGATTCCTGGGTGTCCCTCAGACCTACAGAATCAGGCCAGAACCTCTGGCCCCACTGAGCTCAGTCGCAGTGGAGCAGGAAACTGTGGGATCAGCATGTCCGGCCCATGTGCGGAGGGTGGCGGGTGTGATGGGAGAGTGGGTGTCCTCTGGCCTCCCAGGCCTTGGAGCGCATCTCCACCCACTCCGCCCACAGGCCAGGGGAGGCGCTCTTCCATAGGGTGAACCGCTTTCCACCTAGACTCCCTGTGGCCTGGAAGCTGTGGACCCTGCCACCCTCTTATTTCATTAGAACTCCTTTGCTGGAAAACAGTGCTTCCTGGTGCAGTCTCCCCCTTGTGAATGAAATCCCTGACCGGTGGGGGGAGGGGGGTGCAGAGACCCCACCATCAGGCCCCAGACCCTGCCGGCCCCCAGCCCTTGCTCTCTGCTCCTTAGCCACATCACAGGCAGCCTGGGCCCCAGGGGCTCAGTGCCCTGAAAACTGCCGTGCTGTGCCGGCCAGTGGCATGTGCCATGCTTTTGAAGGTTTCTGGGGGTGAATCTGGCCAGGATTCTGTCGGGCTGTGTGCCACCTGGCATTCCCCACCCAGAGCGGAGGACCACACAGTTCGGCAGCTCTGTCCTTGTGCGCGGTGCACAGACACATGGACCTGATGATGGCAAAGTTGAAGGAGAATCAGATGTCATCAGGGAAGGGGCTGTCCTACAAGCCCTCGGGAAGCCTCGGGTCCTCCTCTGAGCTGCTCCCCGGGTGTGGGGCTGGGGTTCATCTCCAGCAGCGGCATCAGGCTGGCCTGACCCCAGAGCGCCCCACCCCGCCATGGGGAAGCCATGGTCACACACCTGGGGTAGACCCACAAAATGTTTTTGAGTTTTACTTGAAGAAAGTTTAAAGAAGTAACAGTTTACATAATGTGGCTGACACCCATATCTTCCTCCCAGAACTGACATGACATCTTGAAATTAAGAAAAATCTAGAATTTTCTTAAATGAAAGCAGAGCGTTGTCTGTATACAGCCACAGACAGGGCCAGGTTCTGGGGCTGCACGTGTGTCCTGCCGGCTGCGGTACCTGGTCATACGCAGACTCCGCACCGCCCCTCGAGACAGCCGTTTCCTCAGTTTGCTGCATGTCTTTTCTGTTTTGTTTTTTTTTTTAAGATTTTATTTATTTATTTGACAGAAATCACAAGTAGGCAGAGAGGTAGGCAGAGAGAGGGGGAAGCAGGCTTTCCGCGGAGCAGAGAGCCCGATGCGGAGCTCGATCCCAGGATTCTGGGATCATGACCTGAGCCGAAGGCAGAGGCTTTAACCCACTGAGCCACCCAGGCGCCCCTTTTATCTGTTTTTAAGAAGAGCTTTCCGTGGGTGCGTAGGTGACCCCTAACCCGTGAGCAGCACACAATGACGTTTCCCGCACTTCTGAGGGCTGTGACCGGGACGTCCTCCTCCTTCTGTGTTGTTCTCCAGCCTGCTGCTTCCACCCCCTTCCGGGGGCACGCTTGACCCCCCCCCTTTCCCCCTGCAGCATCTTTAGCCTACGATCACAGTCCCCCGGAGGGTACCGTGGCCCATTCTGTGTCCTTGCATGGGTGTCTATGCATGCATGAGGGTTCTCCCAGCGGTGCCACGGGCCGGAGTACGCGGGGTCCCGTCAGGGTCACGTCTGCTGGGCGCTGTGGGCTGCGCTGCCCTTGAGCCATGCTGGCCTGGGTGCGTCCCTTCTGATGGCTGCTGCACCCCACCGCCCCTCAGCCCTGGCCCTTCTGTGCTCACATGGCCGCCCCGGGACCCAGTAAGGGGACCTGGAAGCCAGACCGAGGGTCCGAGTGCAGGGTGGGAACTGCTGCTTGCCCCAGCGGGGTCAGGGAAGCCGGCCCTGGGCCCAGGGAGGGCCATGTGCCAGGGGCTGTGGGAGCCCAGCTGCACTGGAGCCTGGTCGGCGGGGAGCTCTCTTGTGGGCTACAGCCCGGGGACTCTGCCATCGGTCTCCGGCCTCAGCTGGGGGGCCCCTGGGAGCCCCTGGGAATCTAAGAGGAAAGGACCCTGTCTCAGGCTCCGGACTCTTGGAAGGTGGTTCTGAGGCTCCTCCCATCCTCTGGCTCCATCCCAGACGGAGAAGCTTCTGGCCTAGAACTTCATTTTGGGCTGGTTTTTAAATGTTTCTTCTTTTAGGTATGCCCTCATGGTCATACCGCGCTGCCTCAAGTGCTGGGGTCTGTCATCCTTAAGAGGGGCAGGTGGGACAGGGCAGTTGAGGCAGGGGAGGCTGGCTTCCATCTGCCCTACCAGCCCCTGCTGGTTCCACCTGCCTTCCCCCCACCCTTGGCCCCGCTTGTCCCCCACCTCCTTCTGCCCTTCCCACAGCCCCCTGCGGCCTCTGCCTCCCCCCACCTGCTTCCATGCCCTCCTGCTCCCCCCCCCACCCCGCTCCCTCCTGCCTACTCTCCCCATCCCGGCCTGCCCCCGGCCCCCACTCCCCGCCTCCCCTGCTCCCCCGCCCTTCCTCCCCCTGCCCTAGACGCTGGTGCCTGCCAGGGGCTGGGCTGGCCGGCTCTGCAGCGGGCAGGGAGCAGCGGGCGCCCGGGCGACAGCCTCAGACAGCCGCGCACTGCAGCTCTCCAACAGCCCGGCCTCCTGCAGACTCGCTTCCCGCCTCCCGAGGCTGCAGAAGCCGGCTTCCTCTGGGAAGGGCAGGTCTCCGGTAAGGCAGCACCTCACTGCAGCTAGCCTGCCTCGCCTTCTCGGGCTTTGTCTGTTCGTCTGTTCGGGGCGAATGGTTGTGGGAAGGGAGGCTGCAGGGGGGGTGGAGGGAGGGAGGCTGTGCAGAGCAGAGTCGGCAGAGGGCTGTGAAAGAACGCGCCAGGGTGAGCCCTGCCCGTGCCGGTGACGGGAGCCCGACCTGGGCTCCGTCTGGCTTCTGGGTTTGCAGCGGCATCAGTTTAAAAGACCACATCCTGGATGCATAAGACTTTTTCATGGGGGGGTGTATGTGCACATGTGTGCGTGCGTGTTTGCATGTGTGTGTGTCCGTGCACGCATGTGCGTTCTGACCTGGCCCTGGCGGGGGCGGCCTCAGGGGACAAGCAGCCATTCTGTCCTAGACAGACCAGCCGGCTCAGTGCGCCAGGCGACGAGGGCACGTTAAAGAGGTGTGCGGGGAGACTGTGCAGGTGACGCGGGCACTGTAGAGGGGGTGTGGGGGGGAACATGCAGGTGACGAGGGCACTGTAAGGGGGGTATGGGGGGACCATGCAGGGTTCTCGTCTCACCTGGTCACAACACGCACTCATGTACGTGTACATGGGCACTGTCCCCCCTGACGCACACGTGTGCACACACGCTGGTGGGCCAGCAGGGCTCTGGGGACAGGGCAGCGACTCACATGAGCATGGTGACCCAGCAGAAGTTGATGCTGCAGTGGGTTTGGCATTGGGAGGGGAGGGGCTGCGGTGCCGCTGCTAGGGATGGGGTGGGTCATGGGCTCCTGCAGGGCATCTCAGGTCATGGACGGCTGGGCTGCCTGCTTTTCGGAGGAAGCCCCAGAGGTGTCCCGGCCTGGCCGGGATGGGGTCAAAGGGTGGAATCTCACACGCTTCTCCAGCTCTGCTGAGCAGACAGTGCCTGGTGTCACGCGTGGGTCCGTGAGATCTGAATTCAGCGGTGCCCGGAGGCGAGCCTCAGTTAGCCTCTGACCATTTGCCCCGTGTTGCTTCTGTTTCAGGGATAAACGCCCAGGCCCGGAGGCTGCAGCGGCACCGTGCCAAGGGAACCCCAGTCCTGGCTTCAGGGGGCGCCCGGAGCCCCCCCATGCCCCCGCTGCGCCGCACCGTCAGTGAGAGCAGCCTGAGCTCAGCCGCCACCCAGGGCCCCGAGGAGCGCGCCCGGGACACCATGCGCTTCTCCCTCTACGAGTCGCCCCACCTGCTCCTCTTGCAGGGCTACAGCCAGCAGCACGTGAGCACCCCTGCCCGCCGCCCGGCCGTCCCCACCCCACGGAGTGGTCCGAGCCACCAAGTCAGCTCTGGCGTTGAAGAGGCTGTGGAAGCGGGGCTGTCCTAGATTCTGGAGGGAGCAGAGGCTTCCCCTGTGCTTGGTTTCCAAAGCATTCTCTGTCCAGGCCCCAGCAGGAGCCCGCAGGCAGGGGAGCTCACCTAATACCAGGTTCCTTCTCAAAGAATCGTCTGCCATCCTCCAGGCGGTGTCTCAGGCCATACCGTGCCCTGGCTGTGGGGACCCCGACATGGGCCCGCCCCCTTGTCCAGATGGGTGCTCGGCAGGCTTGTGGGGCTCCAGGCCAGGAGTGTGCTGCGGGAAGCCGCCTCCTCAGGCCCCCAGGCCCATGCTTCCCACCATGTCTGTGCGGGGCCCTTGGCTGGAGGGGCGGATTCCCCAGAAGCTCCTGCCGGCTCTTCCTCCCGGCTCCTCTGCTCCCCGCCGGGTTGCTGAGCCCCCTTCAGGCTCCACCGGTGCGCGCTGTGCGGCTCTCCGAGCTCAGCTTAGTCCTACCAAACCCGGCCTGGCGCCTGCAGGCTGTAGACGGGAGGCCGGACGGGGTTGCGGACGAGACTTTCCTGGGGCTCCACTCCAGCCCACAGGCAAGAGCTGGAGGGAAGGAGTCCTTAGGCGGACTCCCCGCGGAGAGGTCGGGGGTGGGGAGTTCCTTGGGCAGGGTCCAGAGGGGAGGGCGCCCTCCGTGCGTGTGTCCTCAGCGCGCTTCTCCATACACGGCACGTCTTACTAGCGCAGTAGACCTTCAGTCGTGGGGTGACTTGTCGCATTCCCGTGAGGCGGAGCTAAGTTGAGGGCCCCCAGTGGTCACCGCACACACTGGGAGGCCAGCGTCAGGGGCCCGTCTTGGTGCAGGCTGGTGCCGCCCGATCCCGCCGGTTCTTCTGGGTGCAGACTCGGTCTTTAGCCTGACATCTGCTTTCTGCACTGCTAAGACCTATTGCTCCAGAAACACAGGCTCAGGAGTTTTCTTACAGGAAGTTTCTTGTTTATGAAACAGTGTCAGTGCATGAGGGTTTGGGGAGACGCTGTCTCTCGAGGAGGCATCTGTCCTCGCCGAGCTGGAGCCGCAGGGGAAGGAGTTTGCCCACAGCGGGTCACAGATCACCGGCGGGGGTGAGGGGTGCTTGGCGGCTCTTGGCCATGCCTGTGAACCAGTGACTGTGCCCAGCGCGGCCCTTGTCGGGCCTCTGTTGTCTCTGAGCTGGAGTCATCCCTAGGTGTCCGGTGTGCCCCCGAGGCCTCCTCTGGTGCCTCCTCCTCCTCTGGTGTGCCCCCTCTCCTGGGGACAGCATGGGTGCCCAGTGTGGGGCAGGCTGGGGCCAGCAGTAACCTAGGAAGGGCTCCAGGGCAGGGCTGGCCCAGGATGGCAGCCCTGGCCATGTGGCTTAGGTGACCAGAGATGGGGACACCTTTTCCTTTCTTCCCAGTGACAGATTTGCCCGAGGTGGTGTCCTGCTCCTGAGGCCTAGTATTTGCATTTCAGGACAGCCTGGTGTACCTGCTGAACCGGGAGCAGCATACGGTGGGCCAGAGGACCCCGTCCAGCAAGCCCAGCGTCAGCCTCTCGGCCCCAGATATCCTGCCCCTGCACTGCACCATCCGCAGGCACCAGCCCCCGGGCCCGGAGCCGGCGGCGAGCAGGCTGGTGCTGGAACCTATCCCCGGGGCGCCCGTCTCTGTCAACTTCGCGGAGGTTGGAGGCCGGGCCGTGGTGCTGCGCCACGGGGACTTGCTTTCCCTTGGCCTATACTACCTGTTGCTGTTCAAGGACCCAGCGCAGGCCCAGCCCCTGCCTGCCCAGGCCCTGGCCCGGCTGCGTGCCATGCCACGGAGTTGCGGGCTGTGCGGAGCCGTGCTCCGGGCCCGGGGCACCTCGGCCTCTGGCTCCGCGCCGGCCACCCTGCCCCGGCTGAGGCCGCTGCACCTGGAGTTCGAGCCAGAGGTGGAGGACACGCTGCTGCAGAGAATCCTGACGCTGGTTGAGCCTGGGGGGGACGACCACAAGCTGGCCCCCGCCTTCCTCCTCTGCCTCTGCATCCAGCACTCGGCCACCCGCCTGGAACCTGGCTCATTCGGGCAGCTGCTGCTCAAGATCGCCAAGGCCATCCGAGAGACAGTCTGGGTCAGTCACGGGCGTGCTGGGTGCGGCCGTGGCAGGTGGGAGGGTGCTTGTGGCTGTGGCAGGAGCTGGGTGGGAACTGGGGCCACCTGTGGGAAGTCTGAGGGCCAGCCTGCCCTGCCTGTGCACACCCAGTGAGCCCAGGGTGTCCTCTGTGGCGCTTTGTCCCTGTGCAGTCAGCTGTGGCATCCTGAGCTCTGGTCCCGTGTCCCTCCCAAGTGCAGCCCAGCCACGGCATGCCCCTGAGCCCCCGAGCCCCAACACCCACTTGGCCTTCGTGCCCTGTGCTTTCTGCCAGGAGCAGGCTGGGCTTCTGCCAGCACTCTGGTGTGGAGCCCTCATCAGCCGGTGGTGGGGGCACAGGACTGGCTGGCTTCTGTACGTGGAAACACTTCCCTCCGTCAGGGTGTCTAGAGCACAGTACCACGCCTGTTTGGGCCCGGCTGGGGGGCCGGCCTGCATGTGGTCCGATGTCAGCCAGCGCCCCTGGGCTCCACCTGCTGCCTGCCAGCGCTCCCTTCCCGGCCCGGAAACGGCTCCGGGCCCCGCCAGGCATCCCCTGGGGGCAAGTGCAGACCTGTCCCTGCAGGGCCCGGGCAAGCGCGCTGCAGGCTGCCTGGGTCCAGCCCTCAGGGTCCCCACCGACTCCTGGCCCCTCCCACCCTCTACTGCCTGGACTCCCCGGGGACCCAAAGCGTGGCTGGTGGTTACACACAGTCCCTCCAAGAGTTGCCCATTCATCCTGGCCTGTAAACTGCGTAGATTGTAGAAACTGAATGGGGTCCTAAGATTAAAACCCACATTTAAAATGTTCAAAGCCTTTTAAAAGCAAAAACCAACATGGGCCGTCACATCCAGAGATTTGTGTAAGTTACCCATGTGCATGGCGGGCATCTGAACCTCCCAGGGTTCCCGCATGGATCGATGTTGGGACTGTTCTGGTGTGGTCGCTTCCCTTGTGTGGTCTGTGCTCGGGCCAGGTCAAGTCCGTGCCATGCGGGAACCCGACCACACCAGGGCCTGCGGTGACTGTCTACACAGAACACCGTCCCATCCTAAGTCAGCTCTGGGGCGGACACTTCCTAGTGAGCCAGACGCTATGATGCCTGTGCCATAGGCCATGTCCCAGCTGGGGAAACTGAGGCTTGTCGAGGTGAACAACCTCATCCAAGGTCTGGAGCTCAGAAGCAGAGGAGTCCAGACCTAGGCCATTCCCTGTGTGCCTCCCCACATGCTTCCCCCTGTTCGTGGGCCTCAGCCCTGGTCTTCTGAGAGCCCCAGACATTTCGTTTGTCCGTCTGTGTCTTGGGCATCAACTGCTCTATCTCCCACCCACTTGAGGCAGATCCTAGAACAAGTAACAGGGTCAGCAGCTAGGGCTCTGCTTAGACAGAAGACAACTTGCTACGAAAGCAGAAACCATTTCCTTTCTCTTCCTTTTTCTTTTTTAAAAAATGTTTTATTTATTTGACAGTGAGAGAGAGAGAGAGATCACAAGCAGGCAGAGAGAAAGGAGGAAGCAGGCTCCCCGCTAAGCAGAGAGCCTGACACAGGGCTCAATCCCAGGACCCTGGGATCATGACCTGAGCCAAAGGCAGAGGCTTTAACCGACTGAGCCACCCAGGTGCCCCGCAGGAACCATTTCTTGATTAAAAAGGACAGAAAATGTTGGTTAAGCCTGCGTCCCTGCTGGGATGTTTAACTGTACTGTGGACACCTGAGCACACGTCCGTCTACTCACTGCCCCAGTGGCGGATGCCAAAGAGCCTGTGTGTGAGGCTCAACGGTAAGCGGCGTCGAGTGTTCATTCCGGGGTGTGTGAAATGTGTGACCACTTAACTTCTCACAGCGCCGGTGAGCCAGGGGGTGTAGGTTCTGTCTGCTGCGGGAAGTGCGCAGGTCACATTCAGGAATGGAACGGAAACTTATCCTTTCCAGCCGCGCTTCCGGTAAACAGCCCGCACGGTGCAGGATGTCTGCCGCAACAGCGCCGTGGTTTTTAGGTGGACGGTGTCCTGTGGATTTAGTGGTGTTCTCATGGAGCGCATCCTGTGGTATCCTGTGTTTTCTCATGTTTGCTCTCTTGTCTTTGTAACTGTAGGAGAAAACCAAAGAACTGGCGGAGAAGCAGGCGCAGCTGTAAGTCTGGCTTCCCCGTGGGCCCCTAGATCCCGGGAGACCTGCACCACCCCATGGGGCCAAGATGGGCGGGGGCAGACCTTTGGGGTCAGCTGTGGGCTTCTGTCGCACTGTCCTTCTGTCTCTGAGTGGCTGTTTCCATGTCTGCGCTCGGCCCCTGGGAAGCGCTGGGTTTGGGGAGTTTCTCCAGGGCGCCCGTTAGACCGAGTCGGCGAGAACCTCTCCAGAGCCTCGTCCTGCCTTCACTTCCCCTAACGACGGTGCTCCAGAGAGCCCGCCTCTTCGGGAGAATGCAGACTCCGGGCGTGGAGCTAGGGCAGTCCGTGTCCATTGAAAGCCCTGTTGTTGCGTCCAGAGTGCTGCTGGGACTTGGCAAACTGGTGTTAATGATGGGGACGGGCACGTGCAGCCACCCAGCCGTGTGCACTCCCGAGGAGGCCCTGCCATGAGGTGCTGGCACACGGGGCGCACGCGGCCCACTCCTAAGTCCTCGTCCATAAGCGCAGAGGCTAGAACAAGCCACGTGCCCCGGGGGCAGCGTGCCGTGGGGTTGTGCCGTGGACGCTTGGGAGACAGTGAGCGTGAACACCCCATGCGCTTCGCCTGCATTGGAATCCCGCCCTGGCACGCAGCGGAGCCCCACGATGTCACTGCAAGTGCGCTTGGCGTCCCTCTGGGCCGTGCGGGTGCGGCAGCTGCCAAGGGGCCGTGGTCCCAGGGGTGATTCCCGCCCCTCGCAGCTGGGTCCGTGGTCTGCTCCACTCTTGTGTCTGCCGCTGGTCCACAGCGACTGTGCTGTAGCCATAGTGCTTCGGTGTCGTCCCGGTCCTGCGACGGGCAAGGACTCGGCTCCGCCCCTGTTGCAGGCAGGGACTGGAGCCTGGGGCCGCAGACCCCCCCACCCCTCCCCCATGCGCCAATGGCTGGAGGTGGAGTGCGGTTCCTGCCGCTCGCACACGCGGGCTTCTTGGCCCGTGCTGACAATAGGGGACGTGTTCAGGGCCCAGTGCAGTACCCCCAAGGCCGAGTCTGCTCTGGGAGGCCCAGGCTCTGCCGCCCAGCTCACCCTGCGGCGCTCAGTGTAGACCAGGCCCCTCAGAGGGCAGTGGAGACAACAGCGCCGACCACTGTGCTCTAGGTTTTCTGTGTGAGGGGCTGGCCTTGGGGACCCAGGGGCAGGTGTGGCCACCTCACCCTTGCCCCCCAGCCTGAGGGACAGGCTGGCTTCCAGGTGGTGTTGGGGCCTGGAGGGGATGGAGCCGAGGATTTAGGGGCTCACCCAGCCCTCACCCTAACTAGCTCCTCCTCCTCCCGAGTGCCCACTCATCGGGGAAACTGAGGCATCCCCCCAGCAGCTCCTGCCCGGTCTGCGTCCAGAACGCCTGTTGTTAGGGCCAAAAAACAGCCCCGAGTCCATCCCCAGGGAATGTTGCCTTTCTCCTTTTTAAACAGTTTTTGATTCACTGCCAAAATGTAGAAAAGCACAGAAGACAGCAGTCACCCAAGAACCTACACCCAAGCTTCACGTCATGAACATTGTGCCCCGCGGGCTTCAGGCTCTTGTGCTGTGCTTCTTGTCACACTGCGGGCGACTGGGGACCTTCACCGCGTGCTTTTTTTGCCCCTGTGGTCCTCGGCCTTCTCCCCGGGCGCCCGTGAGCGCGGGCGCGGCGCTAGCTGCTCTTTGCATCCGGATTTGTGGCTGAGTCCCTGGGATTCAGCTCTTCGTGGCTACGGATTTGTGCAGGATGGTGACTGACAGTTTGTGGACATTTTAATTAGCATTTTTTCACCTGAATTCACACGTCAAAGTGATCTAGGATTTTTCACCCATTGTCCTGGTCTGACTTTAATAGCAAGGGTCCCAGAAAGCGAATGGGGCCACTGTTTCCAGTTCCCTGCATCAGGTCGTGTGTGGTGAGACCGTGGGGGCTGGCGAGGTAGCCTGTGGGAGCATCTGGGCGCCCCGGCCCGGCCTGCTTCGTCAGTGATTATCGGTGTGTCTGGTTCTGTCCCTCTGCTTGTATTGATTTTGGGGACTTCTGCTTTTGTCCTCCAAGTTACTAGGATAAAATTGTTCCTTGTATTCTTTTGGTACTATTTTCATCTCTCTTGTATTTAGTTCCCTTCTTCTTTCTCTGCCTGCCTCTCTTTCTACTTGTGATCTCTGTCAAATAAATAAAATCTTAATAAAATTTTTTTAAAAATTTTTAAGATTTTATTTATTTGACAGATTGAGAGAGAGAGAGAGTGCACAAGCATGGGGAGCAGCAGAGGGAGAGGGAGAAGCAGACTCCCTGCTGAGCAGGGATACCGATGCAGGACTTGATCCCAGGACGCTGGGATCACAACCTGAGCCGAAGGCAGACGCTTATCCAGCTGAGTCACCCAGGCGCCCCCAAAACCACCCCTTTAAGTTCTGAAGTGCGTATTAGCAGTTTCCAGTCTCTCCCTCCCTCCAGCCCCTGGCAGCCACCATTCCGCGTGGGTTGGACCTCCTCAGATATCTCAGCAGAATCTTGTGGTATTTTTCCTTCTGTGATCGGCTCAGTCCACTTCGCGGAACGTCTTCAGGGCTCATCTGTGTCCTAGCACACTGCAGGGTTTCCTTGATTTTTTAAAGGCTGAAATACATTTCATCAGACCACGTACCAGATTTAGTTTTTACCCTGTCCTCCGTCCGTGGACACTGAGTGTGACCCGCGTGTCCCGTATCGGCAGCCGTGCAGCGCTGACCCGGGCACCGCTCGGCGATCCCGATCGGTTCCTTCGGGTGAATACGCAGACGTGGACTTGTCGGGTCAGACGGCGGCGCCATTGTCCATGTTCTGAGGGTGTCCGTCCTGTTTCCCACAGCGGCCGCTCCCTTTTGCACCCACCCCCCAGCAGTGCACAAGGGTCTCCGGTCTCTCCACACTCTCTCCGACACTTGTCATCTCTTGCCCTTTCGACGACGGCCACTCCAACAGGTATGAGGCGAGTGCGCGTCGTGGTTTTGGTTTGTGTTCACCTGGCGGTTGGCGAGGCTGAGCACCTCCCTGCGTGCCCGTTGGCCGTCTGGAGGTCTTCTCTGGAGAAGTCTCTCTTCAGGTCTTCAACCCATTTTTTATCCAGGTTGTTAGTGTTTTTTGCTTTCGAATGATTGACGTTCCTCCCGGGTCTGGAAACTAGCCCCGCTCAGATGCAGGGTTTGCAAGTGTTTCTCGCGTGCCGTGGGTGGCTTTTTCACTCTGCTGTGGCTTCCTCCACTGTGCAGGAGCTTGGCAGCATGAGGTCATCCCACTTGTCTGCTTTTGGGGTCCCATCCGTGAAACTGTTGCTTCTGCTCCGTGCTCACTTGAAGGGAGGGCCCAGACTCCCCGAGTTCGTGCACTGCTGCGTGTGGCCTGCGGGGGCAGGTGTGCTGCGATTCGACTCCGAAACGCCACTTGGCCACACCTGGTGGTTGGCTTGTCAGGAGAGGCCCTTCTGTCCCTTTGAGTTCTGGGTGAAATTGAGAAGGGCCGCGGATGTGGGAAACACAATGGAATTCGGCTCCAAAGAGCCCGATTGATCCTTTCTTACTGACCCGCAGCACTCGGGGCTCTGGAAGACGAGCGGGGGGCGGCAGCCGCAGACCTACCTAGCAGTGAGAGCAAGGACACCCGGCCCAAAGCCACTGCCTTCCCTCGCGGGGAGCAGGGCAGAGAGAGCGGTCACACCGCAGTGACACGAGCGAAGCTACGTCAGAGCAATGAAACTGCAGGCACGAGAGGAACATGTACATGGGAGCCTGAGGTCCCCGCCCGGGCCCACAGGGGCTGCCTCACAAGCCGACCACCGTGACCCTGGCTGTGACCATCATGAACGACAGGAAGTCCCTGAGCTGCGGTGATGCCCACCAGGCAGGACAAAGGGCCCTGTGCTCTGGCCAGGCCCGGGGACAGCACTGTCCTCGCAGATGCCGCCGCCTGGCCTGCCGCTGTTGGTCGGCCTGCGGAGTCGCTGTTCTGGCGCGGGGTCCTTGCACCGTCGGGCACCCAGGGCGCTGTCCCTCGCAGACAGACCTGAGTCACATCTGGGTGGTTTGCTGCTCAACGGATCTGTGCTCACCTGTCAGGAGAGTCCCTGGGTACAGTCATGCTGGCCCCGGAGACCGTGTCCTGGCCCTGCAGCCACCAGGCTCGGGCATCCTCAGAGGCCACCACAGCGCAGCCTGCTGACCTGCCTCCGCTGAGTGGGTGCGACAGGACAGGACATCAGGCCCAGAGAGACTGGCCCTTACGCCTGCAGTCAAGGAAACCCCAGAGCTCGGCATGGCCTCGCTGCCTCCTCCCCCGGACTTCTGGAGAGTGGCTCAGGACAGTGCTGGGGGCTTCCTGCCACAGGCACAAGGTCCTGGATCCCAGGGGCTGGTGCACAGGAGACCAGAGGCGAGGAGAGGGGCCTGGGGTGGGTCTGGGCTGGGCCAGACCCCGCTGGACCCAGGAGACAGGTGGCCCTGATGTTGCCATCATCCCCCAGAAAGGGAGCATGGAGTCTCAAGGTGCCGGCTCAGGAGGAAGGAGTGCCCCCAGGGCTACCTCCAGCCCGAGCTAGCTGTGGCCCAGGCTTGTAATGGGCATCAGAGGGGTGGGAAGATTCCAGCCCTGTGCCCGGTGCCTGGAAGCTTTCTGATTTAACGAGCTGCAGCGACACGTGCGGCCCTACCAGGGGAGTCCGTGTGAAGAGCTTGTGTAGGCAGCACCAGGCCCGAATTGGGCAGCTTCTGGTTTCCTGACTGTTAACCCTAAGTCTCCCAGTGACGCGCTCTCAGGGCCTTGTCTGACCCACGGAGTCTCCATACCATCTTCCGACTACGACCAGGAGTTTTTAGCTAATCCTGCTCGCGCGCCTCCCACAGCAGTTCGTTTGCTGTTGGTTTAGCGTCAGCGACAGCCTGACACTCGGGCTGCTGCTCCCGCCCGCCGGCCGCCCCCTCCCGTACACACCCACGCGCTCCTCCACGCTCCCTCCTTGTCTCAGTCCCAGAAGAGAAGATGCGAGAAGAGTTTACAAGCATCCTTTCCCAAGGGCTGTGGCCCCTGGTGGCCCTTCCTGCACCGTCTGGAGAGCGTGCGTCTCCAGCCCACGTGTCCCGCGGCTTGTCTGTGTACCCCCTGTCCCAGCTGGGCCGCGGTGGGTTTGCTGGGGTCCCACTGGTGTCCTGTTGGAACGAACGTCCTTGTGTGCACAGTGCTGATCTGGCCTCCCTTCCTGGAGGCCCGTCCGGGACTAACTCTGGGTCTTCTGTCTTGGCAGCCAGGAGCCCCTGTCCCTGGCCAGCTTCCCCATGGCGGGCCTGGTCCCGGACCTGCAGCACATTCTCTTCTGGATGTCCAACTCGGTGGAGCTGCTCTACTTCATCCAGCAGAAGTGCCCGCTCTACATGCAGAGTCTGGAGGAGGAGTTGGACGTCACAGGTGCGGGCTGCCGCTCCGGGGCGAGTGTGGGGACAGGGGGGCCCCCAGGGGGGGGCAGTGGCCCGGCCCCTCTTCATCCCAGGCTGGAGTCGGCTGCTCAAACCAAGGGAGGTGGCACTGTGTCCAGGTCCCTCTGAGAGGGGGTGACCCTGGCGGTCAGGCAGACCCAGCCTCGTGTCCCCTGTTGTGTCATGCACTCAGTGTCTTCCGCTGCGTGTCGCCGGGGGAGGCTGGTAGAAAGCATGCGGTGCCTCGGCCCCGGGCTCTCCCTTACTGGGGGCTCTGGGGTTTCTGAGAGGAGACACGGTGCCCCAGGGGCTGGGTGGCTTCGGGACTCTGTGGCAGGGAATGTGCCCGCAGAACCTGAGATGGCAGCACTGGGAGAGACTGCCTGGGGCAGCCAGAGGTGGGGGCTTCCAGAAGAGCGTGGCTTCAGCTGGCCCTGAGGCTGGCTGTGACTTCAGTTGCCACGTGTCTGCCTCGTGGCCCCAGGAACGAGTGGGGAAGGAGGGTGGGGTGGCTCCAGGGGCCGGGGCCACAGCCTTCCGTGGGTGAACCGGGTTTTGATCCAGCTCCTTCACTCCTGTAACAAAACCAGAGCCGCTCACCCACCTCTGTCCCTGTGGTGGGGGGGTCCTGGGCAGGCGTGGTCAGCGGCCCTGCCCCTGAAGGCTGCTCCCCCACCCCCCGCTCCCCCCGGAGCTGGGAGGGAAGCCAGGCAGGCAGGCTGGGCCTGGCCAAGGCTCCCCTGTGGGCTCAGTCTGCCGGACGCAGCTAGGCGTCTGTGTGCTTAGCTGTGTCTCCCGGGGGGTGGCCGTGGGCTCCGTGTGGGAGAACCCCGAGCACATAGCCTGGGGCCCTGGACCCGGCCCTGGACCTTGTCCAGGTGGTGTGGGACCCTGCTGAGCCCCCAGGAGGGGCTAGATTACCAGAGCTGAGGGGCTCCTGGTGACTGACGGTGAGGAGCGGTGGTCTGCACAGGGCAGGCTGTCCTACTGTGTGCTGGCTCAGCCGCCTGGGAGCTCTGCAGATGGGTGGGCCGGAGGGCCAGCTGGGCCAGTGCTGGGCCACGTGGAGCCAGTGGAGGAGGCCTGGTGGGGACGTGTCGGGGTGATGGGACACAGAGCCAGCCGCTGTGTCTGGGTCCCTTCTCGTCAGTCATGGCTTCTTTGTGTTTTCTTATCCTCCACCTCAAAGTGAAAGGGACATTGGGAACTTCCTTGGGCTTCTGGGGCCTGGGAATTAGGGCTTCTGGGGAGATGTAGAGGGATATACTGGAACCTTCTGTGTCCCAGTGGGCATTTAGGCCTGTTGACCTATTGCCCCCATCCCTGTTATCCTTGGGTGTACGTTGTGCAAGGCGTCCAGTGAGACCTCGCGGGACAGGCTGCTATGTGCTCTGTCCCAAGGCCTGGGCCTGAAGTAGCCCGTTACCTGGTTTTTTCCCCCAAATATGACATAAACAGTCTTCCCTGTGCGTCTCCAAAGCCAGGGCACTGGGCTGTCCCGAGCTTGGTGCTTCCAGAACCTCGGGCCTCCCTCTTCTGAAGCCTGTCTCCTTGCGGCCTCCAGCGGTTCCAAGCGGAGGGGCCCCTCTTCTGGACGTGGCGCTGGCCGGGGAGCACTGGGCCTCTGGCTGGTCTCCAAGCGCCTGTGGCCCTTCTGAGGTTGGGGGTGTTGACAGCAAGTCCCCCCATCCTGGCCGCAGCAGAGTGAGCGGGGAGAACTGCTGCTGCCGTGGCTTCTGGGCACAGTGTTGGTGGGTGAGTCCCGCGGCCCCATCTCGTCTGCCCTGGTTTCACACGCTCTGCGGAGAGGCTGTGGTCTTTGGGTCCCGTCGGGCCTGCTGCCCGAGCACAGGGACCCCGCATCTGGCTGCGTTAAACGGGCTACTTGGAGCTGGTGGGGGCTCCACTTCCGTAGCTGCTGCCTCTGCTCTCGGAGGGAGTTATTTTTGGTCTGGCCCTGGAGGTCGTTTAGGCTGGCTGATGCTGGGAGAGAGAGCTGCTGCGTGGCCGGGGCCCCGCCTCTGTCCACCCTGGGGAGTGTGTGGGCCGGGGAAGCTGTGGCAGGACCCGGGCATCCCACAAACAGTGTCCTGTGTGGGGCAGGCGCTGGAGAGCTTGGAGGAAACATCACATCAGCAGAGGCCAGAGGCCAGAGGCCAGGTTAGAGTCGCCTCTCGGCCTCCTGACCTTCAGCAGGAAATTTCTGTGGGAAGAATTCTGAAAACAGATGTCACGTCCTGAATACTGGAAAATCGCCTTTGCGTTCCGCAAACAATCTCGGTTGTTCCAAGCTCTTACCCAGGACGCCTCCCTCCCACGGGCAGCCGGGAGGTGGGCCCAGCAGGGGTGGGGGCATTTTATCCACGGAGAGCTCTCTGGGTGCCTTCGTGGCTTTGCCTTAGCCATTATGGATCTGGGGGCCTCAAGTACAGGCCCCTGACCCCCAAAGGGCTTCTGTGAGTGTCAGCTTGGTCGGAAACTGAGCACAGGGACCCTGTATCTGGGAGCAACCCAGCAGAGCCTGCACCACGGGAGCAAGTGTTTCAGCTGGTTTTCCCCGTGGCATCAGAGAGACCCATGTGGCATCTGCCGGGAGCCTCCCCATGGCTGTGTTCCGCAGAGTCCTGGCCGCCGCCTCTTTCTGCCGTCCCTCCTCTGCCAGAGCCCTCATGCCCCTGCGGGGGGTAGAGGTGGGCTTTCTCAGACAAGTTGGCCGCCTGGAGGTCCCCTGGTCTGGGCCCCGCTCCAGGGAGAGGGTTCGGAACTGGTTCCTTGGTCCGGGTCCTGCTGGCTTCGGTCGGCCGGGGGTCACGTTTGATCTACAGGGGCCGTGGTCAGCAGTGGGCACCTTGCGTGCTTCTGAAAGCCTGGGGTTGCTACAACCCAGCAGCCTAGTAAGAGCCTCTTGCTCCCCCAAGCCATGGGACCCCCAACGTTGCCTGATTTACTTCTCCTCTGAAAGCCAGTGGGGCTGCCGGGAGCAGCCAGACCCCATCAGGGTCGGTCCCAAATGCGACCCCATAGCCGGGCTCAGGGGAGGACCCTGGGCAGGTGGGGCAGGCCTCTGGCGGGTTCCAGGGGAGTGAGCCCTTCGGGGGTGGTCTGTGGGCCCAGGGGCAGGAGAGACCCGAGCCCTGCAAAGAGAAGTGCCTTGAACAGTGGTGCATCCAGATGTTGCGGGGGGAGGGGCTCTGTTTCCATTCTGTGTTCCTGGAGCCCGTCAGACCCAGTGCCTCCCTCCCAGCACTGGGAGGAGAGCCCGAGACCGTGGAACCTGCGCTGCGTGGGAATGAAAAGGCCGTAGCAAGATGAGCAGCGCCCGTCTCTGTGGGACACACGCGTCCCGGCTGCCTGCCCGCGGCTCCGCAGCGAAGCGAGTTGCCGAGCGGGCGGGAGACCGGGCCGTGGGCACTCCGGCTGAGTGCTGCTGGGGCGCTGCGTGACTCCCGTGTCGGTGGGGGGGCCCTTCAGGACATTCCCCGTCCCCCCTCCCACCCCCGGGGTTCTTGCCTTTGCAGAAACCCCTCCCAGAAGGAAGGAATCAGCGGGCATCCACGGGCACCCCGTCACCCTGCTGGGCAGCCTCCCTGCCAGCCGCCCAGGCTCAGCTCCAGCCTGATGGGGGAGGTGGACACCCCTGGGCCTGTGGTTCTGGGGGACCTGCATGGAACCAAGGCTGCCTCCCTCCGTGGGGCTGTAGAGATTCCGGGGATCTCTCCCGGGTGCTGGGGGGAGAACAGGGCACGTAGGCCATTAGGTTTCTGTCTTCTCGGAAACATCACAGTTCTGGGGAGTGACGGTCTCCTTCGGAGCTCTGGCCAGTGTGCCTTTGACCTGTGTGTGGAGTGAGAAGTGGCTGCAGGGGACCTGGGTCAGAATCTGCTCTTGCCGGGGCTGCTGGTTCCAGCAGAAAACGTGTCCGGAGTCTGCTCACTAACGAGCTGCGGATGCACCTCTCATGGCTTTGGCATCGCTGGGCCTGGGAGTACAGGGCCCTGGGAAGGCGCGACAGCCGGGCTGGGGGGGGGGCAGCCGGCCGGGCTGGGTGGCTTTGGCTCTTGCGGCCCCAAACCCCAGATGGGGACATGGCCTGCGCACTCCAGGGGTGACTGTGTGCTGCTGTCTCCCCGTAGGCTCCAGGGAGTCGCTATTCTCCTGCGCGCTGACGGCCAGCGAGGAGGCCATGGCGGTGCTGGAGGAGGTCATTCTGCATGCCTTCCAGCAGTGCGTGTACTACGTCTCCAAGGTGCGGCGCGTGGCTGGCTCGCTCCCACGCGGCGGGGGGTTCTCCTCCTGCCCCCCCACCCAGGCTGGGGGCGGGGCGCCGGGAAGGAGATGGGTGCTCGCCCCACCACTGCTCGAGGATTTGGGGCTCTAATGGCTGCCTCTGTGCCCTCGATGGCTGGCTCCCAGCTCCTCAACCTCCTGTGCGCATCGCCCTTGTCCTGGGAGGCCGCCAGCCGTGCAGGGCCCGCGGTGCTGGAGGCTCTGGGCAGTGATTTGGAAGGTGGAGCGTGGCCTCCGTGGGCACTGGTGGCCATTGCGGTGAGCAGAGAGGGCGATGGAGCCTCCGGGTCGGAGAGGGTCAGGCAGGTGGAGGGAGGAGGGGCCCCTGTGGCAGGCGGTCCTGACTGGGGGAGCCCAGGGGACTTGCCGAGAGTGAGTGTGAACTCGGATGGATTTGCTGGGGCGTGTGGAGCCTGGCCCCCGCTGCTCTCCAGCAGGAAGCAAGAAGGGTTGGCTGGGGACAGTGCGCTGGGGACAGTGCTCGGAGAAGCGATGGGGTTAAGGTGGTTGAGTCAGGCAGCCCTGTGCTCAGTTGCTCCCAGCTGCGCGGAGCCCCGTGTTGAGGAGGACACAGCCTCAGTGTCTCGGCCAAATGGGGAGAAGCCCCCAGTCCACATGCCCAGGGGTCCGAGTGGGGATGCGCGTGGCCCTTGACCTATTGTCCCAGGATCACCTTGAGGGGTGGTGGCAGCAAGGACTCCCCAGGGAGGTGTGCATTCACCTTGTTTCTGGGGAGCGGCCAATGCTGCCCTGTCACCCCCGAGACGAGTGTGGGTGCCTGCCGTCCCCCTGGCCTTCCGCCAGGACTGCTGCCTTGGCGCCCAGGCTGCCGTGCCCGGCTCGGCTTCGCGGGAGGGGTGCGCCGGTACCGAGAGACCAGCTGGCTGCCTGCTGGCCACTCTTCTGTCTGCTAAAACAGGATGGGCACAGCCCCCTCCCCCCCCAGACCTGTGGGGCATTTCTGGCAGCCCTTTGGCCAGGGCTGTCTGCCCCTCCGGGTGTCCTCTGCACCTTTACCCGGGGCTGGCCCTAGGCGGCTGGGGCGTGTCCGGCAGGACGCGTACTCAGGCCAGGCAAGGCCTCGTGTGCAGCTGGTGTTTCCCTGTCGCCCCCAGTCCCTGTACGTCTGCCTCCCGGCCCTGCTGGAGTGCCCCCCTTTCCAGACGGAGCGCAGGGAGAGCTGGTGCTCCGCCCCCCATCTGCCTGAGGAGCTGCGCCATGTCGTGTCCGTGTACCAGGCCACCATGGACCTCCTGCGGCAGTTCCGGGTGCACCCCGAGATCGCCTCGCAGGTGCTGGCCTACCTCTTTTTCTTCTCCAGCACTCTGCTCTTCAACCAGCTCCTGGACAAGGGTGAGGGCCGGGGGCGCTGGGGACCCCTACCCCTGCTGCGGGAGAAGCCAAGTGGGTGTTGGCGGGCACTGGGGCTGCTGAGGCGTCTCACTGCCTGGGGGTCTAGGTGGCAGGCCGAGGCCCAGGAGAGCAGCTTCTGTGGCAGAGCCGGTACCTCCAGGAGCAGTACTGTCCCGCAGGGTCTGCAGAGCCGCCCCAGGGTAGGGGTGGGGCCTGCACAGGCCTTTTCTGGTTCCTTTTATCTCCACACAGCCCCAGCGGGGAGCGAGGAGGGACAGGCTCAGAGAAGGGGCGTGGCCTCTGCACCCCTGGCTCTCCTCCCTGCCAGGGTCTTGGGGTGCCAGTTCCTTCCAGCCAGGGGGCCCCATTGGGACACAGGGACGTGACCATGCCGTGCAGCAGACCCATGGCACATCACCAGCGTGACCTTCCAGGGCTGGTCGGGGTCCATGGGCAGGATCTGGGTGGGAGCAGGGGTCCTCGGCTGTAGGTGCGATAGTCTTTGCATTTGGGATTCTGTGGGTGTTCCAGCCCTCCCTCCCAGAGGGGTGTCCAGAAGCAGGCTAGGGGCCTTGGAAACCCGTGTTCGGTTATCAGGCCTGTTCTCAGAGGCTTTGCATCAGGGAGGACAGGCGTCGGGGAGGTGGGATGCCCGCCATCTGGGAGGGGCTGCTGGGCATCAGGTGTGACCTTGTGTCCCTGCTCCAGGCCCCTCTCTGAGCTGCTTCCACTGGCCCCGCGGCGTCCAGGCCTGCGCCCGCCTGCAGCAGCTCCTGGAGTGGATGCGGAGTGCTGGCCACGGGGAGGCCGGGGAGCGCTTCTTCCGGAAGCTTTCCTGCACACTTAACTTGCTGGCCACGCCCCGGGCGCAGCTCATCCAGGTAGGGGGGCGCCGGACAGATCGGGCGAGGGTCTCTGGCTTCTGGGGCCCCGAGAGCTTGCAGAAGGCTTCTGTCCCACAGCTGTGCCCACCTGCAGGCAGGAGGCCCTGCACCGTCTGACCCCACACGGCTGGGGGCTCTGCACGTGTGATGAAGGTCAGGGGCTCAGAGATGGGGGCCTCCTTCGCTTGTCCACTGGGCCCCGTCTAAGCACGTGATGCTTAGAAGCGGAAGAGGGAGGCGGAAGCCTGGGTCCGAGAGAGGACGGGAGGAGGGACTCGATGGCCCAGCTGGCTCTGCAGAGGGACTGTGGGCCGTGGCGGCCTCCAGAAGCTGGGCATGGGCCTCAGCCAGATTCGGATGGCCCATGTGTGCGAGGAGGATGCAGCCGTGCTGGCTCCTTGGCTTCGGCCCCATGTCTGGGGACGTCTGGCCCCCAGAACTGTGTGTGGTCACTTGTCGGAGGCACGACAGGAAGCTAGGAACCCCCCTCCCAACCCCCCGGTAGCTACCGGACAGTGGTCACGGATGACCCATGAAAGCGAACCAGTGGTGTCCCTTTCCCGCCTGGCAGTAGTGCCCCAGGGACCTTGGGGAGGGGTCCGTATGGCTGGCGCCGCTGGGAGCGTCAGGACCATGGGCACCTTGGGCATAGCCAGCAGGACACCCCTATGGGGACCACAGACCCACCTGTCTGATGTCAAGTCTGAGCCTCCGTCTCAGCCTGGGGGTCACCACGCAGACGGGCTCACGTGCTTTTGGGTCACCGGTGCTTTAAGTAACGGTGGTAGCTGCTGGCTGACTGCGCACCCGCGGGGTGTGACCAGCTGCCCGCACAGCGACCTCAGCCTCATGCTGGCCACGCCAGGGCCCCATGGCCACGGATCGCTCAGCGGGTACAGACAACTTCCCACGTGCTGGGGCCTAGATCCTGCTCAGGTGTCAAAATGTTAAGTTACTGGATTGTTTTATTCTTAAAGTGACCCATGGGTTCACCAGAGAAAATTCAGAAACAGGACATGTGGGTGCAGATCACGGATGGGACCGGGGCATTTGGTCGGCTTCTCGGTGGCACGAGCCCCCACGGAGAAAGAACGCAGAGGAGATGCGACACGTCAAGCTAGGAGGCGGGTGACCGTCTGAGCTGCGGAAAAGGCCCGAGAACGCGTGGAGAACCGGCCCGAGAAGGAAGATCCTGGCCCGGGAGCAGCCAAACCCAGCAGTGTGAAGAGAGAGCAGAGGAGCAACAGGCCTTGAGCAGCTCTTTGAAGAGCGGAACGGAAGTGGGAAGTCACCAACCGCCAGTGTGGAAACAGAGAAGGGGACATCTTCAGCACAGACGTTGACGAATAGTAATGACTGCGTCTTTGTCAAACTGCGGAAAACATTTAAAACTGCTCACAGGAATGGGCGCGTGGCTGCCTGTTGGGAGTTGTCGTGGCTGCCCTGCCACAGGGGCTGCGGCCCAGACGTCACAAATGCGCGCATGGAGGTCACGGACCACCAGCGCCCCACTCGGTGCCCAGCCACCCTCGTTAATGCGAGACGCACAGGAAGAGGACTAAGCAGTGGCGCCGGGTCCTACTGTCCCTTTCCGCATGGCCAGGCGCCCGGGCTGAGTTCTAGAGCGCAGACGGCAAGGAGGCTTCCTGGGGGCCAGGGAGCTTCTGGGTGCTGCCGGCTCGGCGGGGGCCTGTGCCCTCCCCATGGCAGGAGGCTGGCCTGGTCGTGCTGGATGGTTGGTGACAGCCTGGGGGGTGCCAACCTGCGTCCCGCCATGAGCCGGCCGGGCAGACTCAGGGAGTCTCCCTCCCTCTCTGGGAATGGGAGGGAGCGGGTTCCGACACGAGAGACGGATGTGGGGAGAGGGGGTGGGGGACATGGATCTGGTTGGCAGACTTCTCTGTGAAGGGCGGCGTGGTCGATAGTTCAGCCTTCGTGGGCCATGGAGAATTTGGCCATCCCACGTTCTTTGTTGTTGTTTTAATGCTTTTATAAAAATCTGAAAACCATTTTTAGCTTGAGGGCCCTATAAATATAGGCCTCAGGCCACAGTTCACCATTCCCTGAAACAGACTTCAGGGAGAAGAAACTTTAAAAAAAAAAAAAAAATTCTTCATAAAGAGAAGACTTAGTGTCTGTAAAATAACAACAGGACTTTATAAAAGAACCAAAAGGGGGGCACCTGAGTGGCTCAGTGGGTTAGAGCCTCTGCCTTCGGCTCAGGTCATGATCCCAGG